>NW_023270494.1:10213840-10348072 GCF_011800145.1 Mirounga leonina
TTTATTTATTTATTTATTTATTTATTTATTTATTTATTTATTTATTTTAGAGAGTGAGTGAGCGTGAGTGGGGGGGAGGGGCAGAGGGAGAGAGAGAATCTCAAGCCGACTCTGTGCTAAGTGCGGAGTCCCATGCGCGGGGCTCGATCTCATGACCCTTAAATCATGACCTCCGCCAAAAACAAGAGTCGGACACTTAGCTGACTGAGCCACCCAGGCATAGGGATGCACTTTTATCTTAAATAATAATAATAAACAGTTGTGCTGTGTCTTTGGTTTTCTAATGTCAGTGCACAGTCCTCTCCCATTTCTTGTGGAGCCAACTAATTATAAAGCTGACATGACTAAACAGTTATTGTGAGAAAGGAACAGGAGAGAGAGGAAGCAGATCCAGGAATAATTAGTTTGCTGTACATTAAACAAAACTGTCATCCTAACTGTTTTATCCACCCCTCTTCTAGCCCCTTCTGAATCCAAGGCAAAGAAACTGTGGCAAAGAAGTCAAACTTGATTTCCTCTCGGGCCCACTAAAAGATGTTATGGTCAAGGGGCAGAGATTTTTACATTAATAATCTAAAGCTCATTTTCTGAGAAAATACACATATTGTTGAAGGTCTTAAAATAGTTTGGGTATTGTGATCACTCCATAATTACTCAATGTCATTTTTAAATGCCTAAAACTATACTTGTAATATTTAATATCAATATTCCTATGAATTATACTTAAGCAAATAGATATATTTTGAAGGGAGAGGGATTTGGGATTTGGGATATGTTTGATAATCTGTTTTTGTCTTCATTGATAAAAAATTTTCCATTTCAAATCTTTGTAAAAGGATACACATGGAGCAAATAACCTATTAATTTCTCCTTTAGTCAAAATTAAAATTAAAATAGTATGTAATTGCCAAATCTTCAACTCTTATAAAACAGAGCTCTGAATATATGCTAATTATCTTCTGTGGAAAGATAGATCACTGAGATTCGGTGAAGACTGCTTCACACTCAAGAAGTTAAATCTATTATATTAAATACACCAGCTTACACATGCTCCCTCCTTCCCCTCCTACCCACTCCACTCCACTCCCCTTTCTTCTCCTTTTGAACTGCTAACCTGAGTTAGTAGCCAAACATAATAATACAGTGTTTGATCCTCTGTAAACCCATAAAATTATAAACCAGCAACCACCAGGATGTTGGCAGAATTTCTGTGGACAGCGACCAGCATGGTACTTTTTTCTTTTTGAAATGAAGCAGTACATTGTGCTTGTTGATACATTAGTGAGGAAGGTAATGCCTTCCATCATCCTGGCCCCTAACTGACTCCTCTAGCCATTTGAGATGGGGAGAGAGAATTCATCTATTTAAAATATTAAGGTCTTCTCCCTTTTAACTTTTATTATTTAAAGTCGCTTCCTTTCATTCATTTTTAAATTCATTCTGCCTATTTGTATTAAGCACTAATGGATTTTTATAGCACTGTGCTAAGTACTACAAAGGATAAATGTATAAATAAAACACACCCTCTATATGCCTTCAAGAATAAAAAATAATAATAAAAGCCAATAGAAACTTAAATTATAATGGGAGTTAGGAACTCTCTTCTCACTACAACAGAAATATTAATTCATTGTATAGGTGAACCCTAAGGAAAGAAAGGAAAATCCCGCAGTTCCAGAAATAAAGAGACAACTAGAGACATAAGCTTATAAATGGATGATCTAGGAACCTTAGGAACCACCAGAACAGGGCTAGACCATAGAGACTAGGGACTGATATTTTCATTCAGACACAGGAACAGTAGAGGCTGCATTGAGTTTGAGTTAGATTAAGATTTAGAACTGAGATCCTTCCATCAGGTGGAGACTGGTCTAGCTTTGACCCTGCTATAAAAGGTGGGCTAGGTAAATCCATTCAGGGGCCTGTGTATATGGCAATAAGAATGTACATCTCTGCCTGTGTTCCTCTTAATGGCAGGAGACAATAAAGTCTTCTGTTGGAAATCAAATATCTCAGGCTAATACCACATATTGACATGGAACAAAATATATGTTACCTACATGGTGCTTATATTCCCGAGATGATAAATCAATGTAAAAGCAGGTCACTAGCCCTTGAAACCCTGGAAACAAATTGCAGAGCAAACTAAAAGCACACAATTTCACTGAGAAAAAAAAATTGATCTTTGTTGCAGATGCCCTTACAATCAGGAATTATATACTGCACAGATAATTCATCAAGTAGGGTCAGCAGACAGGAAGATTATTGAAGACCTGAAATGACAGAATAATGTGAAATGTCAATAACATACCTATGCGTCAAATAATTAAGGATATAAAATGAAGAATGGAAATATGAGAAAAATAGGTAGAATTAGGGATGGAGGGGAAAGACCATAATTAAAATACGCAATTAAAGAAAGAAAAAAATATCACTGGACAAAATTAAACTGTTGTTGAAAGAAGAATTAGCAATCTGGAAGGCAGATGAAGAAATTATCCTGAATGTAGCACAAAGAGAAAGGGAAATCAGAATATAAGACAGGAGAGAAAATAGGGACAGAATAAAAAAGTTTAAAAATGTCTGCTAGGAATTACAAAAGGAGAAAAGAGACAGAATAGAAAATAAAAGACATATTTAAAATGAGTAGCTTGAAAAATTTCCAGAATTGCTGAGAGAGAGAAATTGAATCCTTCCACTTTTAAAAGCATAGTCTAACATGTGGTTCTCAAAAGAGATTCAGGGAGGGCGCCTGGGTGGCTCAGTTGGTTGAGCGACTGCCTTCGGCTCAGGTCATGATCCTGGAGTCCCTGGATCGAGTCCCGCATCGGGCTCCCTGCTCAGCGGGGAGCCTGCTTCTCCCTCTGACCCTCCCCCCTCTCATGTGCTCTCTCTCTCTCTCATTCTCTCTGTCTCAAATAAATAAATAAAATCTTAAAAAAAAAAAAGAAAGAAAAAGAGATTCAGGGAGTCCTGAGCCCAGTAATGGAATGGATTAATATTCCTGCAGATGACAATTACAAATTGAGCAAAATATAAAAGCAATTTGAAGACATCACAGAGTGATGGAAAAGAGCAGAAAGTCAGTGATATTGGATCTTTGAAAGAAGGAAACCACATGGGGTGAGACGCATCCCTCATCATATGAGTCCAAGAAAACTAGGACTCATTACACTGTATGCAGGAATTCATTCAAGGTAAAATACAGACATGAATATAAAAACTAAATCCAAAACAGCTCTAGAAGGAGGCATAGGAGATCATCTTCTTTACCTTAGAGTAGACAACACAGGATGCAAAAACACTCACCGTGAAAGAAAAAACAACTGAAAAACTGGACTTCACCAAAAGTAAAAATGTTCTCTTCAGACAACACCAAGAAAAAAATGAAAAGGCAAGCCACAGTTCAGGGGAAAACATGTATAATTCATTTATCTGAAAGAAAGCACTGTATAAATGCAGAATATATAAAGAACTACACCCATACAGATTTTTTCTATTCTGTCTGTGTCTTTCAAGGAATTTATCCATTTCACCTAAGTTGTCAGATTTACTGGCATCAAGCTGTTCATGATATTCCATGATTATCCCTTAGGATTTCCCTTTACATCTAACAACTGCACAATATTTTCAAGTACATGTGAAGTATTTACCAGATAAACTATATACTGGACCCACATAAACCAAATATTATATGCAGGGTCATAAAATTAATTTTAATAACTTTCAAAAGTTTGAAATCATACATTGCATGTTCTGTGACCACAATTAAACCAAATTGAAAGCAATAACAATAAAATATGTAGAGAGCTAGAAAAATCAGAATATTTGTAATTAGTCAACAGTCTTCTAAGTAGCCCATGGATCCAATAAAAAAATAAGAAGGAAAACTAGAAAATATCTTGAACTGATCATAAAGAAAACACAATATATCAAAAATCAACAGATGCAGCTAAAAAAGTCCTGAGAGAGAAACGCATACCTTTAAATGCTTAAAATCAATGTTTAAGCACTTAATAATTAAAACCAATGTGTAAGCATTAAAATACTTAAAATCAGTCATCTAGCTTCCAGCTTAAGAATCTAGAAAAACAAGAACAAATACAAGACAAGGTAAGTAGAGGAAAGGAAATAATTAATATTCCTTATAATATATATATTATAAAGATCAATGAAATAGAAAAAAGAAAGAAAATAGACATATCCAAAAGTTGGTTCTTTGAAAAATGTAATAAAATTAATAAACCTCTACTAACCATACATCTATTAAAAAATTGAGTTCCTAACCGAAAATATTCCCATAAAGAAATCTCCAGGCTCAAGTCATTTTATTTGTCAATTGTGAAAAGAGAATTATTCTATGTTCATGCATGGGAAGATTCACGATTGTTAAAATGTCAATTTTCCACTCAGTTGATTCATAGACTTCAATGCTATCCCAATATAAACCCCAGTAGATTTTTCTGAGAAATTGAAAAACTGATTCTAAAATTTATATGGGCATGAAAAGAACCTAGAATAATAAACAAAAAAGAAGGAAAGAAGAGAAAAAACCTAAGTTCAAATATTTAAATTACCTGATTTTATGTCTTACTATAAAGCTACAATAATTCAGATAATGTGTTATTGGCATAAAGACAAACAGATTAACAGAACAGAGAATCAGAAATAGATCCAGTTGATTGATTTTCTGCAAAAAAACCCCAGGTAATTAATTGGAGGAAAAAAATGTTCTTCCCCATGAATTATGCTGGAATAACCAGCTATGTAAAAAACAAAAAGGAAGGCAGAAAGAGAGAGAGAGAAAATCCCAAGCCTTCCTTCACATCAGATGCAAAAATAACTCAAAATAGATCACATATAGTTATATCCTCCACACACACTCTTCTTTTGTCACATTCTGATGCTAACCTACTATCAGCTCTATTCATGACACTTTGTGCCTTTGTAAAACTATTCCATTACCCATTAAATTCACTGTGCATTTCTTGCCCTGAAATGATGCTCTATTTAAAAACCTTTCCTTTCCTTCACTCTCTTCCAACTTCCTTAGGCAGACCAAGTGGCTTTCTCTATTCCCATAGTATTTGTGTGAATATTTCAAACTGTAGTACTCATCACACTATATCTCAATCCACTGATTCTCTGCCTCTATTCTGATAGAATTTGAGCTCACCACAGGCAAAATCTAAATCTTACTTACATTGACAATCCGGAGTACATTACAGGTGGCGTAATCAGTACCCAAAGCATGTTGCATAAATTAATTACGAAAGAACGATTTAGGAAACAAATCCTTTTATTGTCCCTCTAGAGGCACCTCATCTTCATAGTCAAAAATGTTTCTTTGCCATTAACTTTGAAGATCAAACTCACTGAGATGCTCTCATGGATGAAGCGCTTTAGAAGTTTAGTTGTCACAGAAAAGAGAAGGTAATTAATATTTATTTTACCTTCAATGGACAAGCCCTTGTACTAGATGATTGACATACATTAATCTCATTGAATCCCACAGCCGGTTCACAATGCTAGTAGTTTCAAAATAGTTGGTGAATTAGATTAGGTTTGGCCTCGAGGAACAGAAGATGAAATAGTGGCTTGAATCATCATCAGTTCAAGATCGTTCAATCTTGCTACACTACCATTCTCTACACCTTGGTCCAAGATACTGTTCCAGCTCCAGATGGAGGGAAAAGAGAAGAGAGAAAGAATAGGGCCCCTCCTTCTGGGGGCCACTTTAAATGTGTCCACTGGGACACATGAACTGCAAGGAAATCTTGTAAAGGTAGTGTTTTTCTAGATGTGTGTGAGCCTGGAAAAAACAATTGGCATATGTACAGAGGTTTATTTCTATAGAAGTAGGGAAAAAACATATTTTTGGTGGTTAAATTATAGTATCTGCCCTGATAAAGCCAATATTCAAACACGTATCTGTCAGATTTCAGAACACATGCTTCAAAGCTGGTGGTCCATGGTGATCTTCACTAGTCTCGTCAATTCCTAGTCATCCCATTTTGCCAAGCCCTTCTTTTTTTGTTGAATGGTGGATATTTATTTTAATCTGTATGTTTCAGATCCATGTACACTTAGCACATGAGAATATTTATGAGGTCAGAGATGCGGAAAGCCCAAACTCTTTGATGTCTGAAAAACCTTGAGTTAATTTTATAAACATTTTTCATCTTTAACGCATGAGATCTCTCTTTGCGAATTTTTTTTTAAAGTCGCAAAATTAAAGAATCCGACAGTTTAAAGGTCCTCAAGTGGTCTCCCTTAGGATGAGAGAAACTGGTAATTGGCTAGGAAATCCACTTGAAACCTAAGTAATTGGGATTTTATTGTGAAGCTTTCATCTTTTTGTGAATTCTTTACAGTAAAGTAAAATAGCAAGATGCTCATGGTTCTCATCTGTGTTGCTCTAAATCACTGTTTAGAAAAACTAAGATCAAAAAAGCAAAATCTGGTCAAAATTCTTCCAAACCAGGAAATCCATTCATGGGTGAAACACATGAAGCTTGCAAAGCTATGTTTTCTCCTAGACTTAGAGGGCCTTGAAGTTCTTGCAGGAAAGGTGTTAGACCAGTTCATCAGTGTCCACACAAAGAAATAGTGGTTCCACATGTGGACAGACCCATTGACATGGCTTAGATTGAGAACAAAATGGAGCTTGTGGCCAACGATCTTGTTTTGGAGGTGACGTTACTAAGGATGAGTGGCCTGGGAAGGATGAGAGACTAGATAACCAGCTTTAGGCTGTCTGTATCCCTCTGTCTATTGACTTGTTGAGTTCTTTGAAGGGTGACCTACATGGGAAGTATCTTAAAATATCTTATACAAGGGCTCAGTTTATTAAGCAACTGCCTTCAGCTCAGGTCATGATCCTGGAGTCCTGGGATCGAGTCCCGAGTCTGGCTCCCTGCTCAGCAGGGAGTCTGCTTCTCCCTCTAACCTTCCGCCTTCTCATGCTCTCTCTCTCATATAAATAAATAAAAATTTTAAAAAAAAGATATCTCGTACAGTATAAAATAATAGGTGCTCATAAAGCCAGTCAACATGCAGATACTATTTTTAACTACCTGTAGTTAAGATTAGGATTTTGACCAATTCTACAGGCTATCACAGGGAGGGACCCTTTTTATTTATTTTTTTTAAAGATTTTATTTATTTATTTGAGAGAGACAGGGACAGAGAGAGAGAGAGCACGCACACAAGCGGGTTGGGGGGAGTGGAGAGGCAGAGAGAGAGGGCAAAGCAGACTCCCCGCTGAGCAGAAAGCCCAATGTGGTGCTCCATCCCAGGATCCTGGGATCATAACCTGAGCCGAAGGCAGATGCTTAACCAACTGAGCCAACCAGGTGCCCTGGGGAGTGGCAATTTTTAATTGAGTCTTTTACCTGTTCATCAGAATAATGTACTTCTAATATGTCAATGTCCTTAACCCCAGAATTGGTAAGTATGTTACATTCATGGCAAAGGAAAATTAAGAGAGCAAATGAAATTAAGGTGTTCATCGGTTCATTATCCCAGGTTAGCCAGGTGTGCTTACAATCATCAGAGTGTCCTTAAATATGGAAGAGAAAGGCAGAAAAGGCAGCATCAGAGTGATATGATATAAAAAAGATTTGCCCTGTCATTGCTGGCTTTGCAAATGGAAGGAGGCCATGGATCTAGGAATGCAGGTGGCCTCTAGAAACTGAAAAGGCAAGAAGAGAGATGATCCTCTATAGTCTCCAGAAAGGAATGCAGCCTTGCCAACAACTTGATTTTAGCCCAGTGGAATCCGTTTCAGAGTTCTGACCTCCTGAATTGTAAGATAATAAATCTGTGTTGTTTCAAGCCACTGAATGTGTGGTAATTTGTTGTAGAAATTAATAAATCCCCTTGGTGCTTTTATCAATCCCTCGACACATTCTCATCTAGGATGAAAAGATTCCTTCTTGTTACTGCAGGTCCTTTCTCAAAGTTCTAGAAAACTCCCAATTCCAGGACACTCCCTGTCACATATTCATGGTCCATTCCTAAGATAGGATGGTCTTCCTACTGTCCCTAGGTGACACTTCTCCGTGTTATTTTCAAATGAACAAATTATTGCTTATTACCTAAAATTGTACTAAGTGCAAATACCAGTTAGTTTCAAGAATCTCAACTTGCAGAGGACACAACAAACTCTTTCAAATTATGAATCAGAACAATACTGGAAATGACTGAGACCACTGAATTGATATCGTTTTCATACTATTTTTTGATGCTTTCAACATCAATTTTAATTATTAGTTGAAATTCAGCTGAATTTGGAAGTTTGCAGTAACTGGTAAATAAACAAGTTGAAGGCAAATATTTTTTACTCTATTGACACCAAATCAAAGTTGCTGAGTGGAGAATAAATTCTACACATTTAAGCTGATGAGTCCCCAGGGCCTCCAAGAATGTTAGGGACATGATAGACACTGAATAAATATTTGCTGAATTAAATAAGGGAAGTATGACCCTTTGTCTCTGGAGATCTGGGGATTCACTGATCATCACTGAGTTGAAGAGATAAAGAAATTGGAGGTACTTAATGCAGGAGCCACAGAAAATAGGCTTAAGAACCAGAATCCAATATAAACACACAGAAAAATCCCCCCAAATGGGTACTTTGTCTCAGACTGATACATTTAATGAAGAAGCAAGCACAGGGTTCTTTGGCAGTTCCTAGTACTAATGTCTCTTTGGGGGACATGTTAGCAGACCCTATTTGACTGAATTTCTACTTCAGTTTGGAAAAAAGATACTGTGGAATTAGTCTGTAGTGGAATTGTTTATATATAATTTTTTTAAAAATTTATTTGAGAGAGAGAGAGCAAGCATGCACGAGCAGGGGCGGGGAGGGGCAGAGGGAGAGGGAGAAGCAGGTTTCCCGCTGAGCAGGGAACCCAACGCGGGGTTCAATCCCAGGACCCTGAGATCACAACCTGAGCCAGAGGCAGACACTTAACAGACTGAGCCACCCAGGTGCCCCTATATAATTTTAAGTTTACACATACTTTCTATAAAATTCACTCTCTGTGGCACAGTTCTATGGGATTTGACGCACGGTAGTTTCAGCCCTCCCCCAAATTCCCTCACACTGCCCCTTTGTGGTCACTTCCTTCCCACTCACAACCCCAGGCAACCACTGATCTGTTCCTCTTCCTTATAATTTCACCTTTTCCAAAATGGCGTATCAATCCAATCACACAGTACGTGCCTTTTGGGTCTGGCTTCACACAGGAAACTGGATTTGAGATTCATCCCAGTTGTGGAGTAAATCAACTTAGTTGCCTGAAAGTACCACAGTTTGCTTATCTAGTCACTAAATGAGAAACCTCTGGATTCCATCCAGGTTTTGGCGATTATGAATAAAGCTGCTATTCCCATTCATGTATAGGTTTTTACGGAAATCTAAGTTTTCATTTTTCTTGGGTAAAAAAGGAGCAAAATGGCTGGGTCATACAGTAAGTGTGTGTTTAACTTCCTAAGAAACTGCCAAACTATTTCCCAAAGTGGTTGTATCATTTTGCATTCCCACTGGCAATATATCGCTACCATCCCACAGCCTCACCATGCCTAGATATTATCAGTTTTTGTTTGTGTGCTTCTCTGTTTGTTTGAGCCATTCTAATAAGCAGAGTCATGAGGGTATTTCTTTACATAATTCCAAATAAAAATTTGGAAGCTAGTCTCCTATTTGCAAATACATCCTTTTGTTATCAGGGACATTAGGAAGGTCCGTCGATTGCTCTTGGGAAAACTAGTCCACCGATTGTTCTTGGGAAAACTAGTCCATTATTTGAAAAAAATAAACTTAAAGTTACCTTCCTATTCATTGTGGTATTCTCTTAATATATGAAGAACAACAACATTGAAAATGAGAATGGTTGAAGGCTTTGAGAAAATGGAACATTTTTAAGTGCCAAACATGATCACAAGGCATTTAGGGCATTTAAATTTCCATCCAACACAATTCACTTAATACTACATAGTCAATGCCACATGAATTACCCTTCAGTTCTTTCTCTTGTAAGGCCTATCTCAATTAGGTCATTTTCTCCCAGCTTTGAACTTTTAAGGCAAAAGAGAAAGATAAAATCTGTGGGTTACTTTTGTAACAAGTTATGTTCTTTCTCAATGAATTTTCCATGACATCTGTTTAGGAAAATCTCAGAATATACCAAAATGAGATAATGATGGGGTTTTATATTATCAAAGGCTCCCTTACCCCCACGCACAAATAAGCTAACTCCCCATTGCATGGAAGGACACTTTTGCATGCCCAGAGGCACAGTCAGTGAAAGGGGGAAACTAAGAAAGGGAAGCTGGTTCTGGTAAAAAAGACCTCCCTGCATCCTCCCCAAAAGCTGCATCCATCTGAACTTGGCATTTCTGACATTGCCATTGATGTCGATAGCCATTGCTCTTCTGTGGATAGACAAGCTCCCTTTTGCTCTTGACACTTACTTGTCTTTCTTGTTCTGCTTCCAGCCTGGGCTCAAAAATAAATTTTAGATCGTTCTTGATGAGGAGGTATTTTCCGAGGAGGTCTCGTGATTCAGAACGATGAGACCTTCCTTTTGACTCTTTTGTGGTTGGTCCCAAGTAGGAGCTGATTCAGGCGGATCTCATCTCCATCAGGCAGAATGTGCTGAGAACCTTTTTATTTTTTTTAATTATTTTTTTTATTGTTATGTTAATCCCCATACATTACATCATTAGTTTTAGATGTAGTGTTCCATGATTCATTGTTTATGCATAACACCCAGTGCTCCATGCAGAACGTGCCCTCCTCAATACCCATCACCAGGCTAACCCATCCTCCCACCCCCCTCCCCTCTAGAACCCTCAGTTTGTTTTTCAGAGTCCATCATCTCTCATGGTTCGTCTACCTCTCCGATTCACCCCTTCATTCTTCCCCTCCTGCTATCTTCTTCTTCTTTTTTTTTTTTCTTAACATATATTGCATTATTTGTTTCAGAGGTACAGATCTGAGATTCAACAGTCTTGCACAACTCACAGCGCTTACCAGAGCACATACCCTCCCCAGTGTCTATCACCCAGTCACCCCATCCCTCCCACCCTACCCCCCATGACCGTAACCCTCAGTTTGTTTACTGAGATTAAGAATTCCTCATATCAGTGAGGTCATATGATACATTTCTTTCTCTGTTTGACATATTTCGCTCAGCATAATACCCTCCAGTTCCATCACATCGTTGCAAATGGCAAGATCTCGTTCCTTTTGATGGCTGCATAATATTCCATTGTATATATATACTACATCTTCTTTATCCAGTCATCTGTAGATGGACATCTTGGCTCTTTCCACAGTTTGGCTATTGTGCACATTGCTGCTATAAACATCAGGGTGCACGTGCCCTTTCAGATCCCTACTTTTGTATCTTTGGGGTAAATACCCAGTAGTGTAATTGCTGGATCATAGGGTAGCTCTATTTTCAACTGTTGAGGAACCTCCATACTGTTTTCCAGAGTTGCTGCACCAGCCTGCATTCCTACCAACAGTGTAGGAGGGTTCCCCTTTCTCCGCATCCCCGCCAACATCTGTCCTTTCCTGACTTGTTAATTTTAGCCATTCTGACTGGTGTGAGGTGGTATCTCATTGAGGTTTCGATTTGGATTTCCCTGATGCCAAGCGATATTGAGCTCTTTTTCATGTGTCTGTTGGCCATTTGGATGTCTTCTTTGGAAAAATGTCTGTTCATGTCTTCTGCCCATTTCTTGATTGGATTCTTTGTTCTTTGGGTGTTGAGTTTGATAAGTTCTTTATAGATTTTGGATACTGGCCCTTTATCTGATATGTCATTTGCAAATATCTTCTCCCATTCTGTCGGTTGTCTTTTGGTTTTGTTGACTGTTTCCTTTGCTTTGCCAAAGCTTTTTATCTTGATGAAGTCCCAATAGTTCATTTTTGCCCTTGCTTCCCTTGCCTTTGGCGATGTTTCTAGGAAGAAGTTGCTGCGGCTGAGGTCAAAGAGGTTGCTGCCTGTGTTCTCCTTTAGGATTTGGATGGACTCCTGTCTCACATGGAGGTCTTTCAACCATTTGGAGTCTATTTTTGTGTGTGGTGTAAGGAAATGGTCCCGTTTCATTGTTCTGCATGTGGCTATCCAATTTTCCCAACACCATTTGTTGAAGAGACTGTCTTTTTTCCATTGGACATTCTTTCCTGCTTTGTCAAAGATTAGTTGACCATAGAGTTGAGGGTCCATTTCTGGGCTCTCTATTCTGTTCCACTGATCTATGTGTCTGTTTTTGTGCCAGTACCATACTGTCTTGATGATGACAGCTTTGTAATAGAGCTGGAAGTCCGGAATTGTGATGCCGCCAGCTTTGCTTTTCTTTTTCAACATTTTCTGGCTATGCGGGGTCTTTTCTGGTTCCATACAAATTTTAGGATTATTTGTTCCATTTCTTTGAAAAAAGTGGATGGTATTTTGATGGGCATTGCATTGAATGTGTAGATTGTTCTAGGTAGCACTGACATCTTCACAATATTTGTTCCATGACCATGGAACATTTTTCCATTTCTTTGTGTCTTCCTCAATTTCTTTCATGAGTATTTTATAGTTTTCTGAGTACAGATCCTTTGCCTCTTTCGTTAGATTTATGCCTAGGTATCTTATGGTTTTGGGTGCAATTGTAAATGGGATCGACTCCTTAATTTCTCTTTCTTCTGTCTTGTTGTTGGTGTATAGGAATGCCACTGATTTCTGTGCATTGATTTTATATCCTGCCACTTTACTGAATTCCTGTATGAGTTCTAGCAGTTTTGGGGTGGAGTCTTTGGGGTTTTCCACATAAAGTATCAAATCATCTGCAAAGAGTGAGAGTTTGACTTCTTCTTTGCCAATTTGGATGTCTTTGATTTCTTTTTGTTGTCTGATTGCTGTGGCTAGGACTTCCAATACTATGTTGAATAGCAGTGGTGATAGTGGACATCCCTGCCGCGTTCCTGACCTTAGGGGGAAAGCTCTCAGTTTTTCCCCATTGAGAATGATATTCACTGTAGGTTTTTCATAGATGGCTTTTATGATATTGAGGTATGTACCCTCTATGCCTATACTCTGAAGAGTTTTGATCAAGAAAGGATGCTGTACTTTGTCAAATGCTTTTTCTGCATCTATGGAGAGGATCATATGATTCTTGTTCTTTCTTTTGTTAATGTATTGTATCACATTGATTGATTTGTGGATGTTGAACCAACCTTGCAGCCCAGGGATAAATCCCACTTGGTCGTGGTGAATAATCCTTTTAATGTACTGTTGGATCCTATTGGCTAGTATTTTGGTGAGAATTTTTGCATCCATGTTCATCAGGGATATTGGTCTGTAATTCTCCTTTTTGATGGGGTCTTTGTCTGGTTTGGGGATCAAGGTAATGGTGGCCTCATAAAACAAGTTTGGAAGTTTTCCTTCCATTTCTATTTTTTGGAACAGTTTCAGAAGAATAGGTATTAATTCTTCTTGAAATGTTTGGTAGAATTCCCCTGGGAAGCCATCTGGACTTGGGCTTTTGTTTTTTGGGAGATTTTTGAAGACTGCTTCAATTTCCTTAGTGGTTATAGGTCTGTTCAGGTTTTCTATTTCTTCCTGCTTCAGTTTTGGTAGTTGATACATCTCTAGGAATGCCTCCATTTCTTCCAGGTTATTGAATTTGCTGGAATAGAGATGCTCATAATATGTTCTTATAATTGTTTGTATTTCTTTGGTGTTGGTTATGATCTCTCCTCTTTCATTCATGATTTTGTTGATTTGGGTCATTTCTCTTTTCTTTTTGATAAGTCTGGCCAGGGGTTTATCAATCTTGCTAATTCTTTCAAAGAACCAGCTCCTAGTTTTGTTGATCTGTTCTACTGTTCTTTTAGTTTCTATTTCATTGATTTCTGCTCTGATCTTTATTATTTCTCTTCTCCTGCTGGGTTTAGGCTTTATTTGCTGTTCTTTCTCCAGCTCCTTTAGGTGGAGGGTTAGGTTGTGTACTTGAGACCTTTCTTGTTTCTTGAGAAAGGCTTGTATTGCTATATACTTTCCTCTTAGGACTGCCTTTGCTGCATCCCAAAGATTTTGAATAGTTGTGTTTTCATTTTCATTGGTTTCCATGTATTTTTAAAATTCTTCTTTAATTTCCTGGTTGACCCATTCATTCTTCAGTAGGATGCTCTTTAGCCTCCATGTATTTGAGTTCTTTCCAACTTTCCTCTTGTGATTGAGTTCTAGTTTCAAAGCACTGTGGTCTGAAAATAGGCAGGGAATGATCCCAATCTTTTGGTACCGGTTGAGACCTGATTTATGACCTAGGATGTGATCGATTCTGGAGAATGTTCCATGGGCACTAGAGAAGAATGTGTATTCTGTTGCTTTGGGATGGAATGTTCTGAATATGTCTGTGAAGTCCATTTGGTCCAGTGTGTCATTTAAAGTCTTTATTTCCTTGTTGATCTTTTGCTTAGACGATCTATCCATTTCAGTGAGGGGGGTGTTAAAGTCCCCCACTATTATTGTATGGTGTCAATGTGTTTCTTTGCTTTTGTTATTAATTGCCTTATATAATTGGCTGCTCCCATGTTAGGGGCATAGATATTTACAATTGTTAGATCTTCTTGTTGGATAGACCCTTTAAGTAGGATATAGTGTCCTTCCTCATCTCTTATTACAGTCTTTGGTTTAAAATCTAATTTGTCTGATATAAGGATTGCCACTCCAGCTTTCTTTTGGTGTCCATTAGCATGGTAAATGGTTTCCCACCCCCTCGCTTTCAATATGGGGGTGTCTTTGGGTCTAAAATGAGTCTCTTGCAGACAGCATATCAATGGGTCTTGTTTTTTAATCCAATCTGATAGCCTGTGTCTTTTGATTGGGGCATTTAGCCCATTTACATTCAGGGTAACTATTGAGAGATAGGAATTTAGTGCCATTGTATTGCCTGTAAGGTGACTGTTATTGTATATTGTCTGTGTTCCTTTCTGGTCTATGTTGCTTTTAGGCTCTCTCTTTGCTTAGAGGACCCCTTTCAAGATTTCCTGCAGGGCTCGTTTTGTGTTTGCAAATTCCTTTAGTTTTTGTTTGTCCTGGAAGCTTTTTATCTCTCCTTCAATTTTCAATGACAGCCTAGCTGGATAGAGTATTCTTGGCTGCATATTTTTCTCATTTAGTGCTCTGAATATATCCTGCCAGTCCTTTCTGGCCTGCCAGGTCTCTGTGGATAGGTCTGTTGCCAGTCTAATGTTTCTACCATTGTAGGTTACAGATCTCTTGTCCCAAGCTGCTGTCAGGATTTTCTCTTTGTCTCTGAGACTCATAAGTTTTACTATTAGATATCGGGGTGTTGGCCTATTTTTATGGATTTTGAGAGGGGTTCTCTGTGCTTCCTGGATTTTGATGCCTGTTTCCTTCCCTAAATTAGGGAAGTTCTTTGCTATAATTTGCTCCAATATACCTTCTGGCCCTCTCTTTCTTTCTTCTTCTTCTGGGATCCCAATTATTCTAATGTTGTTTCGTCTTATGGTATCGCTTATCTCTCGAATTCTGCCCTCGTGATCCAGTAGTTGTTTATCTCTTTTTCTCAGCTTCTTTATTTTCCATCATTTGGTCTTCTATCTCACTGATTCTCTCTTCTGCCTCATTTATTCTAGCAGTTAGCGCCCCCATATTTGATTGCACCTCATTAATAGCCTTTTTGATTTCTACTTGGTTAGATTTTAGGTCTTTTACTTCTCCAGAAAGCATTTCTCTGATAACTTCCATGCTTTTTTCAAGCCCAGCTAGTATCTTTAAAGTGATGATTCTGAACTCTAGATCTGACATCGTACTGATGTCCATATTGAGTAGGTCCCTGGCAGTCAGTACTACCTCTTGTTCTTTTTGTTGAGGTGATTTTTTCCGTCTTGTCATTTTGTGCAGAGGAGAATAGATAAATGAGAGAACAAAATGCTAACAGGGTAACAATGTCCCCAGAAAATATACTCTAAACGAATCAGAAAAGACCTGAAGCAGTGGGAAAAGAAAGGGAAAGAGAGAAAAAAGAAAAAGAAAAAAAGAAAAAAAAAAGGAAAAGAAAAAGATAAAAATAAAAACAGAACAAAACAAAAAAAAAAACAAAATGTGATCAAATATGATCAGGCTGGTATATAGATCAGTGCCACACACTAGATTTTGGGTGTATTTGGTCTGTTAGAAGAAAGTGCCTCCCAAAATTTTAAAGAAAGAAAAACTTATATATGTACAAAAATAAGGGCTGATATGATGAAGGGATGGAATATGACTGTAAAGATGGAAATTATAAAAAATTTCATAAAAGGAATTGATAAGAAGTTGTTTGAAAAAAGAAAGGAGAGGATTTAAAAAAAAAGAGGAAAAAAAAGGGAGAGAATGTGATCAGGCAGGGGAGTAGGAAAAAACCATACAATAGAGATTTAGGGTATATTTTGATCTGTTAGAAGAAACGATCTCAAAATTTTAAAGAGAGAACAATTTATATATATATATATGCCAAAAATAAGGGTAACTACTATGAAGGGATAGAATATGACTCTAAAAATGAAAAATAAAAATGTTTTTTTTAAAAAAGGGATTGGTAAGATGTTGGTTGAAAAAGGGAAAAAGAAAAATTCAAAAAAAATAAAGAAGAAAAAAGACAGTTAAAAAAAAAATTAACTTTGAGAGACTACAGATTCATGGTAAAAAAGCCATGGATTCTATGTGCAGTATTCCCCTAGCGCTGGAGTTCTGCCATTCTCATTGATCGGTAAACTTGGTCTTGGCTGGCTGTTCTCGCTGATCTTCTGGGGAGGGGCCTGTTGCCGTGGTTTCCAAATGTCTCTGCCGGAGGCGGAATTGCCCCGCCCTTGCCCCCTCCTGGCTAAGTCATCTGCTCGCGTTTGCTCTCCGGGGCTTTTGTTCCCTGCGAGCTTTCCGTACAGCTTTGGAGGCGGGGAGTGAAAATGGCGGCCTCCCAATCTCCGCCCCGGAGGAGCCGAGAACTCGGGGCCCCGCTCCTCAGTGAGCCCCCAGAGAAAGGCCGCCAGTCACTCCCGTCTCCCCGGTCTCCGGCTGCACTCCGTGCTCGCCCGGCCTGTGACCGCGCGCCTCTATCTCTGGCTCCCGACCCCGGGTGGAGTCTCCAAACCCAGCCGATCCCTGCGGTGCCCTCCCGCGTGGCTCCTCCCCGGGGGAGGAAGGTGAGTCTCCCCGGATCTGCCACTTGTTGGGTCCCTGCTGGAGGAGCAGGGGCCCGACTGGGCCGCGGATCACGGTCAATGGCCACCCCGAGCGGAGAGCCCGCGCCTGGGCTCCGCCTCTGCCGCCGGCTTCCCTGCTCCGATCCCTGGGAGCTCTGCCACACTCAGGCACCCCCGGTCTTCCTGTGACCCCGAGGGTCCTGAGACCACACTGTCCCGGAGGGTTCCACCCCCCGCTCAGCCACCAGAGTGACGTCCCTCAGCGGAGCAGACTTCTAAATTTCCGATTTTGTGCTCCGCGGCTCTATCACTTGCCAGAAGCGGCCATCGGGGGCCCCCTCCCCTGCCATCTATCCTCCCGAATATCGCCTCGGATTCACTTCTCCGCACCTCCTACCTTCCAGAAAGTGGTCGCTTTTCTGATGAGAGAGTTGTTGCTATTCTTTTCTTCGATCTCCTGTTGGGTTTGTAGGTGTTCAGAATGGTTTGATCCCTATCCAGCTGAATTCCTGAGACCAGACGAAATCCAGGTCTCCTACTCCTCTGCCATCTTGCTCCACCCCTGCTGAGAACCTTTTATGTCAAGAATGCATCCTGGGGAAAAAAATAGTCATGATCAGATGTGTGCTTTGTTCCCTAGATGTTTTGAAATGCTACTTGATTTATTATTGTGATAATTAAGAGGGAGAAAATCCATTTCCACCTTCATGGTCAGCATAGCAGGAAATTATTTGTTCTTAAATTTAGCTATAAGTGCTCTGGAAATGCAGGTTTATAGTCATGGTCACTGGTCATATTTTGAGATATATATGTGTGTCTTTCTCTCACCTCTGCTTAAGAAGAGATTATATCTAGGATGAACTTGAGGCTATCCAATGCCTCTTGAGAATAGAGTGCATTTTTTCCCCTCAACCTCTTCTCCACAGTATTAGTGATGGTATTTCTCAGTGCAGTCCTGTGTTTATTTCTGTAATCCTCTAAATGTTCTCATTTACTCCTCACCATTAATGTTCTCCTTCTAGTAATGCCCAACACTTATCTAAAACTATGCCCCAAACTCTTGACATTTTACTCTTAATTCCATCTTGAATTTCTATTTGCCTTGAATTTCTATTGGACCTAAAGATATGTGTCTTGCTGGTACCACAAACATGTGTAAACCCAGACTCTCCATCATCTGCCATTAAACCACTGCTTCCTTCTGATTCACTTCTTCCTATGTGGGATGTTCCATCATTCCAGACACTCAGAGAGCCAACCTCCTGTCTTTTGAACCTCTCTCAACATCTAGCCCAGGAAATGTCTTCATGCTACGTGGCTTTGCCCCCCCGCGCACACACACACACACACACACAGTGTATTTTACTTTACTCCTTTCCTTTCTGAGCACTCAGTATCATTGAGTGATATTTCACATAGTTGGGCATCAAGAGCCTCCCTTAAGTAAGCTCTTCTCAATCTATCCACATCCCAGCCATCCAAATGGCTACCAGACTAACTTGTCTAAAATTCTACTTTAACAGGCTATCTTCCTATCCAAAAAACCAAATAGGTCCATATGAATGTCCAGTAAATTCTAGTGTCCTAGACCTTTTCTCAAGGCTCAATGCAGATGGGCCTGTACTTTTTTTAAATTGAAGTATAGTTGAAACACAACATTACATTTGTTTCAGGTGTACAACATAGTTATTCAACAACTCTACCTTATGCATTCACCACAAGCATGGCTACCATCAGCCACTGTACAACGCTATTAGAGTACCAGAGAGTACATTCCCTAAGCTGTACTGTTTATCCCCAACCTGTATTTTATCAAGACCTGTATTTGTATCTTGCCATTTCCTTATTTACACCCTACACGCCTACTAAATGTTTGCTTTCAAACCCCCAGAATGGGTTATGTTTGGATACCACATCTTTGTCTATATTCTCTCCATCTTGAATTGTTCTTCAACGTATTCACCTATTGAAATCTAACCTTTCTTTTTTGAATCCCTTCTCAACTTCAGTAAACATCAGGGTAAACTAAAATGATGAATTTAAAAAATTGTACTTCCTTGTCCAATCTCAGAATTTTGATTGAATAGATCCATGACAGAACCCAGGAATCTATATTTTTATTTTTTTAATTTAATTTAATTTTATTATGTTATGTTAGTCACCATACAATGTATTTTTAACAAGTTCACCCAACTTATTCTCATACAGATGACCCTTGGCATCAAAAAAACTCTGAGAAAATTGTAAAGCTCTGAAAAAAAAACAAAAACAGAATACATAAAGACTTCTGTGATGGCACTTGTTGAAAATATTTTACTTTCATTGGAATCCATTAAGCATCTTCATTCTATCTGTAGAGGAGTGGGTCTTCCATCACACAGCAGCCTGAATTAGCATCCTGATTCCATCACCATCTAGTTATATGGCCTGGGGCAAATCACTGAATGTCGCAGACCCCCCTTTCTAATATGCAGAATGAATCAAATAATAGCATCCACCTAATAACATTACTTTGACTTATGAGAAGTAGTGGGCCCAGACTCTGACACAGAGTAAATAATTACATATTAGCTAGTATTGTATTTCTTACATGGTCCCTAGATCACAATGACTTTATATGGCTTTAGATTCATGTCCCCGCCTCCTTTTTCACCCACTGCTAAACATCAGGTGTTTTGTGAATGTGGTCTGTCTCTTTAATAGATCATAAGCCCCTTAAAAAAAGAGCTCAATGACTATGTTACTTTATTCTGCTTATATTACACACTTAACTCTCTGAATAGAGCAAATGTTCAACAAATATTCTGAATGGAATGGGTTAATTCAGAAGTTTTGTGAAAATGAGCTATTAGATCTAAGTGTATTTTGAGCAAGTTAAAATACAAGTACACATTAGAGAACTTGAGAACTGCATGGGTCACAGTTACTATAATGGTGACACAGTTTTCCAGTGTCGGTCGGTGGCAGAGCTGGGACGGAAAGACAAGTCTCTAGACCCAGGTCCCAATACCTCTGCTATAAATGTCAGCGTCACTTTCTACCAAGAGTTCAAAAATCAGATTGAAACATTTGTAAAAGTCCTCTGAAGATGTTCATACATTTACTCTTCTGGGTGACTAATTGAGTTCTGGTAGAAGTAAGTAGACACATAGATTCCCTATAAAATGTATGGGAAATTATATAAAGCCAAGTATATAGAGTACAGCTTAAAATAAAGGATGTCTATGAAGAGCACCCAAGCCAGGTTCCCTACTCCTTTAAAACTCAGACTTGCTTTGTCAATAGAGTAGCAGACTTTTAGTCTTGACATGCTGTGCCCTACTTTCCTCGTAGTACAGGACGTAGACTAAGAAAAAGAAACTCTAAGAGGCCTATGAGCTGGCAAACAAACAAACAACATGACTCTATGTCTAGAAATGGGTTTCCAACTCTAAAGTCCTTGGTCTATCCAGGATATCTTGTGTCTGTAATGTCAAAACTAATATGAGAAAAGAATGTAGACAAAGCCCAGAAGTCTGGCAATTGCTCATTTCCTATTTGAAGCTATGATAATTCCTATCTGCATGATTAAAACAAGTGTTTGAGAACTCTCAGTGATATCTCATTGATCAGACACCACTAAGCAAATATTGACACCAGAAATGATGAAATAGTCCCATGATCTAGCCATAACAAGCCTTCAGAATTATTGATTCAATCCCACAACATTTTCATCCACAATGCACTATTGGATATCCAGCCAAAGTTCCTTTTAATTATCTTTAAAAATCAAACACTTCATACTTTCTTGAGTGCTTATCCCACAGTCTCATATACTTGTATTTAGATTTTCCTCGTAGAGGGCCTGCTTTTTAAAAATGTTAGCTTGGGCGCCTGGGTGGCTCAGTTGGTTGAGCGACTGCCTTCGGCTCAGGTCATGATCCTGGAGTCCCGGGATCGAGTCCCGCATCGGGCTCCCTGCTCGGCAGGGAGTCTGCTTCTCCCTCTGACCCTCCCCCCTCTCATGTGCTCTCTCTCAAATAAATAAAATCTTAAAAAAAAATAAATAAATAAAAATAAAAATTAAAAAAAAAAAAAAAATTAAAAAAAAAAAAAATTAAAAATGTTAGCTTTATCCAATATTCATACTTATTTTACTTTCTTCTACCACGTTATAATAGTCTCATTTAATATCGCAATGTTGCTGCACTGTTGCTTTTTCCACCAAAGACAGATGTGGATTATGACATCATGAAACAGCAATCAGCACTGGGATTCTGTTACAAAGATACATGGCTTGCATTTTCCCAACTCTATACACCTGTCTTCTCAAAAAGGGTAAGAGAGAAAGCAGGGTGTCAACACCCTGTCTCTTCTGGAACAGCCAATATTTATCATGTCAGGCCTCTGGGAAGATTTTTCAGCAGATATGGATCATCGTCTTGACTCTCCTTACTGGGGGAACTCTAGAAGGCAGAAGAAGCCCCTCAAGAAACACTGAATTATCAAATGGGAGAATGGCTGCATTCACTGGCAAAGAGTTCTTTTTTTCTCATTCTTTCCACAATAATTTTTTGATTACCCCTTATGCACAAACCCCTGTGTTCATAAAACTTAAATTCTTTGGGTGATATATCTGCCAGAGTCCCAGCAAGAAAAAATGTCACACTCAATTTATGGTAATTTGAGAAGGGCTTAATAGCAAAGTTGTAGAGAAGGTTCAGAGAAACACACACACACACACACACACAGGAGCAGGATAGTGCCCCAGGGCTAGTAACATCCAAATTTTTATTATCTATGCCTAAATGGTTGAGGGAGGAGAAAAGTTACTGAATACTGGTAGGAGCGCCACATAGAGGGACTGCCAGAAGAAGAGGATGATGTTGAGGGGTGGAGGGAGGAAAGGACACAGCCAGCCTAGACTGATCCTATAGAGAGAGCACTCAGGGATAGATACAGTGAGCACACTCTTCTCTCTTCACTCTTGCTGTGGCCTCCCATTGGCTGAAAACAACTGGAGTTCAGAAGACTAGATAGAATATATATAGGCCAGCCTCCTAGGGCACAGAGCAATGTGGAGAAGGATGGATCATGATTGCAGAAGGGGGCCACAAGATAACTGGGCCGAGTGGCAACATTCACAGTGCCTACTGACTCTCGTACATTCTTGCTGAAATGAAAACTTCATCATGTTGTAAGGAGAATAGTAAGGTCAGACACCCAGTTTGGGCTTATGAATAGAACATTCTACATATTTGGCACTTTGCTGGGATGTGGTATATTCTATTTTTGTATTATGTGCTAGTTTCTATGGTAGGATCTGCTAGAAAAAGGGGAGGGGGAGAACAATGCCTAAAATCCATATCCTGTGAACTGAAGAAAGGCTCAGATGTGTATATTTAACCTTTAGAGACGTAAAAATGAAGGCAACACCATGACCCCTGCTTTTAGGTGTAAAATCAGCTTCCCTTGAGTACGGGCAGGAACTGTGACTTGCTTCTAACCAAAGAAAAGGTAGAAGATGGCTGTCGTTCTTATGTCATTTATGACCAAGGTCATGAGGTCACTGCCATGATTACATTATATAAAATTGCCCTGCTGGCAGACTCTTGCTAAAGACCTTCTCACTCGCTGGTCTGGGAGGAGTAGTTCTGTGAAAGAGCCACATGGCAAGAACTTGGAGCTAAGAGCAGCTTCTGGCAAATGGCCAGCGAGCTGCAAAGGACCTTGGTCCTCCAAGCACAAAGAGATGAATTCTGCCAACAACCCAAGTGGCTTTGAGAGCAAACCCATCCCTAGCCAAGCCTCCAGATGAGAACTCAGCTCTGGCTGACACCTTGACTACCATAGCTTTCCAGAGACCCCAGCTGAGTAAGCCATGCCCAGACTCCTGAAATAGAGAACCTGTGAGATAATAAATGTGTAAGACTTGTGGCCATTTGCTATGCAGTGACAGAAAACTGATATAAATAGGTATTTCATTTTCCCATATTGTAGTATTTATTAACTCCTTATAATACTCTCCCAAATTCCCTACAACTTGGGTCTTGTGGCTCAGTCATTACTTTAATCAACATCCATGTAGGCTTTACAATTTATAAGCTAGTCTTGTAAGTATCAGATTAACTTGTTCATTGAGATAAGCCAATGTTATTAGTCTCAGATAAGTGACAAGGAAACAGAGTCTGTGAGGTATGAATTGGCTTACCCAAGGTTAACCAACTACTAAATGGCAAATTGTGGTTTTGGTCCCAGGACCTTGCCTATAAATCCTAGATTAACCAACTCTACCACTTCCCCTTCCTTACTTCAGTCTTAGGTAATTAAAGCATAGTGCAAATAAGCCATCCTTGTTATCTTTACAAGGGCCAGTTCTATTAATTCCATTCCCCAGGATGGCAAAATGCCTTCCCTTTACCTCAAAAATGCATGCGTTACTGGCCCAAGAGTAAAAATGTATGCCAGCAGGAATAAGCCCATGGAAAATTCAAAGGCCTCCTTCTGCTAATCATGTCTCAGTAGCAGCATCCTTATCTAACATCAGGTTTTAAATTGCAGATAGGAGTGTTATAATCATCAGCAGCAAAGGCATAAGGCCAACATTTTAAAACACATTTTACAATGTCTACCCAGGCTTAACTTTTTTTTAATAGCTAAAAATAAAAGGGTTCTGGCAAAACACTTTATGATAAGGCTCAAACTCTAAACCTTAGTAGTAACCAAAGCAGATGGCAATATTAACAAATAGATTTAAAAAAAAAACTGTTTTCTGTTGAGAGAAATATTTAGAAGTGAGGCAAAGGACTTACAATTTACCTCTTTGTGAATGGCCAATGGTGGAATTCTATCTGTGAGGTCTGTTGCTGGTTTAATCCAAAGGCCAACAAATGGGGCACAAGGCAATCTCTTTTGAAATGGAGCAGAGCATTTTCTACAGTGGAGATCAAAGGCACTAGTACAACAAGTCATCAAATTGGGCACCTGTAATAATATAAATGAGTGATTAAAGTGGTCCCACCCTTGTGTTTTACATCAGTCCGTTTGAATAGTGGTCATTAACATTTTCCCCAAATTTGTCTCTTTACTTAAACCTATTAGTATCACTGAAGCTGTGGGAGCTTAAGAATAATTTTATAACAAATAAAGGATTGTTTAATGTTTGCCAAACATTTAATAAGCTTCTAGAAAATATCCTGTGTTAGTTCAGCTCAGAATTTGGCCCAAGATGAGAGGGTTTTGTATGATTGTTGGTTGCTTATTTTTCTGAACCTACATTTTAAATGACAGCAGGTTTGGAAATAAATGTGATTCAACCTTGGAATGCTCTTGCTATGTGTCTGTGTGTCTTTTATCAGGGCCCTTGATTAGAAGGAGAAGAGAAAGGAGTCTTTTTTGTTCCATTTCTCCCTGTTATTATATTCATTATGAATCTTTTCCTTTCTTTCCGCCAATTAGGACCTGTCCCAATATGGCGGGACCTCCAGAGTATTAGTGCTGCCTCACATGCGTGACTCTTTCCAGAAATCACTTGGCTTGAAATTCAATCCCCCCCACTTTTTTTTTTAATAAGGAAATACAGTTCCACTGAATTCCAAAGCATTTATATTTAGAGTTTGTATGACTTAAGGATTTAGTAGCAAGAGAAAATGAGAAAGTTCCCATTTTCACCCTTCCTTAAACGAACAGCCTCACTGGGTACCAAAATATTTGAAATAATTAGCCCTTGCTTGTTGTCCAACAGGGAAGCTTCTTACAACAGGGTCAGTTCAGGAGGATAAAGCAGACGGTATGGACTTGGATTCTAATCTTGACTCCACCAGTTACTAGCTCTATGGGTTTCAATATATCAAATAACCTCTTCAAGTCTACTTCCTAATCTGTAATAGAGGCATACTAATCATGGCTTCTTGAGGCCAATGAAAAGGTTGGAAGAATAGTATCCAAGGCTTTACCCACACCCCCAATCTGGAACATGGGGAGTTATTTAAAAGTGCTATTATTTCAGGACTGAAAACTGCATGCTTTCCCCTGATTGCCTTTTTCAATTGCTCCATCAACTAACTCTCTTTGGTTTGCTCTCATTATTATTTGATTGGCTCCATGATAAACATGTGATGGGGTTCTGTCTACATAGTATCAAAAGCGATGTAAAGAGCTGAAGAAGGACCAGCTTATTCTGGTCATCTATTTGCTTTGAAACGTAGGTGTATCTTTATTGGTCTCCCCACATTTACCTTCGAAATAATACTGAGGGTTGCTATCGGAGTAGAGGGTCAAGTTGATATACAACTTTGTGCTTTTTTTTTAATATATTTTTTTAATTTTTAAGTAATATCTACACCCAACTTGGGGCTCATACTCATGACCCCAAGATCAACAGTCACACACTCTTCTGAATGAGCCAGCAAACGCCCCTAACTTTGTTCATTCTTGAAGAGTGTTTCTACAAAGCATTTGGTACATAAAGCATTTGGTGCATTTTTGTTCATGAAATGAACAAATAACTGAAATGGTCACATTTAATTAATAATTTTGCTGAGCGGTACATTAAATCATTACATCTTTTGTTAAAAGTATTTTACAATTAATCATATACATTTAAATTAAATGCCCTAGCTTTCTTTTTTTATTATTCAAAGGTCAACAAGTTGACAACCTGAGGACATTTTTGTTGTCCCCATTGCAATTTAGGAAGAAGTGACATCTCTATAATATTGTTTCTTCTAATGAATGAACCTATTATACTTTTCCATCCATTTAGATCTTCTTTATTATCTTTCTTTTTTATTTTTTAAAATTTTTTATTGTTATGTTAATCACCATACATTACATCATTAGTTTTAGATGTAGTGTTCCATGATTGTTTGTGCATAACACCCAGTGCTCCATGCAGAACGTGCCCTCTTTAATACCCATCACCAGGCTAACCCATCCTCCCATCCCCTCCCCTCTAGAACCCTCAGTTTGTTTTTCAGAGTCCATCATCTCTCATGGTTCGTCTCCCCCTCCGATTTCCCCCCCTTCATTCTTCCCCTCCTGCTATCTTCTTTTTTTTTTTTCTTAACATATATTGCATTTGTTTCAGAGGTACAGATCTGTGATTCAACAGTCTTGCACAATTCACAGCACTCTTTATTATCTTTCAATAAAATTTTAAATTTTGCTCTTAGACATTATTTTGTTTATTCTTGGGAACTTTATACTTTTTTTTTAAGTCATAAAATAATCTTTGTTAAATAGACTTTTTATTTTGGAATACTTTTAGATTTACAGAAAAGTTGCAAAGATAGTACAGAGAGTTCTCATAAACCTCACAGTTTCAGTGCCCATAAAGTTATCATCTTACAGGGTGCCTGGGTGGCTCAGTTGGTTAAGCGACTGCCTTCGGCTCAGGTCATGATCCTGGAGTCCCTGGATCGAGTCCCGCATCGGGCTCCTTGCTCGGCAGGGAGTCTGCTTCGTCCTCTGACCCTATCCCCTCTCATGTGTTCTCTCTCTCTCATTCTCTCTCTCTCAAATAAATAAATAAAATCTTTAAAAAAAAGAAAAAAAAAGTTATCATCTTACATTAGTCTGGTATATTTGTCAAAACGAAGAAATCAACATTGGAACATTATTATTAACCAAACTCCAGATTGTATTCAGGTTTCAGCAGTTGTTTGTTTTTTCTATTAATGTCCTTCTTCTGTTCTAGGATCTCATCCAGGATAGCACATTGCATTTAGTTGTCATATGCCCTTACTCTCCTCTGGTCTATGACAGTTTCTCAGCTTTTCTTCATTTTTTATGACCTTGACAGGTTTGACAGGTTTTGGTCAAGTAATTTGTAGAATGTTCTAGAGTTTAGCCATACCTGATGTTTCTTATCATAACTGGACCTGGGCTATGAGGTTTAGAAAGAATCCCACAGAGATTAAAAAAGTACCCTTATCATCAAGTAATATCCATGGGTCCATGAATTCCACATGACATCACCGTAATGTTAACCTTGATCATCTGGCCAAGGAAGAGTAAGAAAAGTTAGTATTTTTCCTTCTCATACTCTATTCTTTAGAAATTAGTCTGTAAGATTCACCTCCTGGAGGAAAGAGTATCTACATGAGATATTTGGAATTATTTTATAAGGAAAATTTTGTCTTTTCTCTGTTTATTTTTTTCCATCATTGATTTATATCAGTATGGATTCATGTACATTTATTTTATACTCTGGGCTATAATTCAACACTATGTTACATATTTTGTGGCTCAACTGATTTCAACTTTGGCCAGTAACTATATAATCATTAGCTTTTTTAAAAGTTGTTTTAATAGGTGTGTAGTCATAACTCATTGAGATATAATTTGCACTTTGCTAATAGCAATGATGACAAACATTCCTTCATGTGTTTATTTGCTAGCTATATTTCCTTTTTGATAAAATTTCTCTTCATTTCATTTGCACATCTTCTAACTGAATTTTTTTTTTTAATGTTGGGGCTTGAGAGTTTTTTTTATATATTCTAAATACAAGTCCTATGTTGGATATTGGGTTTTTTTCTTAATTTTTTTTTTTTTAAGAGACAGAGAGGCCGGGGTGGAGGGAGGGGGGCAGGGGTTGTTTAGAGCACAGGGAAGGGGCAGAGGGAGAGGGAGAGAGAGAATCCCAAGCAGGCTCTGTGCCCAGTGTGGAGCCTGATGCTGGGCTCGATCTCACCACCCTGAGACCATGACCTGAGCCAAAACCAAGAGTCAGATGCTTAACTGACTAAGCCACCCAGGCACCCCTCTATGTTGGATATTGTTACTTGAAAATATTTTCTCCTAGTCTTTAGATTAAATGTTCATCCTCTTAACATGGTCTTTCACAGAGCCAAAAATTTTAATTTTGATGAAATCCAATATAATTATTTTCTGTTATGGATCATGCTTTTGGTGTCATGTCTCAGAACTCTTCATTTAGCCCTAGGTTCTAAAATTTTTCTATGTTTTATTCTCAAAGTTTTATAGTTTTACATTAAAATCCATGAACTTTGAATTAATTTTTCTATAAAGCATTAGATTTAGATTAACGTTCATTTATTTGCCTTTCGATGTTTGTTTTAGCACCATCTGTTGAAAAGACTGGCCTTTGATAGAACGGCTTTTGCAACTTTTTAAATAATCAGTTGACTTATTGTCTAGTTCTGGGTTCTCTCTTCTGTTCCACTGATCTATATGTCTATGCCTCCCTCAATACCACATTCTCTTATTGTTATAAACATACAGTAAGTCTTAACTTTGGGCAGAATGATCCCTCCCAGTTTATTCTTTTTCAAAATTATTTTTAGCTATTCTTGGGCCTGTGCTTTGCCATATAAATTTTAGAATGAGCTTCTCCATATTTGCAGAAAATATTGCTGGAGTTTTGATATGAATTGCATTAACCCTATAGATCAGGTTTGGGAGAAGTGGTATTTTTACTATGTTGAGTCCTTCTTTCCTTGACATGGTTGTCTCACCATATATTTAGATGTTCTTTGATTTTTATCAGTGTTTTATAATTTTTAGCATGCATTTAACATTTTCAGTGATTCATAGTTTTCAGGTCTTTTACATATATTGCTAGATTTTTCAAAAAAATTTTTTTGAGTAACTGTAAATAGCCTTGTATTTTAATTTTGGTTTTCACATATTCATTGCAAATATATAGAAATACAGTTGCTTTTTGTATGATTTTGTATCCTGTGATCTTGCTAAACTCATTATTAGTTTGGGGTTTGTTTTTGTTTGTTTGTTTTGCAGGTCCTTTGGCATTTTGTATGTATACAATCTCAAAATTTGGAAATAGGAACAGTTGTAATTTTTCCTCTCTAATCTATAATGTCTCTCTCTCTCTCTTTTTTTTTCCTTGACTTAATTGCACTGGATAGAACTTTCAGCATTCTGCTGAATAAGAATGGTTGGAGCAAACATTCTTGCCTTGTTCCTGATCTTAGGAAAACTCATTCAGCTTTTCACCATTAAGTATGATGCTAGCTCTTTGGTTTTTATACATGCTCTATAGGACAGTGAGGTTATTCCCTCACTATCCTGTTTTTGGAGAATATATGTATATTGTCTTATAATCTACCAATTGATATGATCATGTAATTTTTCTTCTTTAACTTATTGATAGAGATCAAATATATGACAAAATTTAACACTCATTTATTATATATATATGTATATTATATGTAAAAAGCGAATATATATACTTTCCCAAAACAAGAAATACAGGGGAACATCCTCATAAAAGGAAGTAATTATGTATAAATCTAATTATATATATATATATGTATATATATATACATATATATGTGTGTATATATATACACATATATATATATATATAGGACCTATGATTTATAAACTACTGAAAATGTTAAATGTATGCTAAAAATTATAAAATACCGGTAAAAGAAAAGAACATCTAAACAAATGGAGAGACAACTATGTCAACAGGAAGACTCAACATAGTAAAAATCCAGTTCTCTCCAATTTGATCTACAGGGTTAATTCACTGATCTTAAAATATTTAACTAGCATAATATAACTGGAATAAGCCCCACTTGGCTATTGTACATAATTCTTTTTATATATTGCTGGATTCAAGTTGCTAAACTTTTTTTTTAAAGGAATTTTAGGTCTAAGTTCACATGAGATACTGTCTATAGTTTTTGTTTCGTTTTGTTTTTTTGCTTATACTCTGTCTAGCTGTGATATCAAGGTAATTTTGGCCTCATTAAATGAGTTAGAAAGTGCTTATTCATCGTTTGTTTTCTGGAAGACGTTTTGAAGAATCGCACTAACTCTTCTTTAATTGTTTGAGAGAACCCTAAATATTGGAGTGACCTACATCTCAGTCATAAAACTTTGATTCATAAAAGCATGGGATCTGGAACATTGAGGAAAAGTACAGTGACTTTATTCGATGCTTATTTTCAGGTTATCAAACTCTTCAATCATGCAGTCTAAAGGGAATTTCAATATGTGGAGATTTCACTAAAAAGATAAAATTCAGGGACAACTGCTTCAGCAAGTAAATTCTCCTGAATTCAGAAAACCCAAATAATTAATCTGTGGGCCAAATTCCATGTTCACATATTTTCTCTTTCAAATGTAGGTTAAATATAACACTTGGGAGATTACGAAGAAGGGAACTTGGCCCAGAGAAAGCTGCTGCATTAAGTCAACATTCCTTCTTCAGTTGAAACTTGGTTTACATTCTGAGTAACGCACCCAGGACAACACAGGTCATTGGGAAATTTCCTAAAATCAGATCTTTCACATGACACATTCCCCCAAAGTGAATAATGGTTGGCCTCCAGAGCCAGATTTTTCAAGGATGACTTTTTCTAACACATCATAAAAATGCAACCCCATCTTCTTACTTACCTTGAATACCTTCATTGCCACATATATGGCTTTGTTTTCAATATATTACTTTCTTCACTACTTCTCCGAGTGAGCTTTCTCATCAAGATCAATATGCCTGTAGCATGAGAGGGAGAAAAAAAAGGTGCTGGAATAAGAGGACGGGAAACCTGTCCCAGGGAGGTACTCGTTGGCTAGCTCTTGGAGACAGCTGCGCCTAAGTTTGGACTACCAGCAACTATATTGAAAAGTGATGATAGGAGCATACACGAAGCTAGCCCAGCAACACACTGTTCCCCAACTAAGATCTGAGATCCCCTGGGTGATATGGAGAAGGCAAAAATCATTTCTATCAATAAGGAACAGGCAGCCCACACATTAAAATCAGTTTTCAAAATAGACACATGTCTTGCATATTGCAAGAATTACAAGACAGGGAAGAAAACTATTTTTAAGCTAATCCTCAGTTTCTTTTAGGAGACCAAAGAGCTTAGAGAATTGTATATGAAAGACATGGTATATATTCATCTGCACTGAATATAATAGATAGAAGACTGAAATAAGACAGTGTATATTATAGTATATAAAAAGTCTATATCTAGATAGATAGATAGATAGATAGATAGATAGATAGATAGATAGATGTCATATTCTAGATAATATCTTAAGCCTTGGAAGTATTAATGTCTTTCTGTTTGGTTTGGTTTCAGTTTTGTTTTTGTTTTCGTTTTCCAAGACTTAACAACAGTGGTTCTCGACCAAGGGCAGTTTGTGCCCAGGGGCCACTTGGCAATGTCTAGAGACATTTGCTGTTATATTGGTGGGGGCGGGGCCTCCTGGCATCTAGTGGGTAAAGGCTAAGGATGCTATTAAACATCCCACCATACACAGGACATCTTCCCCTTCAGTAAAGAATTATCTGACCCCAAATGTCAATAGAGCCAAGGTTGAAAAAACTTGATTAAGAATAATAAATTGGTCAGGCATACCAGTGAACTTTTAACAAGTCTTAGGTCTATAATTGACTTTATCTGCGAGCACATATCAGACACTGGCAGCTGGAAAAAAGGGCATTCTTGCCACCTCACTTCTTTAACACATCGATCAGTACACGGCAGTGTGCCCATTGCTACCTCATAATAGATATGCTTGTTTATTCCCTTTCTGGATGAGTGAGAATGAGAAAATTGCAAGCCATCCCAATAATTTCCAGAGGATCTCAGTAACTAGGACATTATACCCCAAGTATGAGAAAAATCCACAAACATTTCAGGAAAGTTCCCTTCTTTGGCAAACCTGAAAGGCTACAAACAAACTCACTTTCAAATTGATATTTAAGGGCATGTTATGAGTCTTTTACATGTCTCTCCAAGACTACAGCAAGAGCTGTATACACTATGTACACTATGCTGAAAAGTTGTAAACTTAGTTGCAATACAATGGACATTATTTTTAATTGCTTCCTCTCAGGTACTGTCACATATATGTAGAGGGGGGAAAAAGGCTGTGAAGAAAATCAGTATTTACAGTTCCAAACGTTTTCCCACTGTCATCAGTCTATATCCTAAGGTGTTTCTGCACTGAAAGAAAATATATTAGCAGAGAAATATAAGGAAAGAAAAACTAAAAAGTACCAGATGGTCTTCAAACCTTGGAACAGATCATTTTTTTATCCTTTGTAACTTCATTGCTTCCAGGTATTATTATCCATGTGTAAGATTAGACAGAAGAGCTCGTCTCCAACTCTGAAGGTCACTGTTAACCTCACCCCATCCAGGACATCTGAACACTGAGGCTCCATCAAGAATAGTTCCAGGAACTCATCCAATTTGATTTGCCTTTCCAAAATTAAAATTTGGATTAAAAAAAAAAAAACCCAGAACATGCCAATCTCTATAAATTAGCATGAAAAAATTGAAAATGGGCTATTTGACACTGAGTATCTGGGGATGTTGAACATACTTGACATGGGCCAAATATCCCTGCGTACAATACTTTGTAAATAGTCCTCTGGCGGGGCTGCTTCTGTTAAACAATTAGTTCTCCTGATTCTACCTAGACTTCTGGTACTCCAAAGGTATATGTCACATTTGAATTTACTTAATAATAATGAGGACATTGCACTTTATTTGATTGACTCTATACCAGTAGAAACTGTATGAAGGCTCCATTATCAACCATGACAGTCATAACAGCAGTACTGGAATAAGAATTCAACTGTAAAGACAAGGGGTACTTGGGTGGCTCAGTTTGTTGAGTGTCTGCCTTCAGCTCCGGTCATGATCCTAGGGTACTGAGATCGAGCCCCATGTAGGGCTCCCTGCTCAGTGGGAAGCCTGCTTCTCCTTCTCCCTCTCTCTCTGCCTGCCGCTCACCTGCTTGTGGTCTCTCTTCCTGTCAAATAAATAAATAAAATATTTTTTAAAAATTTCAACTCTAAAGACAAGAAATTTTTCTGCCCTAAGGGATTGGAAATTGGAGCAATTCAGGGCTCAAAAACTATGAGACCTGCTATCATGTCTTCTCTGTTTTCATCTAAAAAACAAACAAAAAAACTGCTAGAAGAAAATGACATAAACAAATGTAGCAGACAAGTAATTACCTAATTTTTGGCATTGTTACTTATTTTTTTATCTAGTTTTATTGTTAAAAATGATACTCTGAGCCGGGTGATGGGTATTAAGGAGGGCACGTGTTGTGATGAGCACTGGGTGTTATATGCAAATAATGAATCATTGAACGCTACATCAAAAACTAATGATGCACTATATGGTGGCTAACTGAACATAATAAAAAAAAAATGATACTGTTCCTTGTTTTCCTTGTAAGTGAAGTACAGATAATACCACATCTTAACAATACGTGAAAAGCATTTTATAATAATTGGGTTCTTTTCATTCAGATTTCAAAACAGGGCACCAAGCCAGATCCTTCCAAGGTTTCAGACAAAATCAGGATTATCATTAAAGGACAATAAAAACATTTTCATGACTGAAACATGATGGAATATGAAAGTGAACCTTTGTGTTGGAATCTTTCAAAGACAGAAAGATCATAGTCACAGTTACTCTTATTAATTATTTCTATGGGAACTTTCCCGTGTAATTTGTATCCTGCTTACTGATTTGAAAAAGTAACTAGAATAAATTTTGCAAGAACCATTCATATCAGAGGCAAAAAATCTCATAATTTCTTTTTAGCATGAACTCCATTCAAAGACATGTCGACTTGACCCTTACCCCCCATGTGACCTGTAACATCTTCAAAAATATGTCTTTGGGCTCAAGGTACAGCCACAAGGAGCATCGGGTTGAGTATATATGAATTGTTCATCCAAAACACATTTTGACTCCCGGAAAAACAATCAAAATCACACCTCATGAGCTATTTGGGATGTGCAATCATCTCTGTATAAGGACAAAGCACATCAATCTGATATTGAAACAGATGACACTAGTGAAAGCCCTTTCCTACAGGGGCATGCTAACCAGAGGAGAACAGGTCACGACTTGCATTTAGCAACTTAAAAAGGAAAATAAAACATGTTGGGACACACTTGATTTATCAAAGACACTGGACAGAATTCAGCCACTTTTAGAGTTGTAATAAGCTAATCAGTAAATATGCTTGTACCAAGCCAAAATGTGAAAAATAATAATTAATGCAATGCCAATATATACTATCCTAGGAAAAGGAAAAACAGGGAATTCATATCATCAAGGGAAAAGAGCACAGGCACACCAAAGTGCTAAGGTGTTTTTGTTATGCTAAAAAATGTGTCAGGAGGGGCGCCTGGGTGGCTCAGTTGATTAAGCGACTGCCTTTGGCTCAGGTCATGATCCTGGAGTCCCTGAATCGAGTCCCGCATCGGGCTCCCTGCTCAGCAAGGAGCTTGCTTCTCCCTCTGACCCTCCCCCCTCTCATGTGCTCTCTCTCTCTCTCTCATTCTCTCTGTCTCAAATAAATAAATAAAATCTTAAAAAAAAAAATGTGTCAGGAGGACAGGTGTCCTTCCTTCTCATTCAATAATTAATTTTTTTATGTATTTTCCATAATGGACTTTTATGAAGCATCTACTATGTTCTAGGCACTTCTGAATAATTTATCTCAGTAAATTGTCAGACCCTCCCTGCCAGATAGGCATGTGCTTCATCACACAAATGAGAAAGCTAAGGATCTGCCAGGTAAAAGGTAACAGGCTAAGTCTAGGGTTAGAATTGTATGACTATGGCTCTTTCCACTATTCCACAGCTACTTTCTGATAGGTTAAATTTTACCTTGCTAAGTTCTTTGTATTCTTCTTGGAGGGTAACAGTTTCTGTATAGTTATTGAGCTTGTATGCTCTTCCATCCATGGTATTTATGTCGGCACCATGAAAATCTTGTAAAATGTTTTCCCATTTGTGGAAATTTTGAGGATTTCAACACCTAAACTTCATCTAATTGTAGATGAGATTATGGCATGTGATTATAAAATATTGAGAAGAAAAGGAATTTTGGGGGGGTTTACTCATTATTCTCCTATAGGACTTTTTTTTCTGCTCCAGAAATCCAATAATAGAACTTAGTCTTTCTTCGTGAGGTCCCCATTACACCTCTGGTTCTTGTTCTTTACCAAGGAACATCCAGTAAGAGTAATAAGAATGGGACTAAATGTCCTTTCTAAAAAGGTTCTGGAGACAATATCACTGCTTCCTCAGGTTCATGCCACTTGAAACAAAGTATAGGGGAAATTTTTCAATTTGTTGTCTTCTGAAAGTTAAAGAGATATAAAGGCAATCATTAAAACAGAGTCAGGCTCATCAATGCATATAGCTACAGCTTAAAATTCTAATAAAACAATCTTTATTATGTTGGATAAGCTAATGTTAATCTCATAAATGTTCTTGATCTAAGTCTAAATAAAAATAGAAAGATTCTAGAAAAAAAAAATCCACCCAGAATTAATAGCACTCCTAAAACATTTTTAATTTTTTCCACCTGGTCACTTCCAAGAAAAACTATTCAGGATTTCCAAGTAATGAAGAAGGAAACTAGGTAAGCTCTACTCACAGAATTTCAGAAAGACTACCAAAGGGAATAAAAAATGCTCTTAAATTTCAAAGACACAAGTCTTTGTCCACCAACTCTAGCACATTTCATGACCTTATAACTGAGGTCGTGCTAGGAGATGGTCCATCAGAATGAATGATCACAATGGCTTTGAGGTGTCTCTATTTTTTTTAATGACAAAGTTAGTCTATATGTCAATAAGAGAAGAATTTTTGTATAACTATTTTTCAATCATATCTAGAGTCTGTTACCTTGTCAAGAACAAATGTTCAAGCAGTATATGATTTCCCTTCTCATTTATATTCTTCAGAGAATTAAAGACATTTGTTTTACAAGAAAAAAGAATGCTCCTCCTTGATTCTCTCTTATAAGCTTAAATGTTGGGACTAAGCAAGCAATAAGAAGTGCTCATCCAAATACATAATGGAATTCCCTATCTCCAAAACGGTCTTTTACCCTCCTCCACCCACACCTACAAGTGATGTCATTGCCATAGCTAACAGGGTATCAGGTAGAGATGAAGCCAGAGGCTTTCCTTCACAACCAGGAAATCAGCACAATTTCCAGTCCAGTTTCCAGTTTAGCTCCAATTGCCTGGGGTAAATGCAGAGAGGTAGATGACTATAGGATTCAGTGGAGTCACCCCAGATGTTACCAAGCCCCCTCTTTCTCTGTTCTCTAATGACCTGTTTTCCATTCACTCCCATTAAGTCAAATTTATAGGCTGTACTTTAATCTTCCAGGGAATTTAGACCATCTCAAATGTAGCTTAAGTCTTAAATCCCCTTACTTGCATACATTCCTAGAGTAAAATAAAATATTAGACTTCTCTTTATTGATACCCATCGCATGCTAGCGTCTCACTTCCACAAGTCACCTCTTTGTCCTTTTGTTTATATAGACTCACTGCTCTCCTGCATCCAGTTGGGACAACAAGTTAAAAATCTGGCAATCACTAGCAGAAATTCCCAGGGCAGGAAGGAATAAAAAGGTGTTCACCTTTCCTGAATGGTTGATTCCTCTTTCTCTTCAAGGGTATTGACTGACCAAGTTGTCACAGGAACATCTCTGACTCAAATAATCTTCCTTGAAACATGACAGGGTCAAATGAATCCAACCCATGGAAGATACTAAGTGGTACTATGCTATTATAAATTAAGAAAAAAGGGTCCCAGGAACTGATATATGCATACATGAAGGCTAAATCCAAAGACTCAATCTGGGGTCATAGGATGTGAAATGAAAACATTTTTCATGGGCTTCAGAGGATATCATCATCTCTATCCTCTAACTTCTGTCCTTCTGATTATTAAACTTGTCCCCAGTAGATTCTTCAAAGAGTCGCCTAAATATTGTCAGGAACAAACACCACAGTGATAAGAGTCAAAAAACTGAATGCTCAGTACTTAAATGTCCATGTAATGACCAAAAAAAAAAAAAAAAAAAAAAAAAAAATCCCAAAATAGCCTTTTTTTTTTTTTTTCAAAACCATAGGCTTTATTTTTACAGTAGTTTTAGACGGTCAGCAAAACTGAGAGGAAAGCATGAAGAGTGCCCCCATACTCCCTGGCCCCCACAAAAGCACAGTCTCCCCCACTGAATCATCCCCACCAGAATGGTACATTTGTTATAATCAATGAACCTGCACTGACATAGTCATTACCCAAAGTCAATACTTTACATTAGGGTCTACTCTTGATGTGCATGTTTTATTGGTTTTGACAAATGTACCTACCATTGCAGTATCATGCAGAATAGTTTCAGTGCCCTAACTATTCTGCTTAAATTTTCATCTATTTATTTAGTTAGTTATTTTTATGCAAGTCTCTTTGCTCCTATGTGTTAAACCCTCTGCTAGACCCTGAGAATCTTCAAGACAAATTTTTTTTAAAAATCCAATAGCCTTTCCTTTAGTTTTTCTCTCTCTTTTTGCATCTTACTAAATAAAAGCAGAAAGAAGTAACCAGGTGGCAATTTCAACATCCTAGTTGGAAATATTCTTGGCTAGATGATCCAGAAACTGAGATATTTCATGTTTGTTGTTTTAGGTTGCTAAGTTTTATAGTAATTTGTTACACACCAATGCATAACTAACACATATTAATATCAAGAGTGAGACACTGACAAAAATACAAACCCAAAATTTGGCAGTGGCTTTGGAACGAGGCAGTGGGCTTTGAGAAAAGTGTTAGTGACAGCCTGAGTGCCTTGAAGAAACTGCCAGTAGAAGCCTTACGGTCATTCATAAAGCTTCAGGTGATGGCTGACAGGCAAATAAGGTGAATATTATCGGAAACTAGAAGAAGGATCTTTATTATATTATGGCTGAAAATTTAGTAACCCTGTTGCTGAAAGTTATAGGAAAAGTAGAAAATGTACCCAATAACCCAGGTGATCAATAAAGATGTATATGTTGTATACACATGTACTTCTTTAAATAAATAACAGATAGGGTAATTGTTGTTACCTAGTGGAAGGAATCTGGATGTCTAGGAGAAAGATAAAAGGACAACTTCTGTGGTATATTTTCTTATTCTTCAAAATTCTTATTTGGCTCATACTGAGGTGCTCCTCTCTGAGGAAGAGTGTTACTTCTCCATCCGATTGAACTCTAACATGGATATGTGCCTTGCTTTAGCCAATGAACTAGGAGTGGTAGAAGAGGCATGGATCACTTCCACGCTGAAGTTTAAGAGCTAGTACATGCTTTCCCATTTTTATTTTCCCAGTGGTGCAACATCTCCGATAGCTACTAAATCAGTCTGGGCCTTGCAATGAAGAGATCCAAAGTCAACCAGCGGTGGATATAGATTGTGAGCAAAAAATAAACCTTTGTGGTTATAAGCCACCATTGTGTGTTATAGCTTTAAAAATTGGCCTTGCCTGCCTGATACAACTACAGACAAGAGTTAGGGTTGAAAAATAGGAGGACTGAGCCATGGGCCAGTGGAAGAGGCCACTATAGATGGATGGTAGGGCAGATGCAGGGGCACAGTGGTATAAGGGATGGTGGGAGGATTGTGAATATCTAAGATGTAATGTGGACATTGGTTGGGGAAGGGGGTGAGGAGAAAGGAGAAAATTTGACCGGCAGGGTCATTTATTACATCTTAAGAATATTTGCCCACCTGTCGTGATAGGGAGTCACTGAATTATGAGGAGAGGACCAATATGCCCCAATTTAAGTTAAAAAGTTAACAAGGACAGTATTATAGAAGACAAAGTTAGGTTGTGGGGCACAGGGAAGGAGGCCATTATTATAAAGAAGATCTGTTGCACCAAGGAAATGGAGAGCTGTGAAGAGACAGGCGTGATATTGAGGAAAAAGCAAGAGAATTTAGTGATTAGGCTGATGGATCTGTGACATCGTTATAGGAATGTGAAGTACAATATGAACTGGTTTGTGTTAGATTGTTAGAAACAGTCACTCCACTCTTCCCCAGTCTCTATGGGAGGAGTATATTTCTCCACCGGTCAGCATGTAACTTACAATAATGGGGGTGCAAACTCCAAGCCTAGGATGGAGAGGCTGCCTTTATTCTTGCTCATCCTCTTTGAGACCTTCCATCTCCCTTCATGAGGGTATTCCCCATCCATTCTACTGGTCCCAGAAGATGAGAACCCATGGGACAAACCAGATCTGAATCTGTGACTGGAACCCTAGTCCAGCTGATCCCAGCCAAGACCAGAGGAGTCCTCCCACCCCACCTCGCTGCCACGCAGACACGTGAGACATAAATGCTTACAGATACGGGCCACTGAATTCTTGTCTTGTTCTCTAGCAAAAGTTGATTGATACACCATTGGACTCAAACATCTAAAAATTGGAAATATCAAAAAGCTACTTTCCCAATTCTATGTTCATTTAAAAACTAGTTGACCACAAGCTTCCAGCCAAAACTCACCATCTTTTCATTAATTAATAAAAGATTGATGGAAGAGATTTCTTAAATATTCTGTTTGAGATGTCTTTATTTAGGGTTTATTTTTAATCATATATTCTTGGGTAACTATGAAGCAAGACATGTAGTTGTCATTCAAACTTCCCATCAAATAGGAAAATATGAATTTCTTTATTATTGATTGGGCAAGTTGACTGGTTCTTACTAGAAGCTTTACATAGGTTATAAACCTATGTAAAAAGTCCATATGTAAAAGTTAGTTTCACTTAGTCTTGAAGAGACCAGCTTAGGTTAATCAATTACATGTTCCTGGGTCAAGGTCGTAGTCCAAAATCCACTCAGCTAAGGCCTTTTAAATTTTCAACGTTTTCATCTTTTTCAAAATGCTATTTATTGTTGGCTCTCTTCTTAGTTTGAAATAATGCATGTAATGTTTTGATTAGGGCAAATAGCAGTAAATAAAAGCATGATAAAGTACAGGGAGAGAGTTTATTTGCAAACTTTCAGAAGTAGTTTATTTTAATACCCAAGATATACGCAGATTACAGCCCAGATAATGAGGGCACATAATATGCTGTAATAAAAATCATTGAAATGTTTGCCAAGATATATTCTCTTGTTTGAATTAAGCCCTACTTCAGGAAATTGTAATTCTCCCTCTTTTATCAAATGAGCGCAAACTGGATATTAACCTTGGTTTGTTTCCGAAATATTTTATTTGGGTTTTACCACTTTGCCATAAACACACTCAGAAGAAAGCAAGGTGAACCACTGTAGCACACAGCTGATGTCTAAAGGAAAGATACGCAGACCATCAAAGATTGCTAGAGAATGCCAATTGATTGGAATAAGCAAAATCTTTTTCAAACTGATTATCACAGTCTGGGGAGATTTGTCCACGAAGTGTGAGGAAGCCTCAATTTATTGCAAGCTCTTATTCAAGAGTTGTCCTTAGAGTCTGTGGGCTGGTATCACCAATATATTGGCCCCCTACTGCTCGGTTTCTTTGAGTCTGTTTTTAATCCTGGAAGTAATATAACATCACTAAAGAAAGATGATAAATAAAGTAAAAGAGATCTTATCATCTTAACCTCACTCCTGTTCTCATTTCTGTGTGTCCTTTTCCAGGATTTTAATAGAGCCTTTTGAGTAATTACTAAGTGCCTGGAACACATGGCTTGCATTAGCTCATGTAATTCTCAGGACAACAGCAAGTGCTTTTCCCTTTGTAGAGAGAAGAGTTGAAGGTTTTGAATAACCTCCTCAAGGTTATCAAAGTACAAGTCACAGAGCCGTGATTAGAAAACTAGTTGTTTGATTTCCTAGCCCAACCCCTTAATAAGTAACTTACATAGTTGTAAACGTGGTGTGAATATGATTTTGTGCCCCGCATTTTCCACTTCATGTTGAACTCAAATTCTCCTTTCCCATGAGAACACAGTCTGTTACCATTATTTTTGTAGTATGGTTTCTCTTAATATAGATATACTCCCAACTTCCTTAACCATTTTCCTGTCATGGGACATTGGAATACATCCAAATTACCATTTTGGAATTTTATAGTTTCATAACGCTATAATGGCTATCTGAATGCATGTAGCTTTTACATAACTTGGGGGTTCTTTCTGCTATACTTTAAAATGCTTGGACAATCTTGAAAAATAATTTTTATATGTGTAAAGTCTAAGCGGGATTTCTTCCATTGTTTCAATTCTGGCTGGGATATCAAAACTGAAAAGATATGTGACAAATATTCCTACCTTGTAGAGAACAATGACTGTGTAGAGTTGATCATTTAAATGTGACCTATAGAGGGGGTTGCCAAAAGCAGGTCAGCTCTTCCTAACCTATCCCCCACCTACCTTCTACTATATAACACAAGTTAAGAATGCCATTAGGCAGATTGATAATGTTTTAGAACAGTTGTCAGTAAGTCTGACATTTCTCCTTCCCTCTCTATGCTTTCTTTCTCTTTTTCTTTTTTTTTTTTCTTTTCTCAGAGAGAGGGCATGCCCATGCGTGTCTGTGAGCAGCAAGGGTGGGGAAGTGGGGCAGAGGGAGCGGGAGAGAGAATCCATGCTGGGCATGGAGCCCAACACAGGACTCAATCTTATACCCTGAGATCATGACCTGAGCCAAAATCAAGAGTCAGATGCTTACCAACTGAGCCACCAAGATGCCCCCTCTCCTCTATGCTTTCTTAGCCAACTGCCAGCCAAGTGAGGAAATTTGAAGAATTTGAGATGTGAGGAATTTAAAAAACAAAGAGGCTGACTCCCATCTGAAAATTCTAAATGCAAAAGGTGTCACACATAGCCAGCCAGTTGGGGCCCTGCTCAAGTCAGTAAATAGTATCAAGGTTAGTTTTCATTGGGTTATTTGAAGAACTCATAAGATACCCCAAGGCAGAAAGACCAGCATTTAGGCATCTGCCTCCATCATAGAGCACTGGCCCCAGATTACAATTTCACCAATTGATAAATAACTTTTAAACCCCAATTTCTCCTCTCTGACTTCAAATCACCAAGGAGGGGCCAAGAAACTACATAGTAAGAAAAAAAGAATGGAAGAATAACGTGGAAAATAATGGAGTATCCACCTTCTCTACCCTAGGTTTTCAAGCTTTAATCAGGAGTCCAGGGAAGAAGCTTAAAATAGGATTCCATAGGGGCAACTGGGTGGCTCAGTCAGTTAAGCATCTGACTCTCCATTTTGGCTCAGGTCATCATCTAAGGGTTATAAGATCAAGCCCCAGGGCGGGTTCTACACTTGGGGGGCGGGGGCTGAGGACGGAGGGGGTAGTCTGCCTGATATTCTCTCTCCTTCTCCTTCTGCCCCTCCCCCACTTGTGCTCCTTCTGTCTCTTTCTCTTTCATAAATAAATAAATAAATAAATAAATAAATAAATAAATAAATTCTTTTAAAAAATTATAGGGGCACCTGTGTGGCTCAGTCAGTTAAGCATCTGCCTTCAGCTCAGGTCATGATCTCAGGATCCTGGGATCAAGCCCCACATTGGGCTCTCTGCTCAGCAGAGAGTCTGCTTCTCCCTCTCACTCTCACTCTATGCTCACTCTCTCTCTCTCAAATAAATAAAATCTCAAAAAAATGATATTAAAAAAAGATTCTCTCTCCCCCTCTGTCCCTCCCCTACCACACACATGTGCTCTCTCTCTCAAAAAAAAAAAAAAGGATTACTTAATGAAGGATTTTGTGTTTTGCCTTGTTTCTTAAGCTCAACTTGGACTTTTGAAGACCTGAGAATGAGTTTATAAGAAGTTCCTGTCCAGGGGCAAGGAAGGAAGGTTTAGCACAGAACATTAACAGGCTATTGTGGAAGAAAAACACAATTATTTCATAATTTCACACCTCTAAACCCAGTTCATTCAATCAACAAGCATAAAAAATTTCAAGCTGCATTCCAAAATATTTTTATGAATTTACATCATCAGCAATGAAGGAAAGTCAGTACCATAATGTTCTTGCTAGCTTAAACAATTTTCTTTTGATGTTTATTATAACTTAATATGTGCAATATGATCTCAATTAAATGACTTTTATTAGCATAGTTGACCATTTTTCATTTGTATATTATTTATATTTGTTCACTTACAAATTAGCTATAACATTGACCACTGTATCAATGTATATAATTAATTATTTTCTTATAAATTTGCATGCAACACTAAGAGAAGAGACAAACTCCTTCCCCTGTTTGATGCAACTATTGTGGTCATCTGTAATTTGTCTTTCAATGTAATTGAAATGTAATTTTACATATGAAATTTTAAATATGTATTGAAACTCCAACTGTCAACTATTTCCTTTTAATTTCTCCCCTTCGGAAATTTAGGAGGAAAAGTACTGTTTTCTTTATTCTTCTGTCATGGGATCTCTAACGTTTAAATATTTGACTGTTTCTCCCATCTGGAGCTCATTTTTATAAGGCTCAGAATCTGATAAGCGTGAGTTGAATCTAACAAGTTGGCTGGGAAAAAACTGTTGTTTGTATGGCTCTATCACTTTCAGCCGTATTCATATTCTAGCTTAAAGCACAACAATCATTCTCACTCTCTAGTAAAGACTGAAGAGACTTTCATAATAAATTTTCCTTGCAAGAAGAATCCAGAATTTCCCTTTTATAAATATCAAGTTGCCTGAGCTCAACTCTTTTTTTTCTGCCACTGTCCCCCAACTCCCTCCTCCCAGAATTTACACATCATCCATTGTCAGGGATGCAAACTGCTCTACACTTTGTTAATATCCAAGAAAGGCCATCACCTCTGAATCATTTTTTCCCCAAACATAAATCCTTGGGCCAACAAAGAAAAGTGGTATTTTTCCATCTCCATAACTCCTGTTATTTTAAGTCTATCCTTTAACCAAAGTGGCTTTGTGTTTCTTTTTCCTTGATAACTCACAGGTTCAAATGTAAAATTTATTATTACAAGGAACAATTATGAGGTTCAAAGCATAGTGTGTGCATTCCATGCTTCTAGCTTCTGGTACTGATATACGGAATGAAATGCTTGCGGTTGTCTACTCACCATGAAGTGGATGGGTTCCAACCACTGGTGGTGAAGGGCTTAATGAATATCTGCCTTTGTCAGACCCAACAGGGACCTAGCATCATGGGAGGTTGCCCAAGTGCCATATTGCAGGCATCTCAAAAACAAACTTTGTATCATTAACTTATTCATTCCAGTTCCTCTTCAACGTCAACAATGGCAACCGCCAAAAGGTTTTGCTGATTTTCTTAGTTTGAACATTATTCTAGATATTAAGATTTCAGGATCTCTACTCCAAAACATTGAACTAGAAAAATCACTGACCTTTTTGAACACCTTTGGTTTTTACTTCTTCAGTGAGGCATGTTTAACATTTTGATAACCCACTGCTCGAAGTCTTGCTTTTTTAATGAGGTAGGACGTTTATATAGCAAAGCAAGAAACGCAAACAGGACATTCTTAATAATTGCTGGCTTTTTCCTCACTGACCCTGTTTACTTTTTTATAAGACCAGGACATAACAGTTTCTTTTTCTGTGGCCCTATAGCACATTTATAATCTTATTATAGAAAAAATAGTATTTTAATTACATGTGTACATGCTTGTCTCACCCAGAATACAGAGAGCTTTTTGAGGACAAGAATTTATCCTTTGATCTCCATTTGCCTGACACCTAAGATATTGTGTTAGGTGATATTTGGTGAGTACTCAATAATTTAGTTGTATAAATGGTTAACTTCTTATCTATGATACTTGAAACACCTCAAGATTTTTAAATCATTTGCACATCAATGTCATGCTATCAACAGTGCTTTTGCTGCTAAATGTTTAATAACTATCAATAATAGTTCATAAATCCCTAAGCAATGCTACCTAACATAGGTCAGCTAATTTTTGGTGTACTCATGGACTCAAATCTGTGCTCTTTGGTGTGACAGAGAGTGCATATATGCACCAAAACCCATTACCTTTCCCCATTGGAAACACACAACAAGAATATATTTCCTATCACCCTTGGCAGTCAGATGTGGCCATATGACTTAATTCTGGCCACTAGAATGTGGGTAAAAGTGATATTCACCATTTTCCAGTTCAGTTTATAACAAAATCCCACAAGTGATCCTTGCTCTTTTTTCCCCAATGTTCCTTAGATGAGAAGGATCTGAGAATCCATAATAAGGTAGAATTACAATATGGAAGAAACTTGAGGCCTTGAGTGACCACATGTCAAACTGCCTGACCAGAGGTAGCCACTACGGGGCCATGATATGAGCTAGAAATAAATCATCATAGTGCTAAAGCTCTAAGATTACAGGGTTTGTTTGCTATAGTACCAAATGTTACCTGAACTAATTCTGAAATTGGTCTTTTGAAGTGGGGTGCTAACATGGCATACACCTGAAATTCATCACTGGCTTACTGATCAGTCAGCAAAAAGTAGAGAAGCCAAAAGATGAAGGTGGAAAGGTGGAGGTCCAGTTCACGGTATTCCACAGTATTCTACTTATTTCCAATACCAAAACATATGGTAGAACTACAGTAATTAGAAAGGCAGTCTAGACCTCATGCAACTATTAAGCCTGCAGTTCTTACACAGAAGATTGATAAGAATGAGAGTAACAGCGTCCATTTCCTACTATTGGGTACTCTTAGCAATCTATAACAAGAAAGAGTTGAGGACAGATAAAAACTAGTTTGTTTTGAAGCAGAAATCAAGGTGGATATAGGATGCAGAGATCGGCAACTTTTAGGGCTGGAAAATCTACTTCTGTGCACCAGGTAATAGAGATAAACTGAAAAAGGCTCTGAATGACAAAAATACAGCAAGATTCTTAGGAAACACACACATACACATAACCATAAGGTGAAGATCAGATCAAGGGTATGACCTTCAAACATATTCTTTCCCATGGCTTGGAGGAGGCTGAGACCTGCTTGGAGGGAGGGAAGGGGAAGCAAATGAATAAAACAGACTCGAGTAAATAGTTATGAAGAAACTTCAAATGCTGTTCCTAGCAGTTGGAATGGTCTAGAAACAAAAGGTTAAAGGACATATTAATTTTGGATAAGATAGTCTCACTAAAGACATTATGAATCTGGACTAAAAAGACTGACTTTTTGAGCTTTAGGATTAGTGCTGCATCCCCTGATTCTCACCAGGCCAAGTATAGGCCTACCTACTTCATTCAGGCCATGGGGGATAGTGGCTGAAGAAGGAGCTCCCAAAGGCCAGAGGCAGGAACCATCAAGAACAATGGAGAAGGGAAGTTTTAGAGAGCACAATTCAGGACTAAAGGAAGAATTTCCCTACCCAAAGAATAGGCCCTTCATAATAGGTGTCTAGAAGTAGGTCAAAATTGCTGTGGCCTGGTGATAGCTACACATCTCTCACTGGTTTTGTTTTTTCCATGTTTTGTTTTTTATTTTCCAAACAAGAGTTTAAAATATAGTTTTCCTGAGGGCGCCTGGGTGGCTCAGTCATTAAGTGTCTGCCTTCGGCTCAGGTCATGATCCCAGGGTCCTGGGATCCAGCCCTGCATCGGGCTCCCTGCTCAGCAGGAAGCCTGCTTCTCCCTCTCCCACTCCCCCTGCTTGTGTTCCCTCTCTCACTGTGTCTCTCTCTGTCAAATAAATAAATAAAATCTTAAAAAAAAAAAATATATATATATATATATAGTTTTCCTGAATATATATCACCATTGGGTATTGAGTGTGTAAGATAATTCATAAGTTCAAGGAACGTCCTTCAGTCCTGATTTAGAAGCCTGAACATTACCCAAGAATTTGGACTTTGAGCTTGATGCAATGACTGGTGGTGACCTTGGATCTTCTTCCTTCAGAAAGGACAAATGTCTTCCATGTATAGTAGGAGGACGAAATGAATGCTTGGTCCAGGGTTGGACTGGGCAGAGTTTGGCTATCTTGTCATCAAATACATTTCCTTTCTTTCTCAGTCACATAGATAAGAACAATAGAAGTTGAGAAACGTAGCCTAGGTGTAGCCACATAATGGAGTGTTGCCAAAGGAATATGGGTGGAAATAATGTTTGTCATTTCCAGGATGGACCCATAAAATGGCATACACAAGAGCCCCTCTCTCTTTCCCCATCTGTTAACTGAATGGAGAAGACCATGAATACCTATAGGGGGGGTGCACGGGGCAGACCCAGAAAATGGAAGAAGCCTGGGTCCCTGGCTGTTCCCTTGGAAGAATGTCCCACCAGTGCGATGATACCCTGCAAAGGCATCTACTTCCTAACCCCTGGAATTCATGAATCTATTAGAATACATGGCAGAGGAAAATTAAGGTTGCAGATGGAATTTGGGTTGCTTGTTAGCTGACCTTACACAGGGAGATGATCCTGGATTATGTGGGTGGGCCCAATATAATCACAGGAGTCCTTAAATGTGGAAGAGATGGGAGAAGAAGGCAGAGTGATGCAATGTTAGAACCTGACTCTCTGTTGCTGGGTTTGAAGATGGAAGAAAGGATACAAACCAAGGGATGGGGGTGGCCTCTAGAATCTAGAACAAAACAAGGAAATGGATTCTCCCGTAGAGCCTCTAGAAGGGATCGCAGCCCTAACAACATCTTGATGTTAGCCCAGTGAAACCCATTTCAGACTGCTAACCTACAGACCTGTAAAATAATACATTTGTATTATCTAAGTTTGTGGTAATTTGCTACAGCACCAATAGAAAACTCATGCACAGTCACTAACATTATATTATTAGGTTTGAATTATAGGACATTGAAAAAATTCCTCATGTGTCTCTTCCCATCACCCTACCCTACTCTCGGATTGTTCATGCATACTATGCATAAGAACCTAAATAGCTCTTATTTATAGATACCTCCCAGAAAGACTTGAACCTTAGAGGTGAACAAAGTAGTATAGTTAATGCATAAATCTCTACCCAATGAATTTCAGTGGGATCTGGAGAGTGGGAGAATTATTATTCTGGCCCACAGAATGACAACACGGAGCTCTCCTAGGTCACTTCCCAAAATTCCTTTTCCTGATTTCAGAAGACCATTAAAGAGCAAGAAAGCTACAAAAATGGGGACTTGAGCTCTAAGCTACACCAGAGACTAGTATCAGACTCAAAAAAAAAAAAAAAATTATTTCCCCATTCCAGTGTGGGTTTCTTTCTCCAAAATGAAGGGACTCAGCTAGGCTAATTAACTTTCAGATCCCTCCTTGTTCTAAGCTGCTATGTATCAAATGAGTCTTTATTTCTCTAATGGCTCTCATGCAAATTAGTTCATTAGTAAATATAAACTTTTGCATGTTTGAATATTTCCCATTGTAGTGGTTCCTATGACTAATGTGCAATGAACAAGAAAAGTGAAAACAGTGGTTATGTCAGAATAACCACTTGGGAATTAGACTTTCTCCACTTAATTGTGAAGTGGTTTGGAGGCGCGCGATAACTTTCTTTTTTGACTCAGTGAAATTGACCAGAGGATCTTAAATATTTGAAGTTTCATCAGCAGACATCAGATGTTGTTGGAATCCCACATATGTGGAGAAATAGTCAGGAAGGATGGAGAAAGGGTAAGAGTTCTGAAAAGAAAATGGAGCACAAAATCTCCACCAAGAAGAGTCTCTCTGCTTAGCTGACAGTCATAAAATTCTGAATAGGAATTCTGTTTCACAGCTGTTAAAAGAGCACAGAAATATAACTGTGGCCAGTGATTGAGAAGCAGCTGTTCCTTCTTCACGTCGATTATACAGGAAGAATTGGCTTGGCGGTGAAGCAAACGGGGTTTAATTCAAAGAAAAATTGCCAAAGTGGGGGGACAGACAATTAGACAATAGAACACTGTAAGAAATCACAAAATCTACTTTTCTGAAAGTTGAAAAGTGATTAAAATTTTCTCTGCCTGGTATGCTCTCCGAAGGCAGAAAGATGTCCCAGTTAATCTCTTACAGAGTGGGGGAGCATTCTGATGCCAGTATCATTTCTTGTATGTTTCTCCTCCAGATGTATACGCCTATGTATGGTGCACATGACAGGTATGTTCTTCACACTTCCCTTTACAGTAAGGATTTCCCACTCTGCTATGGGCTGACATGAACAGAGAGCTAGAAGGAAGCCAGCGTGGGTCCTGAATGCTCTGCCTCTGATGGAGGAGGTCTCCATGAAAGACAAAGACAAAATATGCAACTTTCGAATCACATTCACAAAGACTTTCCTTTTATCATAAGTCCTGGCTAGAACTCGCAGACCAGGAATATGATTAGATAGTTCTTTAGCACTCTGCAGTATCCCTGAACCCAAGACAACTAGATGTAAGAGGTTTTTCCACCAAGGGCTATAAGCATGAGGAGAGAGGTAGGTCCGGTCGCTCTGAATGGCCATATTTTTATGGCAAGTTTGTAGCGACAGCCAAGGCTCAGGCGACAGCCCCCCTCTGCTATTTTTGACCTGCTTGCTTACTTCCTACCAAAGGAAAGCGTCTTGCTTCTGTCCAAATTCAAATACCAAACACCAAATTCACGGGTTAAAGGAAACAGCTTTGTAAACAGATGGGACAGACACGTTAATACATTGATTAGAAACATGCTATTTAAATTCAGACTAGTTAAACAGGATGCCCTTTGTCGCTGACCAAATTGTTAAATTGGTGCCTTGGCAGGAGTCTTTTGTACATCTCTGAAGATTCCCTGGATCCAAACCTCTGTGGTACTAAAACAAACAGAGTAAATATTTTCCTTGCAGTTTACATCCCAGATCTAAATATTTCCAAGCACGTCAAACTCACTTTTCTCCACCGCTCCCTGCAGGGTCCGTGTAGACTTCGGCTGCCAAGGAACCCAGATGAACTTGCCTTGCTTGGGAGGGGCTCCCTCCCTGAAGACAGGCAAAGCTCAGAGCAGCCAGCCAGAGCAGTGCCTCACAGCTGTGCCTCTGCTTGGCAGAGGGAGCTTCTAGCAGGTGTACTGTCTGCTGATTTCCACAGACAGGGAGGGAGGGACACGCTGTCCCTGCTGTTTGCTCCCTTCGCTGGGACATCTGCCGTTTCCCTTCTACCTATTCCCGGAGAAGTGCCAAGCACCTGCCCTGGGAAACCTGTGTTTCCTTTCATTAGCTTTTACTGTGTAAGTCAGTCCCCTAGTTTCCTCACTTCTGGCTTCACTTAAGCTAGTTACATCTGTGCAAGAAGGTGATGCCTCGGGAGAACCTAGCACAGAGGACTGGCTGACTTTCTTTCTCTCTCTCCCTTGTTTTGGGTGCTTGTGTTTTCCGTCCTGAACATTGTCGAAGCTCTCTGAGAAAAACAAAGCAAAAATCACAATTGAGTATGATGCCATTTTATTCGGTGTTTCTTTAGACTGTGTGACATCTTGGGGACTTACTCCGGGAGTGTCCTAACACAACGGCAAAAGAGGTGCTCTACTTTTTAAAAACGGTTTCTTTTGTAGTTGCTGACAGCATATTCTCAAACTGCCATAACAAATTCAATTTAATTGAACTCCACCAAGAAATAATGAATATAGCTGTGGGTATCGATATCCTTGTCTTTGGACTCAGAAAGGTAATCCAAAGTAGGGGATATGGATAACTCTCTTTATTATTATTTTTTAACTGGTGAAGTTTTTATTAAAGCCACATAAGTAAAAACCATATCGTGTGGGTTTGGGGGGTAGGGCCACCAAGAATTGGGAGCCAGGCCACCAGATCAGGGTGGGGGGGTGGATAACTCCCACCTTTAAAACACAAACTCCCATTTACTTTGGAGTTACTTAGTGTGAGTGGGCATTGGGCTGCACCACCCAGATCCCCCTTCATTGAAACACTGGTTGTTATTCAGCTGCTGAGAGTTCTGTCAGCTGATGGCCATAAGACATTAGCCCTTCAAGGACTGCCTCAGTACAAACAGCTTCCTCATCCAAAATCACATCCATTCCTAGGTGGCCCACATCCAGTAACTGATCGATGAGGAACTGTATGGGCCTGTCCACATCAACCCAACTTGAGAGAACTCTAAAGGGTCACTCTAGGGCGCCTAGGTGGCTCAGTCGTTTAGGTGTCTGCCTTCGGCTCAGGTCATGGTCCCAGAGTCCTGGGATCGAGCCCCATATCGGGTTCCCTTCTCGGGGGGAAGTCTGCTTCTCCCTCTCCCACTCCCCCTGCTTGTGTTCCCTCTCTCGCTGTGTCTCTCACTGTCAAATAAATAAATAAATAAAATTTAAAAAAAATAAAGGGTCACTCTAGCTCCAGAACTCCCTATGAGATCCAAAAGCCTGTTTTTGGGAGTCCACTGTAGCTCAACATTTCCCTCTCCCCAGTCTGCCTTCTTCTCTTCCCTCCATAACATCCTAACCCCTAATTTCCATTGAAATCTGCTTCCCAGAGAATCCAACTTTGACACATAAGCTCCAACCTGGCCCATGTCAGGGAGTCATTTCTGTGTTTGATGCAAACATGCAATCAATCATATGTTTGATAAATGGGTGCAGTATTTTAATCAGTATCCATAAGAAACTCAGAAAATAATAATCTCCACATCTATCCTGGCAAGAGTTTATACTATCTTGGCAAGAGTTTATAGTCTAAAGTCTATAGTGGGGCAGATAGTATAGATATATTAAAAGATACTCTGTAATATTATATGATAAATGATAATTATCAAAGGATTATGTGACAATGGGATTTATCACAAGAGAAGATTAATTTTAAGGACAAAATAGTGGCTGGTTATTTGGGGAGCAACGGGTTATGGTGATCCTCCATTACCTGCAGGCTATTCTTCTGTGAAAGTCAACAGCTCCATATATAAAGCATCATCACCCTGTCAATGAGCTTGATTCCAAATAGCCTTTCTGCTTCTTCATGCCTCATGATGAAGCTACCAGACAACATCCAATGGCAACAGGTAAAAAAAACACACTTTCATAAATACTCTTGCCGTGAGATTTGCCCTATTTGACCCCATTATTCCTTGTTGCTTAGGTTCCCAGAGTTTCTCAGCTTCCCCCATCCAAGCTCCAAGGCACTGGCATCTGGAGACAGTACCCTGCCCTTCTTGCTGGGCTGGTTTGTGAGCTCAGTCTTGTCAATTCAAATCCCTAAAGCTAGGTTTTGCTCTTGTTCCTATCCATCTTGTTTTTGCAGAGATTTCCTCACTTGACCTTGCTTTTCCTGGCATTCTCATTGCCTCCATGTCTACCTGGAAATTCTCATCTCCATTTTGCTTCCCTAGATTCTATCACTGACCGTGATCTCCCAGCTTCTATCTACAGCTAACAAGATTTGCTCTTTGTACAAAACCACAGTCCAAGACACAGTAACTTATTCTTACCTGTGACCTAGGGCAAGTCATTTAACACTGCTCATCTTTCAGTAGTTTTATTTGTAAAATGAGGATACCAATTCCTATCTTTCATGGATGATAATGATAATGACTAATGAACTGGCTTGGAATCAAGAGTCTCCTGGGAAGAAGTAAAAAAAAAAACACAAACACAAAATCCTAGCAAAAAATCATTACAATTTATCAGATGTTTGCTATACGCCAGATACCATGCAAAGCACGTTATCATAATATATAACCTTTCAGGAGAAATTCCAAGGAACTGGATGATAAGTTGTGCCAGTTGATACTCAAAATGTGACTACATTTTGCTGCCCTGACTTCATGCCAGAAATATAGTCTGGAATCACTCCCTGTCCATTTTTGTACATGATCTTCTTTCCTTTTCCTCCTGTCTTCCATTCCTACCCCTACTGAGTCCTAGGTTAAGCCCAAGATGCTTGGAGCCAGGTAGGGAGAGTTTCAGGTGGCAGGGTCTCCTGCCAGGATGGAGATCTTACCATCCACAGTGGAGGCAACAAGATCTGCAGGGGTGTACTGAAGCAAGGCCACTGTCCAAGCCATGATAAAACAGAGGATGGTTAATCTGAAGAGGACATACAATGTAGAACAGGGTCTGAGGTCCTGAAGCAAAACGTAGTGCAAAAACAGGGAGGACTAATGAACAAATAATACGTAAATACATATGGGGTGCCTGCGTGGCTCAGTCAGTTAAGCCTCTGCCTTCTGCTCAGGTCATGATCCCAGGGTCCTGGGACTGAGCCCCACGTCAGGCTGCCTGCTTGGTGGGGAGCCTGCTTCTCCTTCTCCTCTCCACTCATGCTCTCTATCCCTATCTCTGTCTCTCTCTCTCTCTCAAGTAAATAAATAAATAAAATCTTTAAAAAATAAGTGAATAAATAAATACATATGAAAAAGGTTAAGTTAAAACTTTCAAAGGAGTGGTAGATATATGGCTTCATTAAAATTATTTTGGGGGGGCGCCTGGGTGGCTCAGTCTGTTGAGTGTCTGCCTTCGGCTCAGGTCATGATCCCAGGGTCCTGGGATCGAGCCCCATGTCGGGCTCCCTGCTCAGCAGGAAGCCTGCTTCTCCCTCTGCCTCTGCCTGCAGCTCTCTCTGCTGTGCTCTCTCTCTGACAAATAAATAAATAAATAACATTTTTTAAAAAATTATTTTTTTAATTGAGATGTAATTCACACACCATAAAATTCATCATTTCCAAACTATGATTCAGGGGTGTTTAGTATATTCACAAAGTTGTGCCACCATCTGCACTAATCCCAGAACACTCTCATCACCACAAAAGGAAACCCCATACCCATTAGCAGTCACTCCCTGTTCCCCCCTCCTCCTACTCCTATTTTGTTTTTTGTGTTTTGCCTTATTGTGGACAATGTGCTTCAACCTCTGGTTGGTATTTTTCTGCTGAATGTATTTAAAGATACCGATGGAGTATGGAGCTTCCTGGATACCGCCACTGGTTAATTCTCACATGTTACATTGATTTTGCTATTGTTCTCCATCAAGATTTTCATGTCTTCTTTTCCTTTCCCCCTTCCCTCTGACAACTGTGTAGTGGAGTCCAAATTCCTTCATTTGACTTTAAGATCCTTCAGCCTAAATTTCATCTTCCCAATAATTTTGCATTTTCTTACCTCCACATTTTTGTTCACATGTACCCTTTAATAAGAACCCAAACCTTTTGTCGTCTTTAAGACGAGATCCAATGCCACTTCATCCACTGTATTTCCCTAGATCAATCCAGGAAGTTAAATCTTCTCCTCTTACACCCTCTGGCTCCTGGTGTGCCCCACACCACTCCATGGCCCTTATAACTATGCATTCACATCACTTGTGTGATGGTCATTTCTTCCCCTCGACTGCAAGCTCCCTGATTGATGATACCAAGTCTCTGTCACCCACAGCGCTTGGCACGCTGTGAGCACACAGTAAGTGCTTGCTGAATGCATATATGAAAGAAAAGGAGATTGGGTGAAGGGCTCAAAGTAAATCCAACTCTGATAGCCATTACATAGAGATCTAGAACTAAAGACCAAAATTATACTGCCTGCAATATTATAAATGCAGTAATTTTACTAGGTAGTTCTAAACTTTGGATACAATAATAAATGCTAGGGAGGTCTATCAATTGTTGGAAATATACCTAAAGACCCTTAAGTTAATAGGGAACTTATAAGTTAAATATAATCATTGGTTTTAAAACAAATGAAGACCATTTGCTCATTGAAGTCAGATTATTGACTCTATTGAGATTTAGATATTGATTGATCTTTGGAATGAGGAATTTGGATTGCCTTTCTTGGCAAGCCATTATCTTCAACACTGCCATTCTTATCACCTCCTGTGAAGGATTTATGATAATAAATCACCATAATATTTATTTCTAGACACACAGGGAAATCCACTTATAACTTGCATCTCTCCCAACACACTCTAACAATCCTCCTGCTGTCCCAGCCAGTTTGCTTTGAAAATGGGGATTTCAGGGGCGCCTGGTTGGCTCAGTCATTAAGCGTCTGCCTTTAGCTCAGGTCATGATCCCAGGGTCCTGGGGTCGAGCCCCGCATCGGGCTCCCTGCTCGCCGGGAAGCCTGCTTCTCCCTCTCCCACTCCCCCTGCTTGTGTTCCTGCTCTGTCTCTCTCTCTGTCAAATAAATAAAATCTTAAAAAAAAAAAAAAAAGAAAATGGGGATTTCATTCAAATAAGTTTCTTTCTTTTGACATACATCTTAAAGTTTCATTAATTAACTCATTGTACAAACATTTTATGAAAGTTCTACCATGTTTAAGGTACAATGTTATACAAAAATTAATACACTAAGGCCTCTGTCTTCACAGATCTTATGGTTTCTTAATGGATGAAGATAGCTAAACTTAAGTTAAAAAGATGCATGCAGAAAGGGAGTTCGGAGAACAGTAAGACAGTTAAAAGACTGGTTAAAAGTGTTTTTTTGAGGGGGGCGGAGCAAGATGGCAGAGGCGTAGGAGACCTGGATTTCATCTCCTCTCAGGAATTCAGCTGGATAGGGATCAAACCATTCTGAACACCTACAAACAACAGGAGATCGAAGAAAAGAGCAACAACTCTCTCATCAGAAAAGCGACCACTTTCTGGAAGGTAGGACGAGCGGAGAAGTGAATCCGAGGTGATATTCGGGAGGATAGACGGCGGGGGAGGGGCCTCCGTCGGCCGCTTCTGGCAAGTGATAGAACCACGGAGCACAAAATCGGAACTTTTCGAAGTCGGCTCCGCCGAGGGACGTCACTCCGGTGGCTGAGCGGGGGGTGGAACCCTAGGGACAGTGTGGTCTCAGGACCCTCGGGGTCACAGAAAGACCGGGGGTGCCTGAGGGCGGCAGAGCTCCCAGGGATCGGAGCGGGGAAGCCGGCTGCAGAGGCGGAGCCCAGGCGCGGGCTCTCAGCTCGGGGTCGCCATAAACCGTGATCCGCGGCCCAGTCGGGCCCCTGCTCCTCCAGCAGGGACCCCACAAGTGGCAGATCCGGGGAGACTCACCTTCCTCCCCCGGGAGGAGCCGCGCGGGAGGGCACCGCAGGGATCGGCTGGATTGGGATACTCCACCCGGGGTCGCTGCCAGAGATAGAGGCGCGCGGTCACAGGCCGGGCGAGCACGGAGTGCGGCCGGAGACCGGGGAGACGGGAGTGACTGACGGCTTTTCTCTGGGGGCTCACTGAGGAGCGGGGCCCCGAGTTCTCGGCTCCTCCGCGCGGAGATTGGGAGGCCACCATTTTCACTCTCCGCCTCCAAAGCAGGACGGGAAGCTCGCAGGGAACAAAAGCCCCGGAGAGCAAACCCGAGCAGATTCCTTAGCCGGGAGGGGGCGAGGGCGGGGCAATTCCGCCTCCGGCAGAGACATTTGGAAACCACGGCAACAGGCCCCTCCCCAGAAGATCAGCGAGAACAGCCGGCCAAGACCAAGTTTACCGATCAATGAGAACGGCAGAACTCCAGCGCTAGGGGAATACTGCACATAGAATCCATGGCTTTTTTACCATGATTCTTTAGTCTTTTAAAGTTAATTTTTTTTAACTGTCTTTTTGTCTTTTTCTTTTTGAATTTTTCTTTTTCCCTTTTTCAACCAACATCTTATCAATCCCTTTTTAAAAAAAAATATTTATTTTTCATTTTTAGAGTCATATTCTATCCCTTCATAGTAGTTACCCGTATTTTTAGCTTATATATATATAAGTTGTTCTCTCTTTAAAATTTTGAGATAGTTTCTTCTAACAGATTAAAATATACCCTAAATCTCTAATATGTGGTGTTTTGTATTCCCCTGCCTGATCACATCCTCTCCCCCTTTTTTTTTCTTTTTTCTTTTTTAAATCCTCTTCTTTCTTTTTTCAAACAACTTCTTATCAATTCCTTTTATGAAATTTTTTATAATTTCCATCTTTACAGTCATATTCCATCCCTTCATCATATCAACCCTTATTCTTGTACATATGTAAGTTTTTCTTTCTTTAAAATTTTGGGAGGCACTTTCTTCTAAAAGAACAAAATACACCCCAAATCTAGTGTGTGGCACTGATCTATATACCAGCCTGATCATATTTGATCACATTCTGTTTTTTTGTTGTTGTTGTTTTGTTTTGTTTGTTTTTGTTTTTATCTTTATCTTTATCTTTTTCTTTTTTTTCTTTTTCTTTTTTCTCTCTTTCCCTTTCTTTTCCCACTGCTTCAGGTCTTTTCTGATTTATTTAGACTATATTTTCTGGGGACGTTGTTACTCTGCTAGCATTTTATTCTCTCATTAATCTATTCTCCTCTGCACAAAATGACAAGACGGAAAAAATCACCTCAACAAAAAGAACAAGAGGTAGTACCGACTGCCAGGGACCTACTCAATACGGACATTAGTACGATGTCAGATCTAGAGTTCAGAATCATCACTTTAAAGATACTAGCTGGGCTTGAAAAAAATATGGAAGTTATTAGAGAAACCCTTTCTGGAGAAGTAAAAGAACTAAAATCCAACCAAGTAGAAATCAAAAAGGCTATTAATGAGGTGCAATCAAAAATGGGGCGCTAAGTGCTAGAATAAATGAGGCAGAAGAGAGAATCAGTAATATAGAAGATGAAATGATGGAAAATAAAGAAGCTGAGAAAAAGAGAGATAAACAACTACTGGATCACGAGGGCAGAATTCGAGAGATAAGCGACACCATAAGACGAAACAACATTAGAATAATTGGGATCCCAGAAGAAGAAGAAAGAGAGAAAGGGGCAGAAGGTATAATGGAGCAAATTATAGCAGAGAACTTCCCTAATTTGGGGAAGGAAACAGGCATGAAAATCCAGGAAGCACAGAGAACCCCTCTCAAAATCAATAAAAATAGGTCAACACCCTGACATCTAATAGTAAAACTTATGAGTCTCATAGACAAAGAGAAAATCCTGAAAGCAGCTCGGGAGAAGAGATATGTAACCTACAAGGGTAGAAACATTAGATTGGCAACAGACCTATTCACAGAGACCTGGCAGGCCAGAAAGGACTGGCAGGATATATTCAGAGGACTAAATGAGAAAAATATGCAGCCAAGAATACTATATCCAGCTAGGCTGTCATTGAAAATTGAAGGAGAGATAAAAAGCTTCCAGGACAAACAAAAACTAAAGGAATTTGCAAACACAAAACCAGCCCTACAGGAAATCTTGAAAGGGGTCCTCTAAGCAAAGAGAGAGCCTAAAAGCAACATAGACCAGAAAGGAACACAGACAATATATGGTAACAGTCACCTTACAGGCAATACAATGGCACTAAATTCCTATCTTTCAATAGTTACCCTGAATGTAAATGGGCTAAATGCCCCAATCAAAAGACACAGGCTATCAGATTGGATTAAAAAACAAGGCCCATCAATATGCTGTCCACAAGAGAATCAATTTAGACCCAAAGACACCCCCAAATTGAAAGCGAGGGGGTGGAAAACCATTTACCATGCTAATGGACACCAAAAGAAAGCTGGGGTGGCAACCCTTATATCAAACAAATTAGATTTTAAACCAAAGACTGTAATAAGAGATGAGGAAGGACAGTATATCCTACTTAAAGGATCTATCCAACAAGAAGATCTAACAATTGTAAATATCTATGCCCCTAACATGGGAGCAGCCAATTATATAAGGCAATTAATAACAAAAGCAAAGAAACACATCGACAACAATACAATAATAGTGGGGGACTTCACCCCCCTCACTGAAATGGACAGATCATCTAAGCAAAAGATCAACAAGGAAATAAAGACTTTAAATGACACACTGGACCAAATGGACTTCACAGACATATTCAGAACATTCTATCCCAAAGCAACGGAATACACATTCTTCTCTAGTGCCCATGGAACATTCTCCAGAATAGATCACATCCTAGGTCATAAATCAGGTCTCAACCGGTACCAAAAGATTGGGATCATTCCCTGCCTATTTTCAGACCACAATGCTTTGAAATTAGAACTCAATCACAAGAGGAAAGTTGGAAAGAACTCAAATACATGGAGGCTAAAGAGCATCCTACTGAAGAATGAATGGGTCAACCAGGAATTAAAGAAGAATTTTAAAAATTCATGGAAACCAATGAAAATGAAAACACAACTATTCAAAATCTTTGGGATGCAGCAAAGGCAGTCCTAAGAGGAAAGTATATAGCAATACAAGCCTTCCTCAAGAAACAAGAAAGGTCTCAAATACATATCCTAACCCTACACCTAAAGGAGCTAGAGAAAAAACAGCAAATAAAGCCTAAACCCAGCAGGAGAAGAGAAATAATAAAGATCAGAGCAGAAATCAATGCAATAGAAACCAAAAGAACAGTAGAACAGATCAACGAAACTAGGAGCTGGTTCTCTGAAAGAATTAACAAGATTGATAAACCCCTGGCCAGACTTATCAAAAAGAGAAGAGAAATGACCCAAATCAACAAAATCATGAATGAAAGAGGAGAGATCACAACCAACACCAAAGAAATACAAACAATTATAAGAACATATTATGAGCAACTCTATGCCAGCAATTCAATAACCTGGAAGAAATGGATGCATTCCTAGAGATGTATCAACTACCAAAACTGAACCAGGAAGAAATAGAAAACCTGAACAGACCTATAACCACTAAGGAAATTGAAGCAATCAAAAATCTCCCAAAAAACAAAAGCCCAGGGCCAGATGGCTTCCCAGGGGAATTCTACCAAACATTTCAAGAAGAATTAATACCTATTCTTCTGAAACTGTTCCAAAAAATAGAAATGGAAGGAAAACTTCCAAACTTGTTTTATGAGGCCACCATTACCTTGATCCCCAAACCAGACAAAGACCCCATCAAAAGGAGAATTACAGACCAATATCCCTGATGAACATGGATGCAGAAATTCTCACCAAAATACTAGCCAATAGGATCCAACAGTACATTAAAAGGATTATTCACCACGACCAAGTGGGATTTATCCCTGGGCTGCAAGGTTGGTTCAACATCCACAAATCAATCAATGTGATACAATACATTAACAAAAGAAAGAACAAGAATCATATGATCCTCTCCATAGATGCAGAAAAAGCATTTGACAAAGTACAGCATCCTTTCTTGATCAAAACGCTTCAGAGTATAGGCATAGAGGGTACATACCTCAATATCATAAAAGCCATCTATGAAAAACCTACAGCAAATATCATTCTCAATGGGGAGAAACTGAGAGCTTTCCCCCTAAGGTCAGGAACGCGGCAGGGATGTCCACTATCACCACTGCTCTTCAACATAGTATTGGAAGTCCTAGCCACAGCAATCAGACAACAAAAAGAAATCAAAGACATCCAAATTGGCAAAGAAGAAGTCAAACTCTCACTCTTTGCAGATGATATGATACTTTATGTGGAAAACCCCAAAGACTCCACCCCAAAACTGCTAGAACTCATACAGGAATTCAGTAAAGTGGCAGGATATAAAATCAATGCACAGAAGTCAGTGGCATTCCTATACACCAACAACAAGACAGAAGAAAGAGAAATGAAGGAGTCGATCCCATTTACAATCGCACCCAAAACCATAAGATACCTAGGAATAAATCTAACCAAAGAGACAAAAGATCTTTACTCAGAAAACTATAAAATACTCATGAAAGAAATTGAGGAAGACACAAAGAAATGGAAAAACGTTCCATGCTCATGGATTGGAAGAACAAATATTGTGAAGATGTCAATGCTACCTAGAGCAATCGACACATTCAATGCAATCCCCATCAAAATACCATCCACTTTTTTCAAAGAAATGGAACAAATAATCCTAAAATTTGTATGGAACCAGAAAAGACCCCGCATAGCCAGAGGAATGTTGAAAAAGAAAAGCAAAGCCGGCGGCATCACAATTCCAGACTTCCAGCTCTATTACAAAGCTGTCATCATCAAGACAGCATGGTGCTGGCACAAAAACAGACACATAGATCAATGGAACAGAATAGAGAGCCCAGAAATGGACCCTCAACTCTATGTTCAACTCATCTTTGACAAAGCAGGAAAGAATGTCCAATGGAAAAAAGACAGTCTCTTCAACAAATGGTGTTGGGAAAATTGGATAGCCACATGCAGAAGAATGAAACTGGACTATTTCCTTACACCACACACAAAAATAGACTCCAAATGGTTGAAAGACCTCGATGTGAGACAGGAGTCCATCAAAATCCTAAAGGAGAACACAGGCAGCATCCTCTTTGACCTCAGCCGAAGCAACTTCTTCCTAGAAACATCGCCAAAGGCAAGGGAAGCAAAGGCAAAAATGAACTATTGGGACTTCATCAAGATAAAAAGCTTTTGCAAAGCATAGGAAACAGTCAACAAAACCAAAAGACAACCGACAGAATGGGAGAAGATATTTGCAAATGACATATCAGATAAAGGGCTCGTATCCAAAATCTATAAAGAACTCATCAAACTCAACACCCAAAGAATAAAGAATCCAATCACGAAATGGGCAGAAGACATGAACAGACATTTTTCCAAAGAAGACATCCAAATGGCCAACAGACACATGAAAAAGAGCTCAATATCGCTCGGCATCAGGGAAATCCAAATCAAAACCTCAATGAGATACCACCTCACACCAGTCAGAATGGCTAAAATTAACAAGTCAGGAAACGACAGATGTTGGCGGGGATGCAGAGAAAGGGGAACCCTCCTCCACTGTTGGTGGGAATACAAGCTGGTGCAGCCACTCTGGAAAACTGTATGGAGGTTCCTCAAAAAGTTGAAAATAGAGCTACCGTATGATCCCGCAATTGCACTACTGGGTATTTACCCCAAAGATACAATAGTAGGGATCCGAAGGGGTACGTGCACCCCAATGTTTATAGCAGCAATGTCCACAATAGCCAAACTGTGGAAAGAGCCAAGATGTCCATCGACAGATGAATGGATAAAGAAGGTGTGGTATATATATACAATGGAATATTATGCAGCCATCAAAAGGAATGAGATCTTGCCATTTGCAACTACGTGGATGGAACTGGAGGGTATTATGTTGAGTGAAATAAGTCAAACAGAGAAAGACATGTATCATATGATCTCACTGATATGAGGAATTCTTAATTGTAGGAAACAAACTGAGGGTTGCTGGAGTGGGGGGTGGGGTGGGAGGATGGGGTGACGGTGATAGACACTGGGGAGGGTATGTGCTCTGGTAAGCACTGTGAATTGTGCAAGACTGTTGAATCTCAGATCTGTACCTCTGAAACAAATAATGCAATATATTTTAAGAAAAAAAAAAAGAAGTTAGCAGCAGGGGAAGAATGAAGTGGGGGAAATCGGAGGGGTAGAAGAACCATGAGAGACGATGGACTCTGAAAACAAACAGGGTTCTAGAGGGGAGAGGGGTGGGAGGATGGGTTAGCCTGGTGGTGGGTATTGAGGAGGGCACATTCTGCATGGAGCACTGGGTGTTATGCACAAACAATGAATCATGGAACACTTCATCTAAAACTAATGATGTAATGTATGGGGATTAACATAAGAATTAAAAAAGAAAAGAATGAAGAGTTTGAGGGGTTTCTATAGATTCTTATTGTAACAATTTTATGGATGAACATCTTTATTCCAGAAATGAATTAAATCATATTATAGCCTCAAAAAAAAAAAGTGTTTTTCTGAGGGGCACCTGGGTGGCTCAGTTGGTTGAGTGTCCGACTCTTGGTTTCAGCTCAGGTCATGATCTCAGGGTCATGGGATCCAGCCCCAAGTGGGCTCCCAGCTCAGCGGCGTGGATTCTCCTTGAAGAGTCTCTCCCTCCGCCCCTCCCCCAACTCACAAAGGCACACACTTGAGTGTTGTTTTGACATGTTAGTTTTTATCTGATAAGCCCTATGAATGTCATACCTGATTATTTTTCCCTTTTTGGCCTATTTACCGGGATGCTCAGAACCAGTTTTTGTGGTCCACCTCTAGCCATATTATACTTTGAGTTACTTACTTACTTACACATTTATAGTATAAATTTGATGATCTATGGGACTTCTGACTTTTTCTCATTTTGCCACTTTTATTTTCTTTTCATTGACTCTTTCTTTTTAATTTTGTTTTAAATTGTTTTGTTTTATGCGTCTCACTAAGCCATCTAAAAATACATTTTAAGTGAAGTGAGACATAAGTAATAATGCTAAAAATAATTCTGCGAAAGTCATAGTAAAGAGAACTGTAGAATTTTTTGCACCTGTTCACTTGGAGTAATTACATTTTTTAAGGGTCAGCGTATCATTTAGCTAAAAACTGCAAAGGATGTTAATTAGAGAGGAAATATTTAAATGTATTTTAATCATAGCCTGCTGATCGACACACCTTAATTTGAATTGTTTGATGTGATCCTAGTCACATAAAGCAAAAACAAAATAATAATTATAAAATTTGAGAACACTAAATATGTGCTTATGCTCACTTATAAATCTACCATGCAAATCCTAACCTGTATAAAGTTGAATTAATCGACATAAAGGTAAAGGCAATCGACACAGAGTTGGTCCGCATTAACATCTTTTCAATCAGTGAGTGAAGCAATGAAGCAACAATGTTTTTGGAGTCCACATCACTAGCTGAAATGCCCTGACTGGATTTTTTACACATAATCTTCAGATTGGTCCTCAGCTCAGTCCCAGAGCTTGTACTCTTCTCCCCATCTTACCAAGAATAAGTGGAGGCAAAATGAGGTTCAGTAATAATGCCAAATGCACCATTGTCAGAGCTTTGCCTGTATGGACTCATTAATCTGCTCAGAAAATCCATGTAGCAGGGTCTATTTCTTTTTAATCCTCACTTCGTAATTGAAGAAATAAGGAACAGAGATGTTACATCTGTTGTCCAAAGTGATATAGTTGGTGATGAAGCTGGGATTCAAAACCCAGCAATCTGACCCTAGAGCCCATACCCTAACCGCTAAACTAGTCATTTCCCCAAATTTGCTAAGCAAATGGCAGACATTCCTGTCCTGTACCAAAGTCTACCAACTTTAACTTACATCATGCTGCCCTAGGATTCAGTTCAAACACATCTACCTGATATACCTTTTTTGTTGGATTTAGACAGAATTAGTTATTCCTTCCCCTGGGTCTTCCTAGTGCTCTCTCATATATTTATAAGACTTTCCATATCTTCTTTTAATAATCTTTTAACATGTATATTTGCCCTTAAAATATGATTTTCTTAAATGTAAGGATCACTTATCAATGAAATAACTTTTCTTTTATTAAATATACCTTGAAAATAAATGAATCAATGGATGAACAAATGAAAAACCCTATGATATATACCCCTGGCCTATTAAAATCTCATCAATGCCTGAAATTCTGCAATTAGAGATTCATTACTTTGGCCTAAATCTTCTGATCTCTTGAAATGAAAAGATCTTGTAAGGAGTCAGTATGTTAATTTGTATGTGCCTTTTATGTTTTAATATAAATACACTTATTAGATTCTTCCCTGGGAAGTTTTGATGGCGCAAAGTGCAGATAGAACAACAAGACAGTAATTCCTGGATTAAGTCACAGGAGATTACCTCTGAAGGAAGTTAAGGACAGTGGAGGTAGATCCTAAATAACTAATTTTGAAGAATGGTCAGACCTTTCTCTTCCGGTCTGGACTTTACTCACATTCTCAAATCTCATCTAAAGAAATATCTTCTACAAATAAAATCCTCCCTTGAACAAGAGAAGTGGAGGGTGACAAATCAAGTATATTAAGTACATTCAAGTTAACAGATCCGTAAGATTTCAAATTATAACCTGTGGTGCCCAAACCTAGGTGGGGAACAGAACCACATGGGACGCATTTGAAAATGTATCTTACCTGTGCCCCAACCCACATAAATTTCATCTGAATCTCTATAGGCTAAAATAATAAAAACAACATGCCCCTCCCCCCCCACTAAGATTCTAACAGAAGCAGCTGAGTAACAAAAGCAGATCTGCTTTTACAAATCAATGTTTTAAGATGCACATCACCATACTCAACATGGGGTGGGGGGGGCTCCCTAGCTCTTAAGATTTCTCTCTGTTTTTTAACATCCACTTCAAGCCACAAATACCCCTAGTATTTGGATAATAGGTGTATCCTTGATGCTGTGGATGGTATCAAGACCAGCTTCACAGGTCTTGACCAACTTGCTTAACCAACTGAGCCACCCAGGTGCCCCTTTTTAAATATTTTTTTAGGGACTCCTGGGTGCCTCAGTAGGTTAAGTGCCCAACTCTTGATTTTGGCTCAGCTCATGATCTTAGGGCCCTGGGATCGAGCCTGGGTTGGGCTCCATGCTCAGTGGGGAGTCTTCTTGAGATTCTCTTTCTCCCTCTGCCCCTGCCCCTACTCGAGCACACCCTCTCTCTCTCACTCTCTCTCTCAAATAAATAAATCTCTTTTTTTTAAGATTTTATTCATTCATTTAAGACACAGAGATCCAGAGAGAGAGAGAGCATGAGCAGGGGGAGAGGCAGAGGGAGAGGGAGAAGCAGGCTCCCTGCTGAGCCAGGAGCCCCGTGTGGGGCTTGATCCCAGGACCCTGGGATCATGACCTAAGCCAAAGGCAGATGCTTAACCATCTGAGCCACCCAGATGCCCCTCAAATAAATAAATCTTTACAAAAAAATTTTTTTAACATTTTTATGTTGTGCTGCCCCAGCAAATTACATGGCTGGTCTAGGGTGGCATTTATTGTTAGTAGATGTCATGGAACATTGGCGGCAAATAGTGATGAGCAAATTTTTGAAATCTAATTAAATAGATGACAATGAAGTAATTAGTGAAGGGAGTCCCTAAATATCCAGAGGATTCTTGAGTGAGTCAGTTCACTTGGTGGGCTTTAGCACTGGGTGTTATATGCAATGAATCATGGAACACTACATCAAAAACTAATGATGTAATGTATGGTGATTAACATAACATAATAAAAAAAATCAATAATAAAGGAAAGAGAATTGCAGTAGAAGGTCCCTAGTATCCCATCGAGTTCTAGTACTGTGGCAAAAACTGCTCTGTGTTCAGCAAAGCCTACTTCTTTTTCTTCCTTAGCACACAACAAGACTACATTTCCCAACACCCCTTGCAAACAGGTGTGGTCACAGGTCCTGATTTACTGGAGCTGTCATAACTCGGTACTGCAAATGAGGTGGCTTAAACAACAGAATTTTCTTCTCTCACAATTCTGGAGGCTAGAAGTCCAAGATCAAGAGGTCAGCAGGGTTGGTTTCTTCTGAGGCCTGTTTTGGGCTTATAGATGGCTACCTTTTCCCTATGTCTTCACATGGTCTTCACTCTACATGTGTCCGTGTGCAAATTTCCTCTTCTTATAAGGGCACCAGTCACACTGGATTAGAGCCCACCCTAATGACCTCATGTTAACTGAATTGCCTCTTTAATGAAAGTATCTCCAAATTAACTGAGATACTGGGGGTTAAGACTTAAGCATATACATTTGAAGTGGGGGGGATATAATTCAGCCAATAACACCACATGATGAAGTTCCAACAAATAAAATGTGGGTAGGAGTCTTGGAGGCCCTTTCAGGTCAATTCTATAGACACCTTGCACACATAGTCCTTCGCCCTTTTTCCCCTTCCAGCAACGTGTAATAGAGACCATTCCCTGGGCAACTTTGAAAGCCATGTATTAAAGACCAATGGTCCACAAGGTAGAAGGAGCTTGGGTCCCTGATTCACAATGTAGAGAAGAACCACTCCACCAGAGACACCCACATCGAAGTGTGAAAATAGTAAGAAATAAGCTGTTACTGTGTCAGGCTCTGCAATTTGGGAGTATCTCTGTTATAGCAGTTAGTGCTATCATGGCTAAGATGATGGTTTAATGAGAATTCAGAAAAATTGAGATCACATTCATGTTTGCAGCTACTAATTGATAAGCACTGACTCAGTGCTGAAAACCTTGGTAGGTAACGTGGGACACAAAGAAATAAAAGGTATGGTGCTTACCCTTGATATTGCTGACAAGGCACAGAACATCAAAACACCATTAAAGGCTGAAATGTAGAGAAATACCTCCAAGTTAATGTTTTAAAAAGTGGTTTATCCCTGAAGGCTGGTGGAGGCAGAAAGGGCTCAGTTGATGAGTTGGACGTTGGTTGACCTTGGCTTGAAGCCCAGGAGGAATTTAGATCAGTGAAGGGTATCCCAGGAAGGAGAATGATCAGGCAGGAAATCAAATGTGAAAAGAAACCAGGCATAAGTGAGAAATGGTGAGAATTCTGCCCATCAGAAGCGGAGAATCCTGCCGGGGAGTGCTAGGTAATAAAGCAAAGCTCTAAGCCCACGGCAGACCCAGAAAAGCCTTGGGAGCTAGGTGATGACTTTAAGCCGCTTTACTTCACTCCAGCCATCAAGCTCCAAACCTGATTGGGAAAATCCTTCAGAAAATCCTCCCTTCTGTATTTTTTCTTTGAACGTCTATCTCTTGCTCATTGTCTTTTCCCCTGAGCACTTGTTTCTAGAGCTTGTGCACAGATAAGAGGATAGAACTATAAAGCACACCCCCACTCCCTGCAATGGCTCATGGGTCACTCTTTGTTATTTTCATGCCACTCTCATGTGTAACTCTTATCCAACCCCCATTTGATCTTAGGGTTTTTTTTATAAAACTACCCCTATTTTTAAAATATTTCCCCTTTTCCTCACATATAATACCACAGGGACTTAATTTGGGGCTCTGAAATAAAATACCATCCTCGTCATCCCTTTTTAACACCTTGCTTCTATCTGTCGCTACCTTAATTTAACTCCCTTGGTCAGCATCTCTGTCTTTCCCTTGGCCATTTGTTACAAGACTCCAGCCAGCATTTCCTGCAGCACTCAGTAATGCCTCAGTAATAGTTTTTCCATTGAAAAATACCACAAGTACAATATTTCCAATGGAAACACCGCAAGAACAGTGTTTCCACTGAGCATACCACAAGGAGAGGGCTTTTGTGGTATCTAAATTCTGAGATGAACTCGTAATGTTCATCTTGGATTCATTATAACTAGAGCCCCTACTTTCTGGAAAGCGCTGAAACGGGGATGGAATTTTTATTTGTAGTTTAAAAAATACAATAAAAATAAAAGTTGGATGATGCCAAGACAATTTTGCACTTGCTTTTGTGAGTAAAATATAAATAGATTTAGCAAGTAAAAGAATGAGGAAAACTTCATAAAAAATGTACAGAGAGGCTTAACAGCTGGAAAAGCCGTGTGTGTGTGTATGTGTGTGCGTGTATGTGTGCGTGTGTGTGTGTGTGCATGTGATAACATTTAAGCAGCTTAGCAGCTGGGAAAGCAGCAACCTGTAAAAACACTTAACATTTACAGCCACTCAGTGGCTGGAAAACCAACTTCTCATAAAATCGATTTAACATTTTGGTCACTGGTGAAGACATTTAATGCATACATGTTTATATATCTGTGTTTATACTGTAGCCCCATGGATTTCAGTGGGTTTTAATAGCCATAAGCTGGAAGAGACCATTTGAAACCATTGAGGGTATATATGTTTTTGTACCCTTCACAATAACAGTATTTACCAACACATGTAAATAGGTTGTAGATATGCCGGTAAGTGTACCTAGAGTCGGATTAACTACAGTCTCTTTCTTAACTTTTGTCTGTACCATTTCACTGCTCTGTGGTGTCCTACTTCTGAAAGTCCTTTTTTTTTTTTTTAATTTCCAGTTGGAACTGGAATACTCTTATTTTCCAGGAGTTTAAGACTAAGCTGCTTAAATCCCGATCTGCCTGTAGTTTGGCAAACAGAGTTATCTGTCAGGATAGTCCAATTTTTTCCATTTCCCTTGTTATGTCTTAAATCAATTCAGTTAAAGAGGGTAACATTTTGCTATTTTTTTCTTTTGGTACTTTTCCTGGTTAGTTCCACAAAATGAACTTGATTACCAACTGGTTAAAGAGAATTCCATTTTTTAAATGGGGGGGGGGGGGTTATATCTGAAAAAAGTCATTTTAAAAATTTTACTTAAAAACTTCTAAAGCTAATAATACTGGAGCAAGGTACACAGGAAAGATGCTAAAATTCTAACACACAGCCCCTCATTTTGTAGATATGTGTCCTTGGAGATGAAAAAGTCACAACATCTGAAAATCTGAAGCTTCACATTTCTATATGTAAAATATGGATAATTGTGCCTCCTTTATCTACCTCTCTTGACATTTTTAAGACTCAAATGATGTACTGTGTAGGATTGCGTTTAGGTGGTGTCAAAATGTTAGACATAAAATAATATTATAAAACTTAATGTTAAAACTATAACTCTCATGAAAGCTTTAGTGTATTAGAAGTAAAAGCTTAATCAAAACTGTAACAATGTATATGTTCCTAGGCTACCATTAAGTGGACATTTTTTTATCCCTTTGGAAGATGGAAGTTAGCAAGAGACAGGTCATACAGCTGAACATGAAATGGACCCCTCTGAATCTAGGTAGTTAGTTTCCTCTGCTCTCTTCTCTAACCAGAGCCTTTTCTGAGCAGATGCACTTAAATGGACTTATTATTCTTAACCTATTTCTTTTTACTTAAGGTTTGAATCTTTTACTTCTGTTTAAAGAACGGCTTTATGATTATTTATATCAGTGTTTTCTAAAAGCCACTCTGGGAGGGTAAGATCCTAGATGATTATTGTAATATTTCACTAGAGCAAAGAAAGTATGATTAGGGTTTTCTCTTTATCCTCTTCCTTCTCCTCCCCCTCCTTCCCTTCTTCTTCCCCTTCTCCTCCCTCCTCTTCCTCCTCCTCTTCTTACTCTTTCTCCTTCTTCTTCTACTTCTACTTCTTCTTTTATATTCCAAGAACAGAATCTACAGAAAAATGGACTACAACCATATTTTTCCTGCAAATCATTTTCATGGCATGGAACACAAATGGCATTATTATAGTTACTGTCATGATCTCAGTGAAGCTTTCTCCCTCCAAAATGAATAGAAAACACTTAACAGACAATTAGAGACTGATAGAGTTGAAATTTCAATTCTCATCAGTTCCCTGAATTTCTAGGCCACTGACTTGCCCAGATTAAAAACAAAAATAGGTAATTAACTGGTGTTTAAAATATAAAAGGCTATAAATCTGGAACCTCTAATTCTAGCTAGGAGCACCAAAATCTAACCATTCTCTTACTTTATTTTTTTTTCATTCTCTTACTTTATAATTGAATTAGTTTCAAGTGGTACTAGAAGTAAAATATGAGAGAGAAAAGTTGTCAAATGTTACTCATTTGAGGTATCTTTCTCCACAGAAGCCTTACTGTCTTCCAATAGAGGGGAAATAAAAACAAGACTGGGGGAGAGATGTTACTGAACTTGCCTATGACTTCATAAAGATGCTTATTTTGAGCTCAGGAATAGCATTAAATTTAAGAACTGTATCAAGAAAGGACCAAACAGCAATATGCCTTAGTAGCAAAAGGCTTGGATATTTCAACCTCGTAAAAAAACAAAACAAAAAAAACCCCAAAAAAGTGTTTTTTAAAAGTTTAAGCTAGAGAAGTGTGAGCTAACACCACAAAAGGTCTCAACCAATGCCTGGGTTTCAGGTCACCAGGCAGGATTTCCACGGAGCTCAAACCAACTGCTGTCCTTTCCTCCCTCCCCGGAGATATCCAAATAGTGCAGGTTAACCACAGACCCCAATGCTGTGGAGTCATACTTCCTGTGCGTAAGTGGCAAGGCCTTTGATAATAAAGAGACTTCCAAAGTTTGAAAGTTGTAAACAAGATAAATCAAGAGCTACTACGGCAGAATCACAAGAAGGAAATGGGAATGGGGAGTCAGTAGTCTAACTGCTCCCCCCATTCTGCTACTGAAAGAGAGCATCTTTTAGACACGTGGACATCGGGTAATGGCTTATTGCATTTAGTTAGGCTTCCTAAATAGAGGTATACAACATAGAGTAACCTTGGAGGGACTACATTTAAAAGGTAGAGGAATTGGAAGATTGCATCCTTTTAGTGATACTTCTATGACTTAAGGGAAAATAAGTTTCTCATTAGGATCAGTGTATAAACAATCATTATTTGGTCAAGAACAACAATTGGTCTGATAGTCTACAACTCAAGCTTACAAGATTCGAGAAAATCTAAGTGGTGCGTGAATTTTTATTGAACAAAACAGGTAATTTATCCATATCATGGGTTGCATGTAATTTATAAACACTTTTATGCTAGCCAAGAATTTTGAATCAGAGATAAACAGGTAGAGGCAAAAGAAATCGGCAGGCTAAGAGTATATGAGGATAAGAAACAGCAAGCAGCACCAGTGAAGATACAGTTGGATCTCAGAGGGAAAAGGGAAAAAAAAAAAAAAAAAAGCTAAAATGAAAGAAGAGGAGGGCAGGGAGAGCAGAAGAGAAACTTCTGGAAAAAGATACTCTCTTGGCAAGATGAATGGAAAATAAAACTACAGAATGAAAGACTGCTTAAAAGAGCAGTCCCTAATCTTCTGCCAACACAGGCTAATTTGTATTTCTGGAACTAGCAGAAAGGATGTCAGCTGAAACCCATGTTAGAGCCACCTTGCAGCAAATGTTCCACTGCACATGTGTAGTCAGGAGGGCGTGGAATGAATTTAGGTTTCATAGAGCGAAGAATGACTTCAGGAACTCCAAACATCCCATTCCTGAGCTTCAGCTTCAGAACAGATGCTCTTTCCTTCTAATTGCACACGGGAAATAAAGAGAACAGGGACCGGGCTGTCAATTAAGGTCTAAATTTGGCTCCAAGCAAAGAGAAATAGCACCCATCCAGGCGTAAATGCTTCTTTAATGAGGTATGAAGGACTAAGCTTGACAGCAAGAAAAATATTCCAGTGGAGAGTTCTAAGAATTGAAGGAGAAGTGAACAGGCTCTACTCACTTTAGATTCATATTCTCATTATATAATTTGTTTTTGGTTATTGTGAAAGGTAACTATTCTTTTTCCATGTTGCTTTTCATGTCATGATAACTCTTCAATTGTAGATCCCTAGAAAGTAACTCTTCCTTCAGTCTTTCCTTCCTCCTTTCCTCTCTTTTTCAAACTCTTCCTTACAGCCTTCTTGTAAATTCAGTTGAAAGTACAAATTCTATTGAATTTTCACCAAATGAACCTACATAATCTGTAAGCATAATCTGTAAGCATAATCTGCACTCATATTACATAACAGAAAATTTCTAGTATTGCAGAAGCTCTGAATGTCCTCCCTTCAAGCTACTCCTGAAGATAAACACTGCTATAACTTATAACAGTGTAGATTAAATTTGACTATATTTTAACTTTATATAATTAGATTGATACAGCCCACTCTCCTTTGTGTTTGGCTTCTTTTTGCTAACATTGTGATTGCAACAGTCATCCATCTTGCTGCAGTGAAATGATGGGCTGTTCATACTCATTCACTCTCCACTGTATGGACATACCACCATTTTATTTATCGACTCTTTTATTAAGAGAAATTATTGTACATGTTTTTGGTGAATATGTGTATATACATCTTCTGGGTATCTACCTAGAGAATTGGAATTGCTGAGATATAAGCTATGATTATCTCAATTTCAATAACCATTTGGATATCCTCTTTGTCAAGTTCCTATTCAAACCTTTTGCATATTTTTTTTCTATTGCTTTTCTGCTTTTTCACTCTCTCGATGGTCTATTTTGAATGAGTAGCAGTTCTTAATTTAAAGTAGCTCAATTATCTACCTTTTTACATTTTTATGGCTAATTAGCTTTTTGTATCTGATTTAAGAAATCTTTGCCTACTTAAAGGTCATGAAAATATTCTCCTATGTCTTCTTCTAGGAGCTTTATATAAATTGCCATCTAGAATTGATTTTTGCATGTGTGGTGTGAGCTAGGGGGTATAACAATGACTGTATCCACATAATTAGTGAACAGGAGAGAACTGAGACCACCTGGGACATGACTTAACTATTTTTTCCAAGAAATTCCTGCAAACCAATTCCTCCAGGCAAAAACTTTACTTATCTAGGAAAGTATCTCTCCTGTCAGGATAATAGATTTCTTACCTGAGCAAGCAGTTCATTTATCAAACATCAGTTTACTTTTCTAGGCTGATTTTACGACTTTCTCTGTCCACCAATCCTAAACTATCATGGCATGGATTGTCCTAATCTCAATCAGTTCCCAACCTTGAAAAATTTAATATTAACCACTTGGGCCCAAGCCCCAAAGTCCCAAATACCTTGCTCTGACTTTTGTCAAATATAAATCTAATAAACCTAGTTTCCTTAATCAACAGGTTTTGGAGTGACCTTTTCAGGAGTTGACAGCAGACAGAGGAAAGATGTGTTTAGCATCTTAGAGATACCTAATTGACTTAGCTCCGTTTATTGAAAAGACTACCCTTTCTGTTCTCCATTGATCTCACCTTTGTTATAATTAAATAGCCATACATGCGTGTTCTTTTTTTAAAAAAAAAAAGATTTTATTTATTTGACAGAGAGAGACAGTGAGAGAGGGAACACAGCAGGGGGAGTGGGAGAGGGAGAAGCAGGCTTCCCGCCGAGCAAGGAGCCCGATGTGGGGCTCGATCCCAGGACCCTGGGATCATGACCTGAGCCGAAGGCAGACGCTTAACGACTGAGCCACCCAGGCGCCCCACATGCGTGTTCTTTTTTTATGCTTACTATTCTGTTCTATTTGCCTACCTTATGCCAATACCACACATCGTAAATACTATAGCATTATAATGAGTCTGCATCTCCCAACTTGGTTGTTCTTTGAGACCTTCTTGGCTAATTTTGGCCCTTTATATTTCCAACTAAGTTCTGGAATCAGCTTGCTGGTTTCCAGAAAGCACCTCCAGAGATTCTACTTGATCTATTGATCAGTTTGGGATGAACTGTAATCTGTAAACTATTGGATCTTCTAAATACATGTATATTTATTTAAGTCTTCTTTATTTCTCTCACTAATGCTTTATAGTTTTCTGTGTATATATTCTGTACTTTTATCATTAGCTTTACTCCTTATCATTCTGTATGTTTGATTAAATTATAAATATCTTTTTCATTCTATTTATTGTATGCACATACCTTGCTAAAGTGGCTTACGGCAATTTCTTTATCTGCAGATTCTTATGGATTGTCTACTGATGCAATCATGTCATTTATAAATAAAGATCATTTTATCTCTTTCCAAATTGTGTATGTGTTTAAATACATTTTGCTAGCAAAACAGCACTTTCCTTTAGTGCAATATGTCTTGTCAATGTGTTTTGGCTTTTTTTGTGGATTTGATGATTGACAAGAAGAAAGATCTAACTCCTTTGAATTCCCATAATTAATAGTCCTTGAAACATTGTAAGCAGAAGACCTGAACTCAAATCCATTAAAAGATAATTTCAAACGTTAAAATTATGACTGTCATACAAATCTACAATAAACATATGTAAATTTTTGTCTGATTTAACCAATTAATTAATGAGGAAACCTGTAAGATGTTAAAACCAGCTCAAAAGAAAGAACACAGATACAAAGGCAATCAGGAATGCTGAAATAAATTTGCTAATAAGATGCAGCAAAACGGGTTAATATCCACCAGAAATAAAATGTAATACTTGAGGGGCACCTGGGTGGCTCAGTCAGTTAAGCATCAGACTCCTGATTTCAGCTAAGGTCATGATCTCAGGGCCATGGGATGGAGCCCTGTGTGGAGATCAGCGCTCAGTGTGGAGTTTGCTTGTCCCTCTCCCTCTGTTCCTCCCCCTACTCACCCTCACCTCTCTCTCTCTTTCTCTCTCACACAAACAAATAAATAAACAAAATCTTAAAAAAAAAAAGTAATACTTGAATTTCCACAGGGTGGAAATCAAATTGTTAATCCACCAGACAAAACTCATTTGCATCTCAGCAGAGTCATTGGTGTTCTCAGTCTTCCACAACTTAGAGAATTATAAAAGGCTCAGATTCCTATACTAAAAACACCTAACATTTCATTGAAAGGACACCCGATAATCAAATGTCCATTTTAACATCTTTTATGTTTGTTCTTGACAAAGCTATAGAATGTGTGATTTGGATAATTGAATTAACATCCTTAATGATCAGCTTTTCCATCTGTAAAGTGAGAATACTAATTCTTATCTTAAGAGTATTAGGAAGACTCAATGAGATAATGGTTATGAATGCATCTGAAAACTAAAAAGGTCTATAAATGTAGATATATTTAAATTTAACATCTTATCCTTATAATAAATATTTATGTTAAGAGGTGCCAATTTAAACTCATTCCCGTCTCCATTATGCTGCCAAACATTTCTCATTAGAGCTTTCTCAATTCCACCATAATTCTCCATTCCCAGGGGCTGGGCTTGACTTTTGCTGTTCAAACAGATTCCAGGATAAATGCTTGCAACTTGAAATTCACATTCTCTTTGTCCACACATGAGCACCTTTGAATAATAAACTAAGGACACTGCTTAAGGACTAAGGCATGTGTAATGGGATTAATGTATATTAAGAAGTGACTGTGACCCAGTATTATGTTAGTTTTTATATGCACTGTATTTAATATAATTCAACACTTTTTATAGTCCTGCAAGCTATTATCCTCAAGGAGAAACTAAAGACCAGAAAGTTTAAGTAGCTGCTCTGAAATAGTAAATAGTGGATTTGGGTTACAAACCCAGGTGATGCAATTTCAAAGTCCATTTCATTTTTCTATATTTTTCACAAGAAAAGTAAAGGCAGGTGAGCTGAATGACTGTCCCTAAACTAAACCAAACCAAGCTAACTTCTGATTTCAACGTCCTTAGAATGAAGACACATGATTACTGCCATTTCTATCCCTGTAGATAGAGTATAACCTTAACTTGGCAAAAGGAGATCTAGCAGAGGGAGGACCTGCAGAATCTTTCTTTGTCATCTTATGGCCAGGAATGCAGCTGATGCTCAATAAGTATATTTCTGTTGTAATTGCTAAGCTTGAGAAATATGTTTCTAATACTCATTTGTTAACATATGGATTGCCAATATATTCTGTTGCTTTACATTGGTCTTTTTTTCCCAATGTATATTAGCCAGTATATTAGCAAGTATACTATTTGAACTCTGGTCAACATTTTACCAGGATATTTCTTTTGTAATTTTTTATTATAATATTTCTGCTACTTTGGCTTATAAGTTTATATTGACACTATAATGAATCCTAAAATGGTTTTATAGAGATCTAAGTATACAAGTATATATAGATGTAGATACATAGGATATCTATCCATCTCTATATTTATATACATATATATACACATATACTATATATATATATCCATATATAAGATATATAGAGAGATAGATGGTAGATAGATAGATAGATAGATAGATAGGTAGATAGATAGATAGATAGATATGATTGCATGTCCTCTCCAGAATGCCTCCAGTCCCTTCAGTCAACTTTAATCATTTTTCATGAGGATTCTGGAAGTCAAGTCAATAATTTTCCTTTTTTGAAAATTAATTAATTAATTTTTTTTAGAGAGTACTCACAAGCAGAGGAGGGGCAGAGGGAGAGGGAGAGAATCTTAAGCAGGCTCCACACACAGTTCAGAGTCCAACACGAGGCTCAATCTCATGACCCTCACATCATGACCTGAGCCAAAATCAAGCCTCAGATGCTTAACTGACTGAGCCACACAAGCGACCCCATAATTTTACTTTTATTGCCATTTTGCTGAAGAGGAAAAAGTAAATATAAAGTAAGTTCCCCAAGTTGACTAAATTACTTTTGAAATGAAGAATTGAAGGCAGCTGGTTGACTGGCATTGCATCTAGTATTTAATTTTGCTGGAATGTCCTAATGACTGTGAGAGGGTCACAGAGTATGATCCTAAAGGAAACCTCACACACTGTGCAAATCCCCTCATGGTGAGTGTGCCTGCGGGCACAAGAGCTACCCAGTCTGAATTTTATGCATTTGCATAATGACTGGATATACCTCAAAGGATGAAAATCTTAACAAAATCTCTCCCTCTCTATCTCTCTCTCTCCACCTCTCTCTCTCTCATGTGTGTGTGACAGCATGCACACACACACACACACACAGAGTCAAAAAATGGATGAGGCAGCAGTCTACCAGAAGAAAAGTGTGTTGGCATGTAAAAGCTAGATGTGGGACAATGGTTCTCAGTCCTGGCTGTAAGAATAATTTGGGTTTGTTAAAGAATGAGTCCATTTCCAGAAATTTTAATCTGGTTGCTCTCTTCCTTGCATTAATTTTTTAAAGCTCCAAGTGATTCTAATGTGCAGCTAGGACTAAGACCAATTGCTATAGGGCTTTTAATAAAGTCAGAAGGGAGGAGTAATTTTGAATGAGACCCAGAATGATATCCCTCAAATGATCTCTCTGTTTCCCCAGGGAGCTGCACCAAGTTCCAAAAGAGAAGGCAGCTATAATGAACTAAATGAGCTGAGGAAAGAGCCAGGTCATTGAAGATGTTCTAAGAGAATGAAAAGACGAGGTGATGTCACAATGGGTCCTAGAAACAGAGTAGTACACAAATAAGGAATCCTTTTCCCAAATTACATTGTGGTGAATCAAAGTTAATGTATGAGGATTCCAACAGGAGTTGCATGCACATGAATACTGGGGACTGCTTGTTGATGGTCAAGAGCAGGATGGGCTAACTAATTTTCAGAGGCTAGTGCACATTAAAAGGAGAGCCCCCGTATTAAAAAAAAATTACTAAGCATTCAAGACATCAACAACAGAGTGTTAAATCAAGCACAGGGCTTGTCTAAGGGCAGCAACTGTAACCCTTGACACTGACCCTGAACAGGATGACAGAGGAGTTGCTTTGAGACACCTTGGAAGATGTTTGCGCTTCCAGTGCCTACTTGGAAGACAAGGGTGAAATTGAGGGCATTTGAAATTCCAGTGATCTTGATGTTGTGAACTTTTTTAAAGAAAATGGTTTGCATTTTCTTAGCAACTTTAACTTTTAAAAAATGTGTATCTTGATTTCATACATTAAAAATCATTATCTATGAGGGGCACCTGGCTGGCTCAGTTGGTAGAAAGTATGACTCTTGATCTCAGGGTCATTAGTTTAAGCCCCAGGTTGGGCATAGAGCTTACTTAAAAAAAAAAAAAAAAAAGAGGGGCGCCTGGGTGGCTCAGTCGTTAAGCGTCTGCCTTTGGCTCGGGTCATGATCCCGGTGTCCTGGGATCGAGCCCCGCATCAGGCTCCCTGCTCCGCGGGAAGCCTGCTTCTCCCTCTCCCACTCCCCTTGCTTGTGTTCCCTCTCTCACTTTGTCTCTCTCTGTCAAATAAATAAATAAAATTAAAAAAAAAAAAAGAAAGAAATCCAAACTTTTTTTAAAAGGGGGAGGGGGAGGAAAAAATCATTATTTGTGGTGTACAGTTCAGTTGTTACCATTAAACATAGTGTTGACTGTAATTTGGGAAAGCTATTTTATCTGGGTAAAGAATTCTGGGTTGACAGGTTTGTTTGTTTTTGCCTGTCAGGATCATAAAGATGTCACTTTATTATCTTCTACCTTTCGTCGTTTCTGATGAGAAATCTACTTTCTTATGTTTCTTTGCAATGTCTCATTTTTTTCTGAATGTCTTCAAGATTTTCCTTTAGTTCAAATATGACATGGCTAGGAGTATGGTGTGTGTGTGTGTGTGTGTGTGTCTGTGTTTAAATTTAATCTGCTTTCTCTCTGATTTTCATGGAACCACGTTTTGCTGCCTGTCATTTATTCTGGAAAATTCTCAGCCATTACTTCTTCACCTGTTCCTTTTTTTCTTTTTAAACTTTTTTTTTTAAAGATTTATTTATTTATTTTAGAGAGAAAAAGAGACCATGAATGGGAGGGGCAGAGGGAGAGAGAATCTTAAGCAGACTCAGTGCTGAGTGTGGAGCCTGACAAGGGGCTCAATCTCACGACCCTGCGATCATGACCTGAGCTGAAACCAAGAGTCGGATGCTCAACTGACTGTGCCACCCCAGCACCCCTTCCTCACCTATTTCTTATCCCCACGTCTCTGCCTTCTCCTTCTGGGATTTCAATCATGTGTATATTTCATTATTTGATATTGTTGCATGGTTCTTCCATGCTCCATTCTGGTTTCTTTTATCTATTTATCTAATCTTATCTAATCTATCTTTTCTTTTTGTGTTTCAACTCTGGACACTTTGATTAACCAATCTTCACATTCGCTAATTCTTTCCTTGAGTTTGTAGAGTCCAGTGGCAGGCCTGTCTGTACTAGGTTGAATAGTGCCCTCTTCCCCCAAATTCATGTCCTTTCTAGAACCTCGGAATGTGACCTTATTTGGAAATACTGTTGTCATAGATGTAATTAGTTAAGATGAGGTCATACTGGAGTAAGTTGGACACTTAATTCAATATGATTGCTTATAAGAAGAGGCAAAGGGACAGGCACCCAAAGAGAATGCCATTTGAAGACACAGAAGACACACAGAAAGAATACTATGAGACAACAGAGGAAGAGATTGGAATTATGCTTCCACAAGCCAAAAAACACCAAAGATTGCCAGCAACCGCCAGAAACTAGGAGATAGGCATGGAACACAGGCTCCCTGTGAACCCCAAGAAGGAACAGACTCTTCTGATACCTTAACTTTGACATCTAGCCTCCAAAACTGGGAGAGAATAGATCTCTGAGGTTTTAAGTCACCCAGTTTGTGATATTTTGTTATGATAGCTCTAGGAAAATAATACACTGTCAGAGCCCTTTTTCATCTCTGTTACTATGTTTTATCTTTCTAGTATTTCCATTTGATTGCAGTTTCCATCTCTCTACTGAAATCATCTATCCAATCCTGCATTTGTTCTCCTTTTCATTACTTTTCATAGTTATATTAAATTGCATTGATTCATTCCAACATCTGTGTCATATCGGAGTCTGGTTCTGTTCACTGTGTCGTGTCCTGGCAGTGGGCTATGTGGATTTTGTTTGTTTGTTTTGTTTTCTTAGTATGCCTTGTAATTTTTTCTTGAAAGCCACACATTTTGTGTAGGATGGCAAAGAGTGAGGTAAGTAGAATTTTATGCTTGGAAAGGGGCTCATGTTTCCTTCTGCTGAGTCTTTAGGGTGGGGTCTGAATTAGTCTAGGCAAGAGCTGAGCTGGGTTTGGGGTTTGTTGTTGCTGTGTTTACCTTCAGTGTACCGCAAGTCAGCTTCTTCTAGTAGTACCTTGTGTTTAGGGCAGTTTGCCAGAGGGTTTTTTCTCTCTTCAATTTCTGTTCCATGCCCAGCTCTCCCTTTGTACTGTGACTCCGAAAAGGCCTTCTCTTTCTTTTCATCTTTCATCCTGCAATATTCCACTGTACTTGTTATTTAATGCTTATTAGCTTGCTTGGGGTCAGAGTAGGAATTCTTAATATTTTAATAAGCCTTGGGCTTAGGTAGGCGCTATGTCCCAGGTCTTAAGGATCTGGCCTTCTGTACACCTACTCCACCCCCAGCTTTTGTTACCAATGTATATTTCTGTCCTTCTCTCAGGCTTAGAGGATTTCTTTCTAGTCTTATTTGAGGATTTGATTGATTGATTGATTGATTGATTTGACAGAGAGAGGGAGCAAGCACAAGCAGGGGGAGTGGCAGAGGGATAGGGAAAAGCAGGCTCCCCACCAAGCAGGGAACCCAACTCGGGGCTCCAACCCAGGACCCTGGGATCATGACCTGAGCCAAAGGCAGACGCCCAACCAACTGAGCCACCCAGGTGCCCCGAGGATTTCTTTTTTGTTCCCTTCCCCTGGCTGCAATGAATTTTAACCAGTGACCTAAAGTCTAGAGCACTCCTGGCCCAACTTGCCTCCCACACAGTAAGGCTCTTGTTGCAAAGGTGAAATGGGGGCCTTTGTGCCCTTCCCACAGTGGCTGCTGCTCTCCTTCCCCCAGACCTGCACAAGTAGGGGTACTTTCATAGGGTCCTCACCAATCTTTTTTGTAAGCCTTCACTGAAATCCATGGAGAAGAGCCCGCCAGTGGGTATAAACTGTTCCTATATTGGCAGCCTCCAGGACCTCCACACTTTCCAGCCCATACTGGCCTCCCACAGTGCATGCTCAATTCTAGCTGAATTCTTCTTCCCTGTGTCTCTGACTATGTTTGCTCCAGGTGAACAAATATGTGAATCCCTTCTCTCTCTGCAAGTGCCTATCCCTCCTTAGATCTGGGGCTAGCTCATTGCTGGGTAACCTCAGTTGTCTGATGAGTTTGAGAAAAATCATGAAATCAGTTTGTCCAGCACTTTTTGCTTTTGTTTTAGGGTAGGGAGCTATGCTCATCCTACTTTATTCCGGACTAGTAACCAGACGTCAGAGAAGATGTTTTTGCTATTGTTGTGATGATCCTGCTTCTGACTAGTTTTGCAAACCCTAGCTTAATATGGGTGTTATAACTTTGTCCTGAGACCCTGGTAGCTCATATCAGAGATCATCCTTACTTTGTGGAGTATGTAGGTATCACCTATTTTAATAGGACTAAAATTATCAACCGAATTCAACAAAAATGTATCTGGCACTGCAATATACTAGGTACATGAGATACTAAGCATATGAAACCAATCAAAGATCCTTGTCTCTTGTGAGTTTATATTTCAGTCATAGTAAAGTGAGGACATAGCTTTACCCTAAAATGAAAAGTATAATAAACTATTTTCAATTTATTTGCACTACTTATTTTTTACTTTAAAAATTCCATTAAAACCTCATTGTAAAAAAAAAAAAAAAACTCATTGTAAAAATACATACATTTAGCCACGAATTTAACATTCCTTATTATTTGACTAGAAACCTTCTAGAGCTATAACAAGAGTTTAGAACTCGTACTTCAAAACTGTTTCCAAAATATGTTTGCAGCTGTGTTCTCCAAGTGTACATGAAATGACTTCTTTTAGTGAGATAATTAGCATTGTTCTACTATCCCTTACTTATATTCCTTATCACCTCTTCAGAAAAAAAGGCAATTATTTGAGTCTAAGTAAAATGCCATGATATCAATATTGTCCATGCACCTATTAAACATTTATTGTGCCCAAACCAGTGCCAAAGGCTATACTAATCACAGAACATAGAATAGCAAATCTCCAAGTTGGAAACAATCTTGAAAGTTATAGTAATTACCTATAAAGACAGTCCTGCTTTCATGTATGTAAGGCATTTAATAGATTTTTTTAAATATGTGGCTTAATTGTGCACCTCTGAGTATTTATTTATAGTCAATGAATCAGAAAACAATATTTCCTAAAATTTTGTCCAGAAAATATGAGAATCTTACTCACCAATCCATCCAGCCACCTACTCTGTTCTTGAGTAGAGATTCCTCTTATAATATCAGTGCCCAGTAATTGTAGAGCTTACTCTTAGCCATCCTCAATATTGAGAAGTGTATTTCCTTCCAAATCACCACTACACAATCTTTGAAGATCTCCATGGAACATGGGATAATTAGGGATCCACATAAATAAAGTCCTTAAGTCATTAAGTTTGAAAAAAAAAACACACAAATACTTTATGCCCAAATAACTACCACTTATTCCCTGCTAACACATAAATCTCTTTTTCCATATTTGAACTTTCTGTTGAGTTTTATACTCTTATACCCAATTGTCTGATGCATATTGGGCTATTTTATGAGAATCTCAGCTATTCTCTTTTCTACCCTCCTTCTCCTATACTTCTATTTTAGTCAATTGGACCAACATTCCCTGAGCCGGAAATCAGAGAGACACTGTCGAGTCAGACTTGTCCCTCAACACCCACATTCAGTGAATCATAGTCTTGGTTATTCCACCTCCTAAATATTTGACTAATTTTCATCTCCTCTTCTGTTTTTTAGCCCAAGTTTGAGTTGGATGACCACCACCTAAATGATCTTTTTGCCTCCAATCTTCGCAATCTCGTAATTGTCTTCCATGTTCTTTGGAGGCCACATCTAAAGAATGACCTTGATCATAAGCCTTCCTTATCACCCACTAAAAGATAAATCCACACTTCTTAACATGATAGACCAATGGCTTTCAAGGTATTCTTCTACCTATAGTTCACTCATGTCTCTGCTACTTTGTGTCTTAAATTTAAATTTCAAACACCAAACAAATTTCAGTCCTTCCCTTCCCTCAACACACACACACACACACACACACACACACACACACATTGATCCACAAAGTTTTGCCTCTTTTTATCATGTTGTTTTTAACTACAGCACTTTTCCTACTTATTCACTATTATTCACCCTCTTCCCAGACTCGGCGCCATTTCCTCTAGGAAGCCCTTGTGGATTGCTTCAAGTTAAGCTAAGTAGCCCCTTCTCAGAGTTACATAGCAAGCCTGTCTGACATTTATGCCTCTGTCTTCCATTCTAGGTTAAACATACTTCCCAAGAATGGGGGTTTCCAATTTAATCTTATATTTTCATAGCCTACCATGGTATTTACAGTAAAAACACAGCAGATTTTCTTGTGAACATATAAACTTTAAATGAAACAAACTCCACACTATTTCTGGTACAGCTGCTGTGTTTACCAGACCCAATTCCACACAACCTGGTCTCTTAAGACCCCCCGGCCAGACTGATAGTGATACAGCTTGGTAAAGGGGTCTTTGCCTGTATCTCATTCTAGGATTTTATTTCTTCTCCATTTTCCAGTGTCCAAAATCTGGAAGTTTCTCAATCTCTGTGCTTTGTTTTTGACAGAAACTCCATCATGTCCTCAGTTAATAGGTCACCCTAGAGCCATGCATTGTGGTTAGATGCCCCTTTATTCTCAACATCCACCCTTGTACTAGATTTCCCAATCTTGTTAAGCCTTGGCTTCTGTTGCTCTCCCATCCCCAACACCATCAAAACTCGGTAGTCATTTTTCTGCTACCCCAGTAACTTTCCTGCTCACCAACTCCCCATTGCACATGACTTGTTTCTCTGCTCCTCCTAGAGGGCCACATGGCTGGCACCACACTACAACACAGAGATCCAATCCTGGCCATAATGCCTATTCAGGCACTCTTAGCAGCCACTGTGAATAACCACACATCTTCTGTGTCTGTCATCAACAAAACTTTTCTTAATTTAAACTTTGTGATAATTTTCAAGAGCCTCTGCCTTTTCTAACTTTCCACAGAAAACCCGTAGCGTTGCCAAAGAAATCCGCCTCAGCCATAAATTACAGTTAGCATTATCTACATGACCTTGGCGAAATCAGTATGGGTAGGCAACTTGAAACATGTTGGTTTCACATCCGGATTTGCTGTGGGATTATGGGCAGCTTTTTTTTTTTTTTTCAATCTACTTGCATTCTACCTTTCCAAGTTTCAGTGGTGTAAAACTGTGGTCACCTTTACTGACTAGTTTATGTGGGTGGTAATTAGGCTTCCTATGGAAGCAGTCTCTCCAGTTTCCAGACTGGGAGATGAATTTCCAATATTAATTATTTATCCTGACATTCTTGTTATGGTAGGAGTCTTTAATAATGTTCCCAAATAGCTCCTGGTTTAGCCAAATAACACCTTTTAGGACTGCTTTATTTCTACCACAAGATCTATCTTAAAAAGATGCACTGAAAATGTATTTCTTACTTATTTCCAAACTACTGCAAAGAACCCTCGTGTTTAAACTGCACGTGAGTAGGACATTTTCTTTAGTCGGTATGTTATATATATGTTGGTATATTATTCCCTCTTGATTCCACAAGACAATAATCTCTTTGTACTAGATGTTCAATACTCCATCCATTTTTTGAGAAATAAATATCTAATATAAATATATAATGACAAGATCCTGGACTCTAGCAGTTCACCTTTGTCTGCTCCACATTCCATCCCCACCTGTAGCGTGCGTTCCTTTGGGAAACTGTGGCCCCAAGTTCTCTGACTGCCTTTGGTGCAACAGACCCTGACTAGTGATACCAGCGTGCCCTACACATAAGCACCCAGGGCTCTAGCTACCATAAAATGTTAATAGCAACAATTCTACAGCACTGCCTGTGCCCTTGCCAGAGGCCATGAGATTTCACAGCTGGAAGAAACCTCTGAGATCACCTAACACAACCACGCATTTCTCAGATCAGGGTATTTAGGAAGGTGAAGTGACTTGCTCGACAAATTGGTGGCAGAACAAGAATTTTCCCCAGATCGCCTGACCTCCTTATATCCCCTGAAATTCATTTGTATGTCCATTAATTTTTTTAAACAAATATTTGTTCAAGCTCTACTTCATGATGGAGACTCTTCCAGCCCCTAGTATGAAATAAAGAGCAAGACAGATGTAATCCATACCCTTCCTGGCAGGTGCATCCTAGTTAATTCAGCTCAACCCACAATGTCCATTTCTGTACTCAATCACAATGGAAATGCAGAGGTACATGATGAGGTGGATGAAGGCTTAGGACCACTTACAGCACAGACAAGGATTCACTCCCAGAACCGTTGCCTCTTATTGACACACATTGGCCCCACTCCGTGAATGCTTATCCCTCTGAAGCATAACACTTCCTCTCTCTCTCCTGATTCTAAGCTTGAATCAAATCTCCCTTTCAGTGTAGTTTCTGACAAGCATGTAAAACTAGTCAACATTCCTTGAACTCTCACATTGGAGTATGAACTCATTCAGGAGAAGAACTACCTAACCCCAAGCCAAACAGTCATGGAAAGCAGATAAGAACATTTTTCCCCCCCAGGGATGAAGATGCAGCTCCATTTACATAGTGGCTCCCAGTGGGAGCAATTTGGCTTCCCAGGAGACATTTAGCAATGTCTGGAGACATTTTGGGTTGTTGCAACTGGGAAGGGATGCTACTGGCATCTAGTGGGGAGAGACCAGTGATGCTGCCCACTAACCTATAATGCAGAGGACAGCCCCCATTACCACAAAAACTATGCTGCCCAAAATGTCAGTCATGTCCAAGTTGAGAAACTCTACACTAGAGCTCCAGGGTTCTATATAAAAGTAACCTATAACTCATGAAGCACCGCTGTCCCTTCTGATCCACTCAGAATAAATTGGTGGTATAATTGCTTTAAATAGAATAAAATTCAAACTCTTTAGGGGATCCCAAACCACCTTGATAGTTCAAGTTTCATCTCTAATGAGGAACTATAGTATGCTAGTCCACTCACATATATGCTCATATAAAATAAAGAACCCCGGGGCACCTGGGTGGCTCAGTTCATTAAGAGTCCGACTCTTGATTTCAGCTCAGGTCATGATCTCAGGGTGGTAAGATCAAGCCCCATGTCAGCTCCATGCTGAGCATGCAGCCTGCTTAAGATTCTCTCTCTCCCTCTCCCTTTGCCCCTCCCACCACTCATGTGCTCATCTCTCTCTCTCTCTCTCTAAAATAAATAAATAAATAATAAAAATTAAAAAATTAAGAACATCAGCCATTAATATGGGGGGTAGGGACTATCACTAATGTTCTTGGTCATCTTCAATAATATATGAAGCTACTATTCATATTAGCTACATTTTCTGTTACACTTAATGATAAATAAATTATAGGTTAAAATGCCTATCAAAATACAACAAAAATTCTTTCCCCATAAACCTGGAAAAGAATTCCATAAGAAACTAGAAGTGACAAAATTATGAATTCCCTCTGAAAAAATATAGTCATCTCATTTTTACACAGAATATTATCCACCCCAAATTCTGAAGTAAATCAACCCAAGAAGATGTGACAGACAAAGGCATTTGTTCTATGTATCATCAGCTCAGCTTTTTTACCACACAAAACTTTTATTCCCTTCTTGACACCAATATTAACAGAATTGGTGATGTCATGGTATGGAATTAAATCAGTTCTTCTTAACACAACTGCTAAGACAGTAAGTACTTTTTTTTTTAAAGATTTTATTTATTTATTTGAGAGGGAGAGGGAGCGAGTGAGAGAGAGAGAGCATGAGCCGGGGGGGGTGGGGGGGAGAGGGGGAAACAGACTCCCCGCTGAGCAGGGAGCCTGACATGGGGCTGGATCCCATGACCCTGGGATCACGACCTGAGCCGAAGGCAGATGCTTAACAGACTGAGCCACCCAGGTGCCCTGACAGGAAGTACTTGATACACACACACACACATACACACACACACACAGCTCACACAATTAAAAGCCTGGCATGCACAAACATAAATAACCGTTCTTTATTGAATTCTCATTGGCTTCTGCTTCATGGTCTTCAAAATGAAGACTCAAAACATTGAGAGGCAGGTGTGACTTTCTCTAGATTAGTGATATTTTAAAAGAAAAGCTTGAACAGATTGACTAATATGCCCTATGTCATATCAAAGGAAACCAAAGCGGGCGAGATCTTGCTCCACGTCCCGTGCCATTTCCCCTACAGCCGCTTCCTCAGAGAACCTCTCCTGCCGGCAGTCTCTCTCCTGCCACCATCAGTCCTTCACAGCTACCTCCCAGTCTGTCCACCTTTCCTCAATTCCTCAGGTCACTTTATATCCCCCACGCCCTCTAAAGTCTGCAGGCTAAGAGCAAAACAGAAGAACAGCAAAAAAAAAAAAAAAAAAAAAGTTTACCAGGGCCAGGTCCCGAATTCAGTTTGGTCATCTTAACTTACCTAACATGGCTTAATTTTATGTCTTTCTTCGGAATGGATGACACCATCAGATTAGCACAGCTAGCTGGACCTGTCCCACTCAGCCGGTGACCTAGAATTGCCTTTGATCAGAAGCAAACGTGGTTTGTGGAACGGACTGGGTTTGGATGCCAAAAAAACAAATACAATGATTTTTTTGGGAGCTACACAAACACTGGGAACGCTTACTAGCAACCACAAAGCTGGTGTATTTGATCTTCGATGCTTGACGTCAAGACAAGGTTTTAAAATATCCTCGTATTTGGCTGGTTCTCAATTGAGCATTTGAGATGTTTATAGATATTGTAGTTAATAATATTGACACATACGAGGGAAGGGGGTCACTTGCAAGAAGAAAACCCACAGTTTTAAATGACAAGCTAGTCTGAAAAGCAGGAGCCCTCGACCCTGACACACACCCTGGTGGTGCAGGGAGCAAGTTGTTACCGTTTTTAAACTTCCAGGGGGGATTACAACAGAGAGCAAGTGCTGAAAACAATGGCACATGAGCAGGTCTGAGACAAGAAGTTTGTGTGCGAGTCTCCCCTCTGATGTCACCCACTGCACAGACTGCAGATTCAGAGGTTCCCTGACCTTCCTTTCCCCCACGAATGCTGCAGCATCGAGGTCCTTACCACTTCACGGCGTTGCAAGGATTAAAGCAAGGTGTGAAATGCCTCTGTCATGTAATGCGGGGCCAATGTTATTATTACTCTAAGATCTGGACCTTCTGGCCCCTATTCTCTTCAAAGGAAAGGGTTTTAGTTCTGCAATGGGCGGACAGACCATTCTTCAAAGGCCTGACCCACGAGCCTGCTCATTTATCTTTGCTTTCTTTCCCTAACTGGAGGAGCAATGGGGAAATCTGCCTTGCTTTCACCTGAGCTGAAGTCAAGTGGCTTGCTAGTGAAGCGTAAAGAGGAGAGATGCCATCTTCAATTGCACCGAGCTACTTTCTGGACCAGCAGCTGGAACGGCTGAGTGTTCCCTCCGCATCGCATATGCCGGTTTTCTCTGGGATCTTGAACAGAACAGGCTTCCACTGACCACAGGATCAAAAGTGGGTAATGACTACATCAAAACATCTACTTCAAAGTAACTGCTGACAAATATCAAGGAAGGATGCTAAGCACTTTACCCTCATTACTTAATTTATTCCTCGCAGTGGCCATCCATTAGAGGCATGATCTCAACTTGACCAACAAAGAAACTGAAATTAAATAGCATGTCAAAGGTCTCCCATCTAGGAAGTGGCATTTCCTGCATGTGAAGCTCAGTCTCTTAGCCAATCCACCCTACAAAATGAAAAGAAAACACAACACAGAAGGGATGAAAGTGCCCACCTAAGACAACCTCTTCCCTCCCAGGTTTGCTACATCATGGGTGAGCTAACCTACACATCTCTGGCTCTAGAAGGCTACCAGTTCTCAAGCTTGCATGAAACGATCTTTTGAGATGATGACTGATACCCCAGATTTCCAGGTCTTATCTTCCAGGGATTCAGAAACTGTAGGTCCGAGATGGGGGCTCTAAATCTGCATTTTTAGTGTTCATTACAAGTTTCTCTACTTTCCATCTTTTCTATTTTATTTCCTTTAAGAAATACGTCTATGGCTTTTATTTTATTGGTTTAAACTTACTGTCCTAAAACAGGCAGCCTCGGGCCAAAACCTGCCAGCCACCTGTTTTGCAAATAAAGTTCTATTGGAACACTGTCCCCCCTATGTTTTTATGCATCATCTATGACTGCTTTCATGACAGCAGATTAGTTGCAATAAATGCTGTGTGGCCAACCAAAGCAGAAAATATTTACTACCTGGCCCTTGAGAGAAAAAAGTTTGCCAACACCTGTCCTCAAATGACTCCAACTGCTAGATTTCCACCAAAACGTGGACCCTTGATTAATTTGGAAATACTCTTCAATGTCTAACATCATCTGAGTTCCTCAGTTTCTGGGATTCGATAATGCAATGTAATTCGATAATGAAAAATGTATTTTATTCATAAAAAAACATGATTCATTATGTCTTGGGACATGCTACAAGTGTGTAAATAAACCACATTATCTCCTTTCCTTCCTTCTGATGAGCCACGAAGTCAGAGGCAAGAAAAATCAGAATTTTCTCTAACAGATGACCAAGAAAAGCAGGTGTTCCCCATCAAATTTGTAAAACAAATAAAGAAAAATCTGAGGAATCCATTAAGAATCCTCTTAACTTATTTACTTGAAAAAAAAAAACAGTAAAGGCACAGACCTTTCCTGTTGCCATATACTTAAAATAATATCAAGATTGAGAGAAGAGCCAGTTGACATTGATGGAGGTAACTCTTTCCAGTTGCTGACTATTAGGAAAGTTAACCCACCTCTTTCTTCCCAACCCATCATTATGTAAAGGAAATAGTTGCCACATTAGGTCAAGCTCCTCTGGACCAAAGAGGGAAAAAGGGACAAATCACCAAGCCAGAGAAAAGAAAATGAGATGAGTAAGATATAGTCAAGTGACCAGAAGGATGTAGTTTGGAGGGCCAGAGGGAGGAAATGGTCAAGAAGATATAGATCATTATGAACTCACAGATTATGAAAGAGGGCCTTATATGGTATACACATGCCAGGGATTCTCAATGCTTGTTGAATGAATGCACTTAGAAAAACAAAGTTGGTGGGTTTGGGGAGGGGAGGGGACAGTGGTGTTCCAAAGAGAAAAGCAATGTTAGGAGTTCGAAGAAGGAAAATAAAAACATTATTTTTACACATAATCATCCAGTATCACATGAATGATCTCTAAGTATTTTCCCACTAGGGAAAATAAAAGCCCAAATTCCTCCCTTGGAGCTTGGTTTCCTGGAGAAGCTAAAGGCTTGACCAGGTCTAGACTACATTTTATGCTCCTTTGTTTGCCAGGTCCTCTGGCATATGTGGCTGGGTTCCAGGGTCTGTTGTTGCGCTCCCCATGTTGGCTTGCCGCACTGCCTATTTCTCCGTCTGGTTCAACAGGAAGCATGTACTGTTTGTGAGATGCTCCCTAGCTATTTTTAAGAGCTGAGCTACCTACAGGTATTTATGACTCTAGATCCGATTAAGGGAAACACAATTTTTGCCAATGCAAGTGCAGTCCACATTTTCACAGCCAATCATATGGCCTCGGGATGGAAATGGTCAGGGTGAACAAGTGGAACAAGGCTCTTGCCTCAACCCTGCAAAAGCCATCATTTCCTTTTTCCAGGTTGTAGTGGCAGATTCCAAGGAATGGTCATTTGCCGGCAGCAGGAGGGTGTTGTGCTCTTACCTGGACGGCAGGAATAGCAGGGAAGCTTAACTACAATTTTGCACACCAAGGGACTCATGGAGGTTCTATTTTTTTGCTTATGTCGGTTAATCAGGAATCCTCCAGAGTTCATATTAGTCAGGATTCTCCAGAAAAACAGAATACCCTATGTGTAAGATTGTATGTAGAATATAATCTCCTATATGTGTATAAGACTGTGCTTTATACATACCAATACACATCCTCTACACAAGCTCTAAGTGCCCTAAGCCCAATTAATGATAACTATTCCTATATATATAGGAAATATATATCCTATGTGTATGTGTATATAAAGAGATTTATTATAAGGGGTTATAAGGAATTGGTTCACACAATTATGGAAGTCGGCAAGTCCAAAATCTGCAGAGCCCATGTCCCAGTTCAGCCACTAAAGACCCAGGAAGAGGAGATGTACCAGTTCTAAGACCCACAAGCAGGAAGAGCTGGTGTTTGAAGGTCGTCAGGCACAGAATTCACTCTTACATGGAGAAAAATTAGCCTTTTGTTTTCTTCAGGCTTTCAACTGATTGGGTGAGGCTTACCCACATATAGAGGGCAATCTGCTTTACCCATAGTCCACCAATTTAAATGCTAATCCCATCAAAAAAAAAAATCCCCACAGAAACACCCAGAATAATGTTTGACTAAATATCTGGCCACCTTGTGGCCCTGTCAAGATGACACATAAAATAACCATCACAGAGTTAATTCCAATGGAGCTGCCAAATAAATATTCTAGGCTCCATGCACTGTTATTTAATGCAAGTTGGTTAACCATGGATCATTAAAACTTTGATTTGTAGCCAATCCATATTTATGAAGCCCCTCAAACCCTTAAAAAATTTAAAAAACTGGATATTTAGAAAATACTTGAAAACAGGTTACCCCATTTATCTTCCATTAGGTGGCACAGAATATACAAATAGAATATATGGATTTTTTTCATCTTGTCTTTTTTTCTCCTTAATCTTAGGTGAAACTAAAATAACTCAATGTTCCCCATATATTCTTTAGGCTCTCTTACCTATATATTCTTATTCACTCTCTTCTCATGGCTTAGAACATCTCTGGATAGATTATTCATTTATCTGCTCATTCAATTTCCTGCCTCAAGTACTCACTGCTCCATTAAGCTATACTCAAACTCCTTCCCTCAAAAAAAAATCTCTGACTCCTTTGAAAGGCCACACATTGTATTTCTACCCTTTGAATTCCATTTGCCTTTTCCTTTCTTCTTTTTATTCTTGACGTAGTGTCAATCTTCAAACTCGTCTGTTAGTTCCTTGAGAACAGGGAGAGCTTATGATTATCTCTTCTGAGTTAAAGCCTAGTACCATGAACCTAAGGACTCAATGAATATTGAATGAAATGAAAAAATGTGTAAGTGAAAGCATGAATTGAAATAATGTGTTTCTTACTAAGCACTTCTTTTAGTAACATATCACACCGCTCCTTGCCTCTCCCCATCATCTGAGTTGCATATGCTTCTTGAGTCCTGGCAAGTCTGGGAAGGCATGCAGTCTGTAAATGGCTGCAACTGTGTAAGCTTACTCACCCTTGCTGCTTCCAGCCTCTGTATCACCATCACAGAGGTCTGTTTTAGCATTTCCATATTTCTACATAAGAGATAGCAGATTTCACATTTGGTAAAATAAAGTCATAAAATTCAGCTCGGTCTCTTTGATTAGGTTATTTTGACTTTCAAGATGTCCAGGCACATCTTCTGGAACTAGCTGTGTTCAGCCTAAAGCCATGTAAATTATGAAATTATAAGGGCACACCTCTTTTTTTTTCTTTTAAGGGTTTTGGATGCATGTTAAACTTCAATTATCTGAAAATACACAATTTTAAGTTTTCTCTTACTACCTTTGAAAGCAATGAGATGGTGTGAGGTCCCTGAATTCTTTTTTTTTTTTTTTTTTTTTTTAAGATTTCATTCATTTCTTTGACAGAAACACAGCGAGAGGGGGAACACAAGCAGGGGGAGTGGGAGAGGGAGAAGCAGGCTTCCTGCCAAGCAGGGAGCCTAATGTGGGGCTTGATCCCAGGACCCTGGGATCATGACCTGAGCCAAAGGCAGACCCTTGATGACTGAGCCACCCACGCGTCCCGAGGTCCCTGAATTCTTATAGAAAACCAAGCCACCCACAAAGTTATGAGGACCCTTCCCATTAAATTTTGTTGAATATGCAGATTCTAAATTCACCAGGCAACCGAGATTATTCTTGCAATGAAATGATGGAAATCGTGTTATTATCCAGCTCATTTAGATGTCTGTAACCACTGAGCAACATGAGACAATGTGAAATAATACATCCATCTAGGCAGACACACATATTGGCTATAACAGCAAGTGGAATAAATTTTCTAAAAACATCATAAGTTCTAGGTAGAAAGTTATATTCCTTGCACAGGTTTCATATCACGCACTGAGACAGTTCAAGGTAATGAGAAAAACATCAGCTTGACTCAGCAATCCTACACCTTCAGATTTAAAACACTGAGGAAATTAATGCAAATTAATCATTGGACCTAAATGTGGAACATAAAACTACATAAATTCTGGAAGAAAACATGAGAGAAAATCTTTGAGATCTTGGGTTATTGCCCTATTGTGACTTACAATAAGAAATATACGTATTTAGTCTGTGTCCCCATTTCTGGCACAGAGCTCCTAAAACCCTTGGAATTTCCCAAGTGATAAGAGCATTAGGAGCACCTTTTGTTCTAATATTTGGTCTTTGATGCTTCTGAAACGCTTGTAATTTCCTGGATGATAGGGGGTGTCTTCTATTCTAATGAGGTGACTCTGGATGGCTCCTGGATGGGGGCCAATCACCAGCAAGACCAAACCATGATTAGAAGCTTAGAATTTTCAGTCCTGTCCCCCAGTGTCTTAAGAAGGTAGAAGAGCTGAAGATTGAGTTAATGATAGATCCTGCCTACATGGTGAAGCCTGCATAAAAATCCCAACAGTATAGGATTCAGGTAGCTTCCAGGTCTGTGAGCACATCCACATACAGGGAAAGTGAGGCACCCCAACTCCAGGGGGACAAAAGCTCCTCTGCTCAGGACGCTCCCAGACCTCACCCTCTCTCTTCATCTGACTCTTCACCTGTATCCTTTCTCATACCACTTAATAAACCGGGAAACATTTCAGTAAATGTTTCACTGAGTTCTGTGAGTCACTCTAGCAAATCAGTGGAATCCAAAAGGGGGAGGAGGTCATGGCAACCTCTGATTTGTAGCCAAGTCAGACACAAGTTGTGAATAATCTCGGGATCTACTGCTTGCGATATAGATGTTGATATCGGGCTTAGTCTAATGGGACTGAGCCCTTACTGTCTGGGCTCTGACACTACCTCCCGGTAAGCTGAGATAGAATTAAGTTAAACTGTAAGACACCCAGCTGGTGTCCCAGAGAATTGCTTGGCGGACTCCCCCACATCTGGTCTCAGAAGTGAAATGTACTGTAGGAGTCCTAGAAGAGACACACTGGAGGAAATACTGGGTTTTTATAACACAGAAGATTTCTTAGATACAACACCAAAAGCATGATACATAAAAGAAAGAGAAAGGGTAACTTGGACTTTATTAAAATATTTTAAAGTCTGCTTTTTAAAAAATATTATTAAGGGAGAAAAAAAAAAAACGAAACAAGGCACAGCCTGGTAGAAAATCTATACGAAACATGAGGGTAGTGGTGACAGAAGGATGACATTTCCTCACCAGAAACAAAGCTAAGCTAAACATTAGATATAACGAAACGGCAATTTTCAAGTGCCGAAGGGAAAAAAAAACAAAACAAAAAACAAAACCTGGTCTTTCTGGAATTCTATATCCAGCAAAGAAACCTTCCAAAAGGGAGGCAAAATGAAGACATCTCACATAAAGGAAACCTGAGCAAACTCATCACGGGTCAACCTGCTCTACCAATGACAGTATAAAGAAGATTCCTCAGGCTCGAGGGGGAGGATGTTTGTGGAAAATCAAGCACTGGGAATAGTAAATATGTAGATAATTATTTGAAAAATTGTTTTATCCTTTCTCAATTTCTTTAATAGATCATTGGTGTTTTTTGCTTTTTTTAAAAAAGATTTTATTTATTTATTTGAGAGAGAGAGACAGAAATAGTGATAGAGAGCATGAATGGGGAGGAGAGGGAGAAGCAGGCTCCCCGCAGAGCAGGGAGCCCTACATGGGGCTCGATCCCAGGACCCCGAGATCATGACCTGAGCCGAAGGCAGACGCTTAACTGACTGAGCCACCCAGGTGCCCCAAAAGATCGTTGTTATAAAGCAAAAAGAGCAGCCACGCACCTGTGGGATTTATAGCCCAGCAAAGTCAGGGGCGCCCGGGTGGCTCAGTTGGTTAAGCGACTGCCTTCGGCTCAGGTCATGATCCTGGAGTCCCGGGATCGAGTCCCGCATCAGGCTCCCTGTTCGGCAGGGAGTCTGCTTCTCCCTCTCCCACTCCCCGTTTGTGTTCCCTCTCTCGTTTGTGTTCCCTCTCTCGTTTGTGTTCCCTCTCTCACTGCGTCTTTCTCTGTCAAATAAATAAATAAAATCTTTAAAAAAAAAAAAAAACCTGTGATATAGCCCAGCAAAGTCAGTTAAGTAAGATCATTAGGGAAATAAGTAAATTACCTGAAATGGTGACAACAACAGTACAAGGGACAAGAGAATGGTTAATGGCAATATACGGTGAGGTGGTAATAACTCACAAGAGGTCAAGATTAATTAGTTATGCATATGGTAACTTTGACACCAAGCATAGAAGAAGGGAGAGGGGAGGAGGGAAGAAGAGAAGGAATAGAAAGAGGCAGGCAGGGGAGTGGAGGGGAGAGGAGAAAAGGTAAACGTACCACCAAATTTTAAAGAAAGTGTAGGCAACAACCCAATAAAGGAGATAAAATGGAAGATCAGAAATACACGATTAATCCAAATACAGGACGCTAACTCACTCATTTCTAACTATTCTTAGAGTTAGAAACATTGCATGTAACTGAAATTTATGTGACTCATCAAAACTGTCGGTGATTTGGCAGTCTGTTAGCCATGAAGTTCTTTAAAATCCTCTGAGTTTTCTGAGGTACAAAAGATAATGTGTTAATCTCTTTATGAAACCCAACTTCTGAGAAGAAGAAGAAGAAGAAGAAGAAGAAGAAGAAGAAGAAGGAGGAGGAGGAGGAGGAGGAGGAGGAGGAGGAGGAAGAGGAGAAGAAGAAGAAGAAGAAGAAGAAGAAGAAGGTAGCGGGAGGGGAAGAATGAAGTGGGGGAAATCGGAGGGGGAGAGGAACCATGAGAGACGATGGACTCTGAAAAACAAACTGAGGGTTCTAGAGGGGAGGGGGGTGGGAGGATGGGTTAGCCTGGTGGTGGGTATTGAGGAGGGCACATTCTGCATGGAGCACTGGGTGTTGTGCACAAACAATGAATCATGGAACACTACATCTAAAACTAATGATATGATGTATGGGGATTAACATAAGAATAGAATAGAATAGAATAAAATAAAATAAAATAAAATAAAATAAAATAAAATAAACCCAACTTATGAAAGAATCAAGCAGAACTCTGACTTTATACTCTGTCTTAGGAAATAGAAGTGACGATGTGGACGAGCAACTCCTTCAAAATTCCTGTTAGTGATACATGTTAGTGAAACAGAGCTCACCAAGGTTTTACCCTCCCTCCTATTTAATATCAGGGAGGAAAAGTAAGGTTTTGATTATTTCTCCTTAAGTTGCTCTTTGGGAGGGCACCAGCATATTATTCCCTGAAAATGGATAAAATATACCCAGCTCTCGGTGTTGTTGTTTTTTTTTTTTTTTTTTTTTCTGAATAAATTGAATTGTGGCTTATTTGATTTACAAAACTTTTAAAGGAAAAAAAAGACAAATATACGGTAGCTACAAAACTAGTTTTTAAAGGATTGGAGGCAAATAGCCTCAGAATAACCCTGAACATTCCTTTGATGATGCATTTCCAAAGAAAAAAAAAATGTTTTAAAAAATAAATAATTGTATATGTATTTGGTTAGTGCAAAAGCTGATTGTCTTTTCAGACACCCTTCTTGATGTGGTTGGAAATTGGAACAAGTTTGGAAAGCAATTTGATATTTTATAGCTCAGATATTTCCTCCTGTACTTTCTACTTTCAGAAATGGAACACTTTATGATAGACAGGGAGGCCAGAGGCGTGAAATTCAACCGGGGCTAAGTATTATAAACTACAGGTAGCCTGTCCCCGTCTGTGTGCTATCGCTTCATATGTTTTGTGCATTTCCTTCCCTTGCCATTCTGCCCAATTTCCTTTGAATGCTAGAGTAGGGTACGACTAACAAAATGTTTCACATTATTTCCGAATGTACCAGAGAGAAATATGTTTTGTATATTCCCTAACTGTACTTTGATTTTTGGTTGAACCTGGAAAATTACATTGGGTTGGGTGGTTTTTCTGTTTTGTTTTGGTACAAAATTACTCTTTCCAAACAGAGCAGGAGGAGATGAAAGAAAAGGATATTCTATTAACGTGGTATTCCTACATTAAATGATCATCGGAAGAAATGTCTACAGTGCTTGTGGGGATGTAGAAATTGCACCCCACACTGCTGAGGATTTTGCATGCCAGAAAGCTTAACTTACTTACTGTCCCATTCAAGCACACCAAAAAAGAACCCATGGAAAATGTTCAACTTCCACGAGGGGAAAGTAAATTTCAGTGATTGAATGGGCCAGGGACTTGTCCAGTTTTTGTTACTGCAACCAAAATGTACTGCAGATGTGTCTCTTTTTGTTGTTAGGAAGGCCCTTCTTTCTAGTATTTAAGCGGATTTAACTGAGCCTTGAAGCTCTTTCAAGGATTTCTCTTTGTCAAGTCTCATAGTTGCTTCGGTGAGAGTAAGAGTGGAGAGATAGCCCTCCCTTATAACCACAGCATCTGTGTCTGCCCCTCTGGGGACCCACCCAAACCACTTGCTCCCATCTTCTCACATCTCCCCTTATCTAGGTTTTTTTAAGAAGAAAATAATGGAATTCGGTTCTCCTTCATCAAAAAGTGAAAGAGAACATATCAGTTATTTAAAAATGCACCATTGAGCTGACTCTTCATCACAGTGCATTTTTAAATTATTTGGATAACATTGGGATAGAAGAGAGAGAGGGAAATGGGGAGGTGCTAATCAAGGGGCACAGAATTTCAGGTATGTAAGATGCATAAGTTCTAGCGATCTTCTGTATAATATTGTGCCTAGAGTTAATGATACCGCATTCTACACTTAGAATTTTGACAAGTGGGTGGATCTCACATTAACTGTTCTTAACACAATAAAATAAAATAAAATAAAAATGACTTGGATAACATTAAAATTATAATATAATCCCAATAGCCACTTTTTGCATCTTACTTTATTCCATAAACTAGATCAACTCTGCATATATTTGCTCTATTTCTCCAGCGCTCCCCCAAGTTAAAGAGCATTAAATAGTGTTCCAGAGATTAAGCAACTGACCCAACTGGGTAAAAAAGTAGCAAAGCCTGACCTGGCCCTTCAGTCTGTCTGATTCCAAAACTTAGGCTGACACTGAAATTTAATGCAGAAACTCAAATCACCTTGATACATCCTGCCTCTTTTTAGAGACTAGCAGCCCGTTTAGATTAGAACAAAGTATCAAATGTCAGAAGATAGAATTTCCATTTTATCCATGAAAAATCAAAGAATTTTTTAACTTACAGTATTTCCCACCTTAATTGCATCTGATTCTGGTTGCTCCCTTATTCTGTCCTCACTTTGTATAAATATACCCATTCTGCATGGCAATGAAATTTTATTAATTCAGACCCAGCTGATTTGGAATTTGTGATAATTGGATGAGACTGGATAGGCTCACATCAACTTTTCTATTATCTGCAAAGAAGGAAAAGTGAATACTATTAAAATAATTTCCTGGAGTTTAATCTACCTAAGAAAATATGGCAATTCTCAAGAACCCAGCAGCTATGATTTGCATATAAATGATTAGTTTTCAAATCTCTCTTATGAAGTGATCACAGACAGTCCAAAAAAACTTGGTAGCACTCAAATATTACTTCAGGTTACCCTAGATAGTTGCAAGAACTTATAAAAATAAAAATTAAAGAGCCCACCTCCAATAACGCAGGCTGTCCTTTTCTTCAATTATTTTCAATTAGTGAGAGTTTTACAAGTTCGCTTGTTTTATATGCTGTTTTTTAAGTGATGTTTGGTGAAGATCTTTGGGATCGATGTGTTTGAAGCCCTTAAAGGAGCTACACCTTTTATGACTGATTTTGTTTGTTTTCATTGGTTTTAACCTGAGCCATGGGCTGGGAGACAAAGATTGCAATCTGGGCTATGCCCTTGATACAGTTGGAATTTAGACAAATTACTTTGTCTCTGAACCAGTTTCCAGTAAAAAGAGATAAAATATCCAACTTACATGTAAGAGTGAAAAAGAAAAGGACGTAATGCAGTGGGAACGCAGCGACCTCAGGAGAAATGCATTTACTTCTCTCCATTCCTTCCTTGCACACCTCTGCTCACTATAGGCACCCATGAGCAGGTAAAGGTGGTTTAAAGTGATCGGTGAGTGCAAATGACCATTTCCATCTGATTCTTCGGTCATTTGTGCCTCCTTCCTCTCAGACTCACTCCCACCCCAAACCTGCCGTCCAAGAAAGAGTGAAAATTCAGAGTGTCTCAGAGCTTTAGACAAATCACAAATCAGAGGCTCAATGTAGTGACTAAAAAAATAACAGCAAAGGGGAGCCTGGGTGGTTCAGTCAGTTAAGCATCCAACTCTTGATTTTGGCTCAGGTCATGATCTCAGGGTTGTGAGATCGAGCCCCGTGTCAGGATCTGTGCTCAGCGTGGAGTTGGCTCGGAATTCTCTCTCTTCCTCTGCCCCTGCCCCTCCCACTCATGTGCACACACTCTCTCTCTCTCTCAAATAAATAAGTAAATAAAAAATAGCAGCAAAATCTTTGAGGAGTGCCTGATACAGCTGTTCCACTCTTGGAAAGTTGAGGCTCCATCTACCACAGCAGATGAGGAAGAGGAAGATGGAAACTAAGCCACTTCAGGAAAGGAATTAGTTCATTCGCTGCCTGGGCCCCTGGGGCTGCGACAGAAACTGTATCTTTCCCCGAGATGCTGGCCTAAGAGTCCGGTTACAATGTGAACACTTGGCCAATCAACAGACCCAGAGATCCCTCAGCAACCTTTTCAAACAGAAACTTCCAGAATCTGGCAAGTGTTCTTAATGCCACTGCCATCAGAATGTGCTTCATAGTGACCAGATTCATGAAAAAGCTTATGAATGAAGGGATAAGTTTGGAGTTTTATGTGTGCTTTGCACTCTGGGAGGCACGGATCATAACATGCATTGGGAAGAGATGAGAAGAGTGTCTTTTCATGCCGATTGGCACATTTAAGAAATAAGCCTCTGGAGCTAAAACACTGCTCCTCCCCCGGGCAGCTGTGGCCAGTAGGGGGGAGAAAAATGGGAGCACATTAGAAGTCCATCCTACGTGTATAAGGCTTTCCCACATGAAACCCCACAACCAATGTAGTGACACTGGGGAGGGGGCATCATCATCATCCTCACTCTCTTGCTCATGACCATCATTGTCATCCTTGACCTACAGATCAGAGGGGAACAGTTCTAGGTGCTGAATGATCCACCCGGATCTCACAAGCCACAGGCTCATCCTGCTACATGGCATCTTTCAAACACCCCGGGGTTAGAGAAGGCAGATTTAGCAGTGGCACCCACGTCTGCCACTTATGTGTACATCGGTGACTCCATTCAATACTCTCTCACGACATCCTTTTCTTTTTTCCTGCAAAGTAAGAGCACTGAGCGAGATAATAAATGTACAAGACGTAGACCTTTGTCAGACGCAAAGTAGATGCCCACAGAACTCTCCTCTCCTCTTATGCTTTCTCTTGCTGGCTGTCTTTTCCCTTCTAGCTGACAGAAGAGTCGGGAAAGAAATAAGAATTGACAGCCCACAACAGTATTGCTGCCAACTCTAGAAGTTTGGAGGACCATTCTTCCCCTTTAAAACACTCAAGGAAAGAAAGAGAAGAGACTGTATAAACAGCTCTGATTTTCCTGTCTCTTGCTGCACTTCTGAACCTCACCACTAAAATAAAGTCCCAGAGCCAGTATAGTCTGAAACTGCTTTCTGATCTCTGATCCAGTACAAACACAGGAACCAAATTATATTTCCAACCAATCAATCCAGGACCTCTGAAAAGGAAAAGCATTTTCCTCGACTGACAGATGAACTTGAATTAGAAGAGAATGCTTTACATTCACAGGTGGGCCAAGGAATTCACAAATCACAGACAGGGGCAAAAAATACCTACCCCAGGATAACCTGACCTTGTTCTTGAGATATGAAAGAAATGATATAGTACATGGCTTTTAAAGAGTAATCTTAAGGCGCCTTTCATGAAGGGCTGAGTACCTACAGACACCTTTAAATAGAAACATCAGGATCTCAAGAAACATAATTCATCATATCCATTTTTACCTGCAAAAAGCCTTTTCTGGAGGTCTGCCATAAAATCAACATATTCACATCACTTGGGATCTATTAATCTGACAAAATATCAGCAATACAGAATGACTTGGGGAAGATATTTGGCAGAAAAAGAAGTATCTCCAGACTAACGTATGGGGATGGGCTGGAGGAGGGTAGAAGAGTCTCTTGGAATCTTTATTAGCTCAAATATCTGGCACACATAGAATTTTCCAACTTGGCCATCTACAGAGGAACAAAATTAGTAGAACGATAGTACCAAAAGTACATGCTGCTTAGCTCTTTTTTTTTTTTTTTACTTTGTAAAAACCAAAATGTTACATAATGATCGCAGTAAAATCAGGAAATATAAATATTTAAAAAGAAAACAAAATAAAATAACCTGTAATTCCATTAACCTAGAGATAACTATTAACATTTTGGTGTCTATCCTCCCACACACCTCTGTGTGCATAAGTATCCAGATTTTGTTTTTTATTGCTATGGGTCATTATATTTATTTTACAAAGATGGAATCATAATACATGTACTCTTTTTTTACACAAGCTGCCCAAGGCCATTGTAGAAAACACAGAAAATTCAAATAAACAATAAGGAAAAGGTTTCATTTATCATCTAGTTACCCAGTTGCTCAGTACTTGTTATTTATCTCCCCTGATATTTTCATTGCACTTTTATACATTGAATACAAATTTTTATAAATGTCATTATTGCATTGGAGATATTCTGTTACCTGATTTCCTCATTAGCCCAGAACATTTTTCCTGTCAAAAATATGCATTAATACTGGGGCGCCTGGATGCTCAGTCAGTTAAGCATCTGCCTTCGGCACAGGTCATGGTCCCAGGGTCCTGGGATCGAGTCCCGTGTCAGGCTCCCTGCCTGCGGGGAGCCTGCATCTCCCTCTCCTTCCCACTCATGCTCTCTCTCTCTCAAACAAACAAATTAATAAAAACTTAAATATATATATATATATGCATCAATACTGTTAATGGTGCCTTAATCCATCCTTGAATATTCTTTGTATTTCTATAAAAAAAAAAAAAATTTCTGGGTCAGAAGGTACACAATTTACCCTCTCCAAAGCACTGTGGGTTGGTGGCCATTTTTTCACAACTCAGCCAGAGTTGGACCCTACTGTTCTTTTTTTCCATTGTCAGCTTCAGAGAAGAAAAATGCTGTGTTTAACTTTGTGAAATCAAATTCACCCTGAAAGATGTCTGTGGTCATATGTTTAATGAATAATTTCATAGCCTTTACTGCATGCCATACACTTTTATAAGTACTTAATAACTATTAATTAATTTCATTCTCTTAACAACCCTAAAAGATAGGTGCCATTATAATCGTTCCCATTTCACAGCTGGGGAAACTGAAGCATGAAGCAATGAAATTACCTTAGCCAGGAGCAAGGGGACTAGAATTCAGACCAGGCTGTTGGGCTTTGGCATTCACTTCCACACTTTGGCGCTTGGGTCCCCCTCCCACGTCAATTCCAGCAAGCAAGTTCTTTTCACAAATCTTGGAGTTTTATGTGAGATCCGGGTGGATCATTCAGCACCTAGAACTGTTCCCCTCTGATCTGTAGGTCAAGGATGACAATGATGGTCATGAGCAAGAGAGTGGGGATGATGATGATGCCCCCTCCCCAGTGTCACTACATTGGTTGTGGGGTTTCATGTGGGAAAGCCTTATACACGTAGGATGGACTTCTAATGTGCTCCCATTTTTCTCCCCCCTACTGGCCAGCAAAGCACATTTCAAATACTCCCCAGCAGAGTTTCATTTATAGGATAGTAATGTCCCATGGCTACAAGATGGCAGGGAGGGCTTAGAAATAAACACGGGGCAAAAAGGGTTAGGATTACTATGACTGGTTCACAAAATGATGAATCCTCCCTCCCGGGACTTAGCTTACTGCCACTCCCAATAAAATGCAGCGTTCCGTTTGCAAATGAGAAGTGACGGTGGTAATGATGGCAGTTGAGTCCCCAGCTAAAGGTGTCTGCCATGCCAGTATCATGTGCTCATCACGTGCAGGAAGGGGTCCTTTGCAACCTGGACCACAATGGTGACCACAGCGGACAAGAGTCTCTATAGCAAGTGATGGAGTTTGCCCAGTTCAAGAGAAGCGTGTCCAAGTTCCGGTTCTGGTCTCGGGACTCATGAAGGTAAGCCAGTTCCTTTCTGTGCCCGCCTGGAGGAACGGGACGCTCACGGCACGGAGAGAACCTGGGGAAGGGCAGGCCACTGGGTGAATAACACCCGTACGCAGACGGGCCCCCGAAAGCACACAGTCAAGTATCACAAATGGGGCAACAAACCCCCTAGACGGGCCACACCCAAGTGGTCCAGAAGGCTAGGTAAAGACACATCCAAGAATCAGAATCGATGTAGACAGCTCAAGGACAGTCAAAAACCTAAACGTGGCTGATGGCAGGAGGAAGAACACGTCTTAAGTTCAGGAATCTACACCGGCCAGGGTGGGAATGGGAATGGGAGGCACAGGGCAAGGTTTTGGATAGAAGGAAGGAGGGAGAAGAGAATTCAGGGCAGGGACCCCATCTCGGGTTCAAACACGGGCCCATTGACATGATAGCGTCGAGCCCGAGATGCGTACCTACTGCCCGAGGCTGCTGGTGCTCATGCAGGCTGCCCAGCGTGGCCTTCCCTCAAGGGTACTGCAGGACTCTGAGCAGAGGCTTCTCCTTATCAAGTCTTCACAGTTCATATTCAGCGGTCATTACACATATTTACTTGCTGAGGCTTCCGTGGGTTAAAAAGCTGGGTGATTTATCCAGATGACTCACTTTTGTTCAAAGCGGTGAGTTGGAAATCACTGCTCTTTCCATCAGCACCCTTGGCCAGCTCATCATATATAAAACCTAAGCACACTAACTTCTTTTGTTATGCAAGTTGCAAATTTGATGTTCAAAGCCCTGGGAGGTTTCTTCACCCTTAACTAGTATGGAATCAGTGCTAAGCAGATCAACCGAGTGAACTGACCCTTAGGTAATTAGGCTGTACAGTAACTAAAGAAGTAAGGAATATGGCAGGCGCACTGTCCCTGGGTCACGGAGCCAAAGAAGACCTCAAACAGACACACACACTCATACACACACACACACGCGTGCACACACACACACGCACGCACATGCATGCACACACGCACGCACATACACTTTCGCTAATTTAAGCCAGCAGGGAAGCTTTTCTTCTGAGAATCACCAACCCTTCCATACTTTCCTTCTAACCTTTAAAGGATCAGAATATGTTTCTTATTGGAAAATGTAAAAAAAATAAATAAATAAATCCATAGAAATGTCCCCTATGATTGAAAACAGAAGCTGGCCATTAAGACATTCTCATTGGAAAAAAAAAAAAAAAAAACTAATGGAAAGTCAAATGAAATGGAACACCACCAATACATTTTATCAACTGCATGTTGAGAAACCACACCCAACACATTTTATCAAAGGAATGACAGACATGCTGGACTGTTAATTACCTACAGGTTTCTCTTCTAAATTTATATCCCTCGTGAGACAAAGGCTGAACAAGGAATACGCTGGCTATAGCAAGAGTGTTGGGAAGGAAGGTGGATTAGGCAGTGACTCAGAGATCCACGGACCTCCATTTCTTCAACTCTGAACGTGGGCCAGAAAATAGCATGCCTGCATGGAATGGTATCTCACTGGCAGTTACATTCCTACAATCAAAACAACCTGATAGCAGCCCTTGACGTGGGTTATTGATGTTGCTTTGTTGCCAGTTTAAAAAAAAAAATCAGGGCAAAAAGAAGTCATGAAAATCCAGGTTAGGCTCATGGCAGCCACGCACAGCTTACTCAATTCGGCCTTAGTTGTTTGAAGACCTGACTCGGCCTTAGTTGCCTGAAGACCTGACCTGGGTTTCAGAGCATGCTACAAAAAGTATTCATAGGGCGCCTGGGTGGCTCAGTTGGTTAAGCAACTGCCTTCAGCTCAGGTCATGACTCTGGAGTCCCGGGATCGAGTCCCACATCGGGCTCCCTGCTCAGCGAGGAGTCTGCTTCTCCCTCTGACCCTCCCCCTCTCATGCTCTCTGTCTCTCATTCTCTCTCTCAGATAAATAAATAAAAAAATCTTTAAAAAAAAAAGTATTCATAAAGTCTTTCATTCATTTATCATCTCTCTCTCTCTCCCTCCCCTGAATGCCCAAAGCTACGCAGAATTTAAAGAATGAAATAAAACAGCAGTGGGATTTTGAGGACATTTATTTTTCATTGATAATATACGGGAATATTTCTCATGGCGTGAACAACAACATCACATCCTTTGCCAAGAGGAGGTGGCTGTGAACTGGGGAAAGAGAGTAGCTGAAAGGCTGACAAGAGAAGGGTGTTTATGCATGTGGAGGAGTGTGTGCATGGAGGGGTCAGGGACCACGTGGCATGAAAGATATTCTTGTCCACTGGGGATCCATCCTCAGTCTTCACTGACATAATACATTTCAACAGAAGATGTGTAACCTTGCTTGGGCAGCTCTGTTCCGCACACATCCCTGCCTCCAACGTGCTCCCTCATGACAGATGTGCGCTCTAACTGGAGCTGGTTTTGGAGAACACAGTGTGAGGACTTCTTTCGGAAGACCTGCTAACGGCCATCGACACACTTCATTTTTCCTTCCTTCACAGGGAGGGGGTGAGAGGCCCGACCACTTCTCTTGAGTTCCCCGATCTAAGGTTGCAAAGAAGTTTTCTCTCTTTTTCTCCTTTCAAACGCACCTATAAAAGTACCCCTCAGTGTCTCCTCCGTCTTCACATCTCTTGGCAAGAAGAAGGGCTCTTGTGTGCTCGGCTCCATCCAAGACAGTCGGTTGATCAGGTCTGTTGGCATTCTCCTTAGAGCCTCCATCCATTGGGGCTGGTGGGGGGGTGGGTGCGGGCTTTGTGGGATGGAAGCAGAAGAGGATCAGCCAACAACAACAACGGAACTTTGTGTCAACACTGTCCTGGGCTGATGTGAATAAAGTCTAAAGATTGTGCAATGAGCCATTTAAAAAAAAAAAAATTCTCCACAATATTATGCTCTTGCATTATGGGTAGCTAAGCGGAGGGAGAGACCTGTTTCATCCCAGCAAATGTTAACAGCAGCCCAGGAGCTGGAAAACCAACTTCAGAAACACTTAATGTTTAGATCCACTTAGTGGTTGGAAAAAAACAACCTTCTTTTTTTTTTTTTTTTTTGTTTAAGAGCCGCTCCAGCAAGTGGAAACAGCAATTCCTTGTAAACAAACCTTTAACATGAAGATATTTCTCAGTGGCGGAAAACCTAACTTCATAAAGTCAGATTTCGGAGATTTTTTTTTTTTTTCAGTTCCTTGGAGACTACAAAAGTGACCACATTCTGTCAGTTGATGCATCGAACAAACAAACGCGAACGAGCGATTTTCCATATCCGATGTCAGCCGAATGTGCGTCTGACAAAAAGTCCATGCAAATGTGGGTGCATGGTGGCTGTGGAGAGAATCATGGAGACGATCAGTTGGGATAAAAAGAGCCAGCCTGCTTTCAGCTCGCCGTAAGGGACGCTAATGACAGTTCTGAAAGTGACATAAGCCATATGAGGATGTTCCCAGATGTATCTCTTCCCAGCTCCCACGGGGGTTTGCATTAACTGTGTCAGTTATGAAGCACTGGGTCTGACTTTTCATTGAAAATCCTCTGCTCTTTCCATACCGTGACAATCCAGCTAACCAGGGCGGTGTCCTGGGGGCAGGCCAGAGCCCCCTTGGAAAATCACATCCCTAACTTCAGCGTCAGCCCCGTTTCTCCGTAGAATAGAAACAGTTCAGGTTTATACATTCAATGGCACCAGGGTAGAGCTCCTCACCAAAAATCTCCCTGGAAATCTACAATTAGAAATTAATACAATTCCATTTTGCTAAAGAACTGCTCTGTAAGAGCAAGTAACCTTGGAAATGCCTTTAGTATGTGGTAACAGGAAGGTCTTGTCCTGCCAACAAGGTTTAGTGCCACTTATCTTCCTGCAAAGTAAACCAGAGCAGTTTAGTTAACCCAGCTGGACCTCAGTTTCCTTGTCTGTAAAATGGAATGATTATTCCCACTTCACAGTGTTCATGCAAATAATAAACGAGATTTACGAATGGGGAAAGACATACACCATTAGCACAGAGGCTGACATGTAACATGATATGGCATGCTCAAAAAAAGGATAATGTTCTCTATATTTAAGTAGTTGTTTTTAGAAAGCCACTAAGCTCAACTCTCAAAGGAAATGAGTATTTTGCTAGAAAAGAGTCCCTGTTTAGAAAGGAGTTGGGGAGAAGTAAGCCTTGAGTTCTCCACACAACTGGTTTCCCTGTGGTGAATCCACCTGTGTGTCGGGCAAGTTGATCTTTAAGGGGTATGGGAAAACCTGCTAGAACCTCTGCTTGATTATTGATCTCAGCTTGTATTTCCATTTTGTGTATGATTTATAAGGTATTAAATATGTTTGCATAGCATCACATGTATATAATAAATAAGTAAAACAAACAAACATTGGATACATCTTTTTTATAATGGGAGCAAAATTTGGAGACAGAAGTCATCCAAGCAGTAGCCACAGTCTCTGGGATCTAAAATCATAAAGCAAAGGGAGTGAGATTACACATACATATTGGGGGATGGTCACAGAAGCCCAAAAAAGCAAGGTCATAATAGACTCACTGGATGTCCAAATGGAGACAGGTCATTAGGACCACCCTGTCCTGTACTCCTGGGCCCAAGGGACCCAAGTTCCAGGTCAGAGAAGCAAGGTCTCAAAATCACCCACTGGCAGAGGTGAGCACTGAGCAGAGGGGTCCCAGATACCAACCCACGCTTGTTTCCCATACCTTCATTCTGCCATTCGGCCATAACTGTGCTGTAAACCAACCCCAGCAAGGCTCTGTTTCACAGATTTGCACTTGCCTCACCATTACCTGGTAGGCCTGTATGAACATTGTGGGCCCCACCCCCAGTTGTTCTGATTCAGCTGATGTGGGGTGGGGACCAAGAATTTGCATTTCTATGAATCCCAGGTGATGCTAAATGCTGATCTGAAGAGCCCCTGCCATACTCACTGGTATCAAGTCAGGGAGTCAGGAGCTAACTTTCTATCCCTGGCCACAGATCTTTGAAATAATTCTAACTCCATCATATCAGATTAAATAAAATCATGAGAGGGGAGAAAGCTTATTTCTTTTTTTTTAAGATTTTATTTATTTATTTGAGAGGGTGCAGGATAAGCAGACTCCCCTCTGAGCACAGAGCCAGACCTCAGGACCCTGAGATCATGACCTGAGCCCAAGTCAGATGCTTAATCAACTGAGCCATTCAGACTCCCCAGGAAAGTTTATTTCTGATGGGAAAGAGAGAGGAGAGAAGAAAAGGAACCAACAAGTATTACAAATGTACCGTGGGTTGGGACTTTGTGAGGTGCTATGGATACAAGGGAACAAAACAGTTCTTTGGTCTTTGTAGTGAAAAAGAAATAACAAACAATACAAAAAAGTAAATCACATATGTGGTGACACTAAGTGCTAGGCAGGAAGATAAAGAAGGAAAGAAGAAATAGAGAGAGGGGTGTACAACTTGAATGATATGGTTAAAGAGGCCATCCCTGACAAGATGCAACAAGACCTGAAGGAATGAGGAAGTCATCCTGTGGATACCTGGGTGAAGGTGATCCCAGGCGGAAGAGACTAGTGCGAAGGTCCTGAGGCAGGAGCTTCCCTAGTGCATTTGAGGAAGGGGCAGAGGGCTACTCTGGCTGAAGGAGAGTGAGCAGGTCAGAGCACAGAAGTAAAGACACACAGGTATGGGAGATAAGTGTGGGGGAAAGCCCTGGCACCTTGAAGGTTACTCTAAGAACTTAGGCTTTTACTCTGAGAGGAGAGACCCCAGAGACTATCATGGTCTGACTTAAGTATTAACAGGGTCCCTCTGTTTGCTGGATTGAGCAGAGACTTTAAGGCCCCAGGAGAGACAGGTGAGGAGGTTACTGCAGTAATCCAGATAGGTTCAGACTGAGATGTCACCATAGAGGTGAGAAGCAATCGGTTCCTGGCAATATATTGACAGATTGACCATGGAGCGTAAGAAAAGGACAATCAAAAACCACACCATGTTTGCCCCGCACAAGGGCATGGACGGAGCGGTCCTTTCCTGAGATAAGCTGACCGTAAGGCAGTGCCTGGCACATGCCATGGACCAATACATGCAAAACAAATACGTCCCAGTTTTAAAGATAAAAAACCTGAAGCTCAGAGAAGTTAATTTACTTACTCGAAATCATACCATAGCTAGTGGCAAAGTTGGGACAAAAAAAACCCCACGCCCGTCTGGCCCAAAGGCCCACGCTTCTCTCTACAGCCATCTGTGATATTCCCAACAAAGTGAACTGGAGCGGGAGGGTGAGACAAACAGGCTCTCCAATTTCCATTCTGAGCATATCACGATTCCTCTTGCCCAACCTGATTGAGGCTCTGTCCAAGGGTCACAAACCAGGGACCTGTTGGCCTAACAAGGCCTGCTGCCATGTTTTCTTTGGCCCTCGAAACTTTGTAAAAACAATCCGTGTTTGAATGCCTTTAGGCTGGGCTTGTCCTTTCCAGTTCACCACACACACACCACTCCCTCTGGCTTAAAGCAGCGCCCTTCAGATCTTACCTGCCTGGCCCCTTGAAGATATGTGATTTTTCAACCAAGGATTCAAACCAACACACAAAGGGAATTTCACTAGGGGGGGTGCAAGACAAGGGTGCTAGAAGGGAGTCCACGGAGTCAGACAGAGAGCAATTCCTGGCCAGCCTTATCATTTAACCATCAGTATGTGCTAAGCCAGCTTTACCCCCTCTTTCTTTTTCCATAAAAAGGGAGAAGAGTATCTACTCTGGACTGCTTTTGGGAGACCTGGATCAGAGAAGACGTGTCGTGTCCACAAGCATAGTAAAGCGCTCAACAAGTGGCCGTTGTATAGGGGAGGAAGTGATACCCTGTTTCCGTAAAGGGCCAGAGAATTTAACATTTTAGACTTTGCAGGTGATACAGTCTTTGTGCTGATGACTCAGCTCTGAGGTGATAGAATGAAAGCAGCCGTAGAGAAGACATAAATGAATAAGCATGGTAAATCAAGTCACCATGACATTGTATTTACAAAGGGAGGTGGGAGGCCAGATCTGGCCCCTGGGCTGCAGTTTGGCAACCTGCTGTTCCATTATGGAGCGTTTCCTCTCTTACCCCCAAACGACCATCCCTCCCATTCTGCTCCATCACTTCCCCTCAATGCCTACTAACATAAAAAGTCTTTGGTTATGGAACAAGGACTATTTCACCTTCTTTTAATCTAAGCTCTAAGGTGACCTCACAGTGGTACCCTTGCTACTCTTATTGTCCCCATCAGAAATGAAAAAGAAGGAAGTCCTTCTTCAGTGGCCTCATTTGACATAAGGCAGGGCCAACAGGAAGGATTTTCCCAGGGAGGGAGGCATCCCCAGCAAGATCCAGCTTCCTTTGCTCAGACACCTGGCAAGTGTAGCTTGGACAGTGTTCCTCCCTGGACTTCTGGAATCCAAGGGAGCAGCTGCTTCTCCCCAGCAGGGCTAAGGACCGGAAGAGATGGATCGAGGTCCCCAGAGAGAAGCCCACCTCATGGCTCCATCCCAACCTTGGAGGGAACAGGAAGGCTTCTCCGCCCTTGGCACTGGAGCGCCCCTGAGCAGGGCTGCACCCACATTTCCCATCCTTTGACCTAATCAGGGTTTTGATTTGCAGGCCTTGAGGGAGAGGCTGCTGGGTTGTTCCCACTGGGTTATTTTTAGGAGCTGGCACGAGAGGGGAAGAAAGAGTTCACAGCGCACACCACTGGGCAGTGGTGAGCGGGCCTCTGCGTAAGCCTCATAGCCAACTTAGGTCATTTCCTCCTACCAATCTCAGAGTCAGGCAGCACCAAAAACTCTGGGAAGGGGCAGAGACAGAGGACTCAGCTGCCTTCATTTTTCTCAAGAAATCATTTTGTTTTTTCTGGTTCACTCACTTTCATCTCAAATGATGCGAAATGAAATTTCAAAAGAGCACACACGTGCCCAGGGAGAACAAAATGAAGGCCAAATTAATAGACAAAAAGACAAAACCCCTAAAACACTCACTGGGCTTCACTATCCCTTCAATTTTCTTTTAACCAGAGACCAGCAGAGTCTGCTTCTAATCATGAAGAATAGGCTCAACGCAGCAAACCACAACCACTCTCCGGATAACAGGCATCCTAATGAAGCGGCGCTGGGTGCGGGGGATGAATACACATGAATCCTGCTATCACATTCCTCAGGCAGTCCCAGAAGCTACCATGGAAGGCCCCTCCTCGGGGCTGGCTCCACACTGTGCAAGCTGAGCAGATGCACAGAACCCACACTCCGAAGGACCCCGAACTTCCCTTGATGCTCTGCTGTCCCTGTCTTGAGATTCTCAATACTTTGTGAACAAAGGGCTCCACATTTTCATTTTGCACTGACTGAGCCCAGCTCATTGTGTACCTGGTCTGCTGTTCTTCTCCTATGACGGTGTTTTCTCAACCCTTCTTTCTGTCACTGTTGCCCTCCCAAAGAGGTCATTTGTTTCCCTAATCAATTTCCCCCCACCCAGAAGTTGTGGTATGGATATGCTGTGTTTCTGTTTATGTACTTTATGCATATCTGTGTTCTACACATTAAAAAAGAAGGTTTTTTTGGTCCCCCAATAACCAAGCTTTCACCCACTCGGGGATGATATTGTCTCCGTTAAAAATGCATCTTCTAGATCTAGAGAATCACACCTGCACTCCAAACATCTACCCAGGAGCATGGACAAAAGTCAGGATAATAAGAGTAAGTATCTGTTACTGAGCCAGGAGTGGCTCTAAGTGCTTTACACATATTACGTCATGTAATCTCCGAAACTATTCTATTCAAACATTCACTTTACAGATGAGGAAACTGAGGCACAGAGAGTTTCAATCACTTGTCCAAGGCCAGTCACACGTCAACGGCAAGGCTGGGATTTGAACACAGTTCTCCTGGCTCCTGAATCCAGAACCCAGAGATGCAGGGCTAATTGTGAAGTGCACGTACTTGCTCCTTCCCGAAGTTGACAGGTGCACTTTTGCAGTGCGCTGTTGGTAGACAGAAACCTTGTTAACAAAGATATTGTGACAGCTGGTAGATACAGGCCAGCAAAGCTTCAACTGGATCCAAACTTCGGCAGAGGAAGCAAAAGGTCTCCATGGGCCTATGTCCAGTTTTCATGGTGGCTTCTGACATCAGAAAAGTGGTAAGTTACGGCTTTACAAACAGATAACTCCATATTCTCTTGTGGAATGTGAATTGGTCAATTCCTCTTTTCTTTCATTCTGAAAAAAATACCACAGGGCTTAAGTAGAAAGAATCATGAGTTTGGGGTTTCAACCACTGGTGTGAATCTGGTGAAGTCACTTCTCTGGGCCTCAGAGATAAAAATCAAGTCATCTCCAATATTTTTCTCCTCTGGAATACTATAACCCCTTTTAGAAAACCTAGGCAGAAGCAACAAAAATATTTTAAAAACAGTTATGCCGGAAAAATGTTAGCCAATGTTTACTGTGAGATTTGTAACCACAAATCTAACCACAAATTGTAACCACTGTGCAGGGAGCACAGTGAATAAAGGGAAAAGGCAGAGGGAGAGGGCGAAATCATGGAAACTCAGGAAGGCATGTCCTGACCGAAGGGCACAATGAACCGTCCAATCCTGCTGGCTGTCGCCAGGTAGGAATGTGGGCCCAGTGCCACCAGATATTCCAGTTTTTTTCAAAAGAAACTGAAAAACTAAATTCTGATGCGTACTCTGATAATTTGCAGATGTGAACAATGGTGGTGGGCAGACCCTCCATCGGTCTCCACAATTCCTGTTGCCTGGTGTTCATGGCCTTGTGTGATCCCCTCCCCCTGGTTGTGGGCAGAATTTGTGATGTGATTCTAGCCAATAGAATATGACCAAGATGAAGATATTTTTTTCAGATGTAATTAAGGTCCCAAATCAGTTGTTTTTCTATTCATCGACAAGCAGATGATGACAGGTGGGCCTGACTTAATCGGGTGAAAGTCCTTGAAAGAGGAACCGTTCCCTCCCTGAGGTGAGAGACTCTCCTTGTGGGCTTTAATGGAAGAAGCAGCCATGCTAGAGAAGCCTACAGACAAAGGAACTCTGCCTCCAGCACCTGAGAGCAGCCTCCAGCCTCCAGCCGGCAAAATGCTGGGGTCCTCAGTCCTACAGCTGCAAAGAAATGAACCCTACCAACGACCTGAACGGGTCTGGAAGTGGCTTCTTCTCCCACTGAACCTCTAGAAGAGAACAGAGCCCAGTCAACTCCTTGGTTGCAGTCTGAGGAGATCCTACCTTTAAGCTTTGAAGTGTATGGCGGTCTGTTAGACAGCGATAGAAAACGGATACAATGTCTTATTGAAGTTTTCAAAAACTCTGCAGGCCAGGGGCGCCTGGGTGCCTCAGTCAGTTAAGCGGCTGCCTTCAGATCGGGTCATGATCCCAGGGTCCTGGGATCGAGCCCCACATCGGGCTCCCTGCTCAGCGGGAAGCCTGCTTCTCCCTCTGCCACTTCCCCTGCTTGTGTTCCCTCTCTCGCTGTGTCTCTCTCTGTCAAATAAATAAAATCTTAAAAAAAAAAAAAAAAAAAAAACCTCTGCAGGCCAAACACACCTGAAGGGAGATAGGTGGCTTAGGGGAAGCCATTGTGTGACATACGATTGTGGAGTGTCCGTAAAGTGGTAAAATGTTACATACTGCCTTAGGTATTAGGCATTAAGAGATCAAAGTCACAGTATCTGGAGAAAGATAAATATCACAATGCAACACATTATGATAACTGCAGGACCCTGACTGCAGAAGGATGGATCTCCAGCAGAAGCAGATACCAGAATCTAACTGCAACCCACGTGAAGTCAGAAGCTGCCATTTTTCTGTCTGCTCTGTGTGCCTTTTGGAAGAAAAAGTATTCCATCTCCATTCTCTGTTTCTTCAGGGATAGCTATATACATGCTTTGCTTTAAAATCTTGTCAATGATGACCAGTTTTCTTAAAAATAGATGGTGTTACCTTTGAGCCTAAATGGTAAAAGAACTGGGCTTATTCTTTTAAGCATCATGATATTTACACGTCCTTTCAATGTTTTTGTCAATCATCCAATGTTAGAAATTTCCCAGTTCGAAGAGGTACAATGGGACAGTAGCTGTGAGGTCTGGCCATGTGACAGGTCCTCTGAGGGAGTGTGCCATATTTCCTATACTTATATGCAGCCAATGTTGACCAAGGCACTGAGATCCCTGGGAACTGGGACCAAACTTGTAGAGTATGAACTGGAACTAGCCATGCAAACTTCCTAAGCCCCAATAACCTCCCCTAATCACCTCTTGCCTGATTTAAACAAAAACAAAAATAAAGACAAAAACAAAGTAAAACAAAAGACCCAACTGGGTTTCTACTCATACCTCCCAGAATACCTTCTCAACACATCAGCCAGAGTCATATTCTTAAACCATAATTCAGATCATCAATGTCCAATGGCTTTCCTATCATGCTCGGATTAACGTCCCAACTCTTACCATGGCCTACGTGAGCTAGCCCCCCTCTACTCTCCTTCTTCTCCCAAGGAATTAGTCATCAGAGCTTCTCCACAGTTTAAAATGTCACGTTTCTGTCACGGTATCCCCAGTATAAGTATCAGTCCTGATAATCAGCCAGTATGCTCAATGAGTGTATCAATAATTAAAATATGTGAATGTTTCCATCCCAGTTGGCTTATTAGCTGCTGCCCTGAATCCCCCTTTCTGTCCTCTATCCTCTGTGCCCCTCTACCTCCCCACGATCCCACAAGAAACCGTTAACTTCTGGCAGAGCAGAAGGCCCCTGGTTTTCTGCTCAAGATCTATGGCCAGCATCCATTCCACTTGGTGGGTACCAGAGCCATACTAGTTGTTAAATATTTGGGCTGGGATACGACCCATGATAGCAAGCACACTATTGAAATAAGATGGTATATGAGGTGACACCCAGTCACCAAACAGAGGAAGGAAGGATTCGAAAAGAATAAAAAGAAAGGAAATCAAAAAGCTTCCTGAAGCCAGGAGCAGCTATCTTTCAGTGTGGTGGGATAAAAGTTGCCCCGTCATTCAGCTTGGGGAACAATAAATGGGAACTCTGGAAAATAAATACAAAACACACACTTGCTCTTTGCACTACCAATACCACATGAAGAGCAGAATAATTATGTATTCGAATATCATTGCTGGGAAAAACTCAGTGTGACCCAAAGTTCAATACTCAAACACATTGGTTCCAGGCGAGATTGCCTTTCATGGTGGTATACCCTTTCTCCTCTCCTGCCTTGTTTCCAAAGGAAATTAGATACTGCTCCTATTTACCGGAATGGGATCTAATAAGGGGGGGTCTTCTTGATTATAGAGCTACAAGGATCAGCACTTTCTCTCTTGCTCATGAGAAACCACATAAAATGAAACAACAGAAACCTGTAAGTATGTCCCCAACTAATCGCCCTGGCCCAGGGACATACACAGGACTGGAAGCCAGTTTCTAGAGAAAAGTTAATGACCAGCATGAAACAAGATGATGTCAATGTCATCTTGTTTCTCTTTCATATTGTTTCTCCCAGGTCTAGATGGTTCCTCGTGGGCTCAGGTCAGTCCAGCCCCTGCAAATACTTTACCAGCTCAGCAAGAAGCACCCACTCTTCGCTAGGGGGTGTCCAGAGGGGATTAAAAACAAATTGACATTCTTGGACCCAGAATCTGGTGGCCCAGCTACCAAATCTAGGTTCCTATGTTGCGTTCCAATCCCCCAATCTCTATCCCAGTTTACTTTGTCAATCAAACTGGTGTCCACTGTGCTGGAGGGATGAGCTGGCTCTCTTTGAAAGTTCTTCCCTCTCTCAACTCACAAAATTCCTTACTCCTTTCCTATTTCAGGTCATGCTGCTGGATTTTGCCAGGGGTCCATACTGAGCAAATCAACCCTTCCATTTGCCCTTTGTGATTAAAGGTCCCATTCCAACCCTTGAATCTTATAAGTGAGGTTCTATTGATTATCTGGCTTTGTCAATCACCTTAAATGGGATACAAGTCTTAACATAAGTTCACATTTCCCAGAGCAACACCTGCTGCATACTTAGACTGCCCACCTCTCGTGCTTTGTCATCCAGAGTAGACTTCCTAATGTGACTTGCTGGATCATAATTCAGTTTCTTTGTCCTTTGAAGCCTGGACCTTGGGTTTCTCAGCTGCCATTGCCAGGATCAGTCTATCCAGCAATCCCTTAGCACTGGCTCATTTTGCCCTTTCTTTGTTGAGAGGTCCTAACGTGGTCCTAACTTCCCCTCCCAAACCTGCCACTTGCCTCCCAAATCCCAACATATGTTGTCCCCCAACCCATTTTTTCTGTACCTTACGTACTCAGTCTACTTGGGCTGACCAAAAGCACCTTGAGGATTTTTACCAACTGGGAGACCCCAAAATTTCTTTGCAATTTGATTACTCACAAGCTCATACCTGAAAACCAGAATGGGAGATATGCCCTCCTGACCAAGTGTAATTGTGCAGCTGAAGCAAAACTGTTTACCTTCTGGAGGCTCAGATCTGAGTTTTTTTATTTGCTTCATCTTGTTACAATAAAATGTGACTTTTGAACATTTTGCTTTCAAATATATTTATTTAAGAGGATTTTGCTCCATTATGTAAAATAAAACAAAAAGGATCCATTAGGGGGGAAAATGTAACATAAGTCCATCATTTAGTAAGCTTTTCCAATTATATCTATTTGAATCTGACTTTCTGCCCAGATGCGAATGGAAAGTTTTTTCCACTTAAAAAGCAAATATCTTTCATTGAAAATAGAGCAAACCAAAAGCATACTCTTTTTTTCTTTTTGTCTAGCCGTATTTGCTGTCTTTATCTCATAATGACCTTTCCCCAACATATTTTTCTGTTTCTCTTTAGTGCCTAGTTTCTAAAAATAAAGTGGCTAGTGGATCTTTGGATGTAGGGATATTTTGATTTCACTGGTACATACAATCAGGAAACATATTTCTGTTTATACTCTTAAAATCAGCCGAGAGTTGTAGATGAAGCCACGTTCTGTCAGCACATTTTTTTTTCTTCAAAACCTGGAAAATGTAACAAAATCCAAAGCAGCTGGAGGAAGTAGAGTATACCCTCCATTTGCACTCAGCAGGGGAAGAGCTAACAGGAGGTAACAGGATAGTTCCCACATGAAAAAGTTACAAAGAATTTAACCTGTAATGAAACTCTGATAATCTCCAGGAATGAAAGATGCTTGGATGATGGGTTTGGGGTTTCTCATGAGTTCAAAGGATCTGGTTTTCCCTATAAATGCTACGCAGGAATAGAACACGTCCATGTGCTCATTGTTATGTCTGATAGCCAACAAAAGTTCAGACTTCATCTTTAAGCCATTAAACGGTGACTCTCTGCATTTTAAGACTGTGAATTAGCCTGCCCGTGCCCTTCTCTGAAGAACATAGAAAGCAGAATCTCATTAACTCATCACCACCTGCTCCAAGATAGGGATGCTGATGGCTAATTATCAGTTTAAGGTTAGTTTCCTTTAAGATTCGATGGGTGAAGATCCTGTAGACCACAGAGCCTCCAACTTTGATATGCATCCAAAAGACCTCTGGACCTTGTTAAATGCAGATTCTGAGTCAGTAGTTCTGGGTGGGGAGGAACTGGACCTGAGATTCTGCATTTCTGTCGAACTCTCAAATAGTCTTGATGTTGCTAGTCCATGGACCACCATGGAAATAGCAAGATTGCTATTTTACCCTGTCGGTGGTAGACAGTCTCTAAAAAGGCTCCCAATCATCTCCCCTCCTGGTACTCAGGCCCTTGTGAAATCCCCTCCCATTCAGTGGGAGCTGAACCTATGACTCACTTGTAACAACCCAACATGGCAAGAGTAATGGCATGTCTCTTCCGAGGTCGGGTAAGAAAACTGATGTAGCTTTAGTCTAGCTGGCCCTCTCTTCTGTCCTCTTTCTATCAGAACCCTCACCCCAGGAGAAGCTAGCAGCCATGTATCCTGATAGCTGCCCTTGGAGAGGCCACATGGCAAGGAACTGATGTCTCTGGCCAAGAGCCACAGCAGCGGGTTGGGAAGTAGATCACTTCCAGGTCAAGCCTTGAGCTACCGCAGCCCCTGCTGACGCTGTTTGCATGAGAAACTTTGAGCCAGAGCCACCGAACTAGGCCATGCCGAGATCTCTAGTATACAAATCTGGGAGAGAACAAATATGTGTTGTTTTAAGCAGCTAGATATTAGAATAATTTGTTATGCAGCAAGAGAAAATGAATACAACATCATTCATGAAACATCAGTTTGCAGAAGTTATCTTTAAAAATGTAACCTTAGTGAACATCTCACTAGCCACTTATGAAGGTCCAAACATTTTGGATGCTCACCGTCCTGTTGTCACCCTATTTGTGAAGGTACCCATGTGCCCCTGGGGCTGGACTCATCCTTCCTGGCCACTTTGCAGTTAGGACTGACATTTGTAGGATCTCTTTGCTCTGGCATTCAAACCAGTCTAGGTAGAATGGCCTCAGGGCAATTTATTCCAGAACCCTTTTATGATGTGAAAATCAGATCTTCGAGAACAGCTGAGAGGTCGAATACACTGTGGCTGGCTTCTTGAGATATGGCCCGCTAATCTGGCAGCTTTTTCTGCTTATCTTCCAGAGCTTTCTAAGGCAGGAGCAAAGCAGTATGACTTTAACAAAGACAATGCATATTTACCAAAAAGGCAGGGGCAGAAGCGTGAAAAGGAAACCAGAAATGGCTATTCAGTGCCTCTTGGGTCTGTTTTCAGTTTCTGCTCTCGGACACATAGGTTCCACCTGTTTGTCTTAACTTGTCCTTGAACTGACCTAGCTCCCAGGGAGGACACAGAATCAGTGAACTAAAATTCTCTTGATCCTGAGTTCAGTTTGACATTTGCCCTTACTTGTTTCTGCATTTGCCTTACTCTGCGGCACTTGGAATTTTTTCAGGGAGGGAGAGATCGAAGAAGAAAAGAGAAGAGGTATCTGGACACTGAAAGCAAAAGTGTGATGTTTTCACGACCTGATCGGGCAGAACATGAGAATTTCACAATATGGTCACAGACTTCTATTCCTTGCTGGTCTGATGACAATAGTTCCCTCCACTATTAACCTCATCCCAAATATGGTATAATCACAGGCCTCCAGTCTCCTGATTTCCTGAAGTCCAGTGTCATTCTTCCGCACCCCGAAATGTGGACAGTGCCATGAGCACCAGCAGGATTAAGCCCACCATTCACAGCGTGGGAGTCCAAGCCCAGCATGCCTCTCTAGCACTGTCATCGGTTACTCACTTCCTTGAACCATTTAATTGTGCAAACGCTCTTCTGTGTCATTGTTCATGCCATTCACCCTTCCGAGATTCCAACTCTCCTTTCTTCTCACATAAAAAATGTACCCACCCTCCAAATGTCTAGATTGAGATCACATACTGCTTCCAGGTTATTCCAGTTGACAGCATTCCCCTTCTCTGGGGATGGTGTTGTCTGTCTGTATGGCACCAGTTTATAATCTTCCTCTGCACCTTTCTTCTGCTGTTGCAGGCTACTGTCATTTCCCTCTTGCAACATCATTCCCCACTGAATGCACCATTCATCATTGCATCATTACAGACTTTAAAGGTTCATGATGATGATGATGATGATGATGATGATGATTGTTACTATTATTATTCAAATATTTGGGGGCGCCTGGGTGGCTCAGTTGGTTAAGCGACTGCCTTCGGCTCAGGTCATGATCCTGGAGTCCGGGGATCGAGTCCCGCATCGGGCTCCCTGCTCGGCAGGGAGTCTGCTTCTCCCTCTGACCCTCCTCCCTCTCATGCTCTCTGTCTCTCATTCTCTCTCTCTCTCAAATAAATAAATAAAATCTTTAAAAAAAAAAAATTCAAATATTTGTGGATTCTTTCCACAAAGAAATTGTTACTTACTCGATTAAGGAGGCCCTGCATGTGCATTATTCACTTATTTATTAAGCATATAATTTCTCCATTCTACAGATTCGCTTAATGGATGCGAAGTAAATATTTGTGATCATTACAGACTTCAAAGGTTCATGATGATGATGATGATGATGATTGTTACTATTATTATTCAAATATGTGTGGATTCTTTCCACAAAGAAATTGTTACTTACTTGATTAAGGAGGCCCTGCATGTGCATTATTCACTTATTTATTAAGCATATAATTTCTCCATTCTACAGATTCGCTTAATGGATGCGAAGTAAATATTTGTGAGTCTAGCTAAAATAGAGCTTACTCTTCCAAGCGTCCTGAGCCTGAAGACAAAACTTCTAAAAGCGCAAGAAACACAATTACTAAATTAATGTGTCAACAAGGGCAAGAAGTGGCTGAATTATGTATATTTACAAAAACCTAGCCACAGTCAACTTGCCTGTTGCTATTTGCATGGTTGATTAACTTATGTCATCAGAGTATTTGTATTGGCTAGTGTGTGGGCACACCTCCTCCTTCTAGATTTCAACCTGCCTCATACACAGAGGAACACAGCAAAGTTGAGGGAGAACAAAACGTCTCTCATTCTGAATATATTGCTTTAGAAGCTTAGACTCCCAGATTGTTAGAACTAGCAATGGTCATCAAAGCATGTTTTCCCACTCCCTGATTTTCCTGAGGGCTTTAAAAGTTGTGAGACTGGCAAATACTAACATAGATATGCAAAGTAGGGCATGACCCTCCTTTCCCAGCCCAGAGCTCACACTCTCTCTGTGTTATTCCAGGGTCCTCCAAATTCCAAGAAACACCGTTCGAATCTTTAGCAAGCCTGTATGTCAGGATATATTGGCGGAAGCTGAGAAACCGACATTAAAGTAAGCTCTGGGGGAACTTACTCACCGGCATCCAAGTCAGAGGATGGCCATGTGTATTAACATAAGTCTCTGAAAAGCCAAAGAAAAAGCCTTGAAAGACAATCAGAACAAAAGGCTACCCACCGTGGAAGTGAATTGTTAACATCCACTCTCACCTTAGATCTCCAGGCTCCTGCTTATATGACTTCTAAACACACACACACACACACACACACAGAAAGAGAGAGAGAGTTGAGCAATGCATGGCCTTGATTAGAGATCAAGTTTATCCAGTAAAGGAAAATCTGTAGTCCTAAATTTTGATTTGGCAGTACCAAGGAAAGAGGATATGTGATCACTTGACAGTCATGATTGTGTTTTACTCAGTTATATCCGCACACAACCAATGCAATGCATGCTACATAAGACAACCAGCCCTGGAGAAGAAAAAGTCACCTATTCCAGGAAAAGTAGGAAGGCCCGGGGGGGCACGGGGGGAAGGGCAGTCAGAAGACATGATGAAGGCCATGGACATCTGAGAGACTATGGCCCAAATGGAGAAGTCCTTATGTTCCTGCTTGCTAATTTCAGAGGCAAACAGTAGAGTACAAGAGCTATGCATGTGCCTTAAAATCCACATCACAGAAGGATTTCTGAGATCAGTCCGTTTTTCCCACTTGCATGCTTACAGTTTGACGCAGAGCTAATTTAATATTGTTGGTAAATTATGTGACTTAACCTATCTGCATGACAGAATACTTATCTATCACCAAGTACATCTCACCACTGGAGAGATTCAAAGGTTAGAACACACACACATACACACACACAGATAAATATCTCTAAACTGGAGCTACATCATTTAAATAATTCCCTGGTGAAATCTGTGTAGAAGTTTATCAATGCAAGTGTGACAAGAACACCAATATTCTCCTTAACACCATCATTGCAGTTTTTCTCAAATGAATCAGATTTGACGGTTTGTTCCTGTCGATCCCTCAAATTGTATTATTCAATATCCTTCTTTTTTCTCTTTGCTAAGAGAGGGGACAAACAAAAATGTCTCTCCTCCATACAAAGATCTCAGAAGATAGAACTACGGAATTTGGGGGGCACCCGGGTGGCTCAGTTGGTTAAGCATCTGCCTTCAGCTCAGGTCATGATCTCAGGATCTTGGGATCAAGTCCCACATCGGGCTCCCTGCTTAGCGGGGAGCCTGCTTCTCCCTCTTCCTCTCCCCTCTGCTCATGTGTTCTCTCTCTCTGTAATAAATGAATACGATCTTCTAAAAAACATAGAATTTACCTTAACCACCTGGAAGACTTGGGCTTGCCCTCAGAGACCGAATTCCACCACCTTCTGCCACCAATGAACAGTCAGGCACATGGCGACCCCATCATGGAAACATGTGGGTATATGTGTCTGTGAGTGTGTGTGCCTGTGAATGCACATATGCGTGCATGTGGGTGTGTGCATGTTTGTGAGTGTGAGCCTGTGTTTGCATTAAAGGAAATCTTCCTAAGAAGGAAATGGAAAATCACTGGCATAGATGGAACCTAAAAATAAAAATGTAACATGGAATTTTTTTTTTTAACAAACAGAAACATTTTACTATATGTTACTTTGTTCCAACACCGTAAGATTCTTCAATTGTTTCAAAGAATATTGTTTGTCCCCAGTGCTATGAGTTTGAACTGTGGTAAAAAGGGAAATCTCAATAGTTTCTGTCCTGACCACTGATTCCTGTGGCATCTGATGATAATGTTAATGGCTCTCGGGAATATAAACTATCTCACGTATATTCATATTGGAAAGTCTATCCATAAACATTCCCACCTGAGCGTTTCCACCAACCCTCTATTAATCCTCTGCAGTAGGTATCATTATGCTCATCTTAGAACAGTGCTAACTAAGGTAAAAAGAGAGTTGTCTAACAGGACACGACTATCTTGGTTGCAGTTATTTAAGAGAAGGTGCTCTGGGTTCCAATCTTGACTTCACCACTTACCAGCTATGTGATCTAGGGTAAGGTAATTAACTTGTCCATGCCTCAGTTTTCTCTTCTCAAAACTGGAGTTTACAGTATGAGAACCTACTCTACAACATTATTATGGGCAACAAATGAGTCAATGCATGTAAAATGATTAGAACAGAACCTGACACAGAGTAAATCCTCAGTAAACATTTACTATTATTGTTGCCATTGTTGTTGTTACAGGTATCACTGATTTGGGATCAGCACTAGGGCTTTGTATTCCTACTCCGTATCTTTCCATTGGCAATAGGATGTACACTGTCTCAATTAACATCACGGCCTGCAAATGTAGTTGTTTGCAGAATAAGAAGTTAGGTAACAGGCATTCAAAACACATGCATTGAGTGTCTCGCCAGGCCTTGCTTGAGTATGGTAAAGTGAACAAGATAGGCATGGACTCACCCTCTCTGAGCTAGAGCTCCTATAGCCAATTAAGAAATTTATTTCTGGGGCACCTGGGTGGCTCAGTCAGTTAAGCATCTGACTCTTGGTTTCGGCTCAGGTCATGACCTCAGGATTGTGAGATCAAGCCCTGCAGAGTCTGCTTAAGATTCCCTCCCCCTCTGCTTGTGCTCGCTCTCTCTCTTAAATGAATGAATTAATAAAATCTTAAAAAAAAAGAAGTTTATTCTTGGTTCTATTCAAAGAGAAAAATGGATACTTTGGGACTTTATAACGTTATTCTTCAATGTTGACATCAAGTATGTGGCTTGAGGACATTCAGGTATACTCCATGTCCTCTTGGTAGATCTCCAAAGTACTTACAGAAAATTCAAGGTGGGAATAAGAACTTTAAGGCAGCAAATATTTCTTGGAATTATCAATCTTCCAAAGTTCTTTTCTCTACCTTCAAAGGAACTCATCCGGCCAACCAAAACTTTTCAATGGGAAAACGTGGTGCCCCACAAGAGAGAGAAGATGGTTTCTCTGGAGGCTTGCTGCCGATTTCTCTCAAGATAGGGAAAGAAGGAGGGGAGGAAAATAACCCCAAACTCCCTTTGGATCAAGATGAAATAATCTAGCAATATGAACCAGAGGGAAGCATCTAAGGGAAATGGTAATACACAACTCTTCATTGTTTTGGAATAAGTGCGCCTTCTTCGCTTGCTAACAATCTATTGTTGAGTGCCACGGTGCTGTTTCATATCAAGATTTCAAAAACCATTACAAGCTGCATAGGTATTGGAGGCTCAACCAGATGTGATGAAGTTTCCATTGTTTTACTTAGTGCATGGAAAATATTACTAATGGTTGGTGTCAAGGGAGGCTTAACTGACCCCAATTGGCCAAACTCATCTGGGCATATTTCTTTAAGTCAGACCTTTAAATACTCTCCCTTGTTATTTCACGACCCCCCTCCCCCGTTTTATGAGATATTTGACTATATATAGTTCATTTTAGTCAAAGGAGAAATTCCATGACTGCATGAACAGGTGGGCTGGGGCCTTGGGGGAGGGGTGGGCTATCTTTGCTTGAGACTGAATTTTATTTACAGTCAAATCTTGATTACCTTTGATGCAAGACAAAACTGAGCACAGTGAAACTAAAGTCCTCCAAATCCCCATTCAGTCTCTTTCCCTGCCATTATCCTCCAAGAATTACTCAAAGGTCACTCAAAGCAATTTACATATCCAAATGAGCAAAATCTCATCTCCTTCTAATTCTTCCTGTTCCCCTCCCCAATGCACAAGCTGAGACACAACAAAACAATCTGAGAGAAGAAAGGATCTTAGAAACACTCCTGCCCATATTAACCCAGAGTTCACATTCGATTTCTGTGTTTAATATATGATTTGTGCTTTAAATTTTCTGAGACATACAAGCAATCACAAATAACAGAAACATTTGACTTCTGCTTCCATAATATACCACAGTTACTGAAACAATACAGTTCTTGCTATGGTCACAGACCTGTGCTTTTCTTTTTAGTGTAGAAAGCTTCAGAATGGCTCATGGTTTTCTTCATGTTCTGCCTGTAAAAGTCTCATTCATTAGAGGTGTCCTTCATTCTCTTTAGTAAACTTGACATTTTCTCCAGAAATGAACTCATCAAGATCCAGAGTTCACTCTTAATTCAGAGGAATATGGAAAACAAAATTAAATGCTTTGCTAAACCTCATGTGACTTTATGTGTGAACTCCGTGCCTTCATCTGAACTTCTGTTGTCAGCAACCCTGGGGTGGCGATCCCTTGAGAATAACCTTCCTTGCAAGAAGGTTTCTGGCACTTAAAATCTAGCTTTGAAACTGTAAGTTTAAAAAAGGTCAAGGCAATAAAATGTGACTCTGATTTCAGAAATGAACAATGTTTTAGTGAGCTCCATATATTCATTTTTTTTCCTTCAGTATGTTGCTCATTAGCCAGGATTTTAATAAAGTGGCATTGAATTTTGAAAACTTCTTACAGCTATTATGTAAAGGTATGATGGCCATTACTTTTTTTAAAAAACATTGAAACTCAGACATATCTGGCTTAAAACTATAAGAAAAGGGTCTCATTAATGAAAAACAAAGTCTTCATAGGCTGTACAGCTCTGTGACAGATTAAAAGCTCAAAAGAGCCTTTCACTCGTACCAGAAAAGCACCCATGTTTGCTGTGTAGTTGATATATTTTCATTGGCATCTGAGTTGTTTCTGTTAATAGTGTGGGTCCCTATAAATGATCTCTTGCTGCCAAATTGGGAAGTCAATTGAAGGTTTGCCTCAATATTATGAAAACCGATAGAACTGATGGAGGGGAAGAAAACAGAGCGTCTGCCCAAAGAAGTCACCAGCATCGAGGCAGAGAATGTCTCATATCATCACAAGCGGTTGGTCTGAATTCTATTGTGTCTTCCAGTCTTGTTTTTAAATGATCCTGAAAAACGGAGGTCTCAGAGCCAGCTTCAACACTTAGCGCCTGGAATGAATTTAAAACTTCAGGGAACAAATGAATGTTGAGTGAAGGCAAGCCTTTGTCTAGAAGTACCATGAGCAATTCCCAGGGCATGCTGCTGTCAGAACTCCCTGCAGAAATATAATGGAATTTCTAATTTGCTTTAATTAGAAAAAAGTAAACACCACCCTCAACATGTCATCATGTTTACATAGGAGCCCAACCAGCTGATTTTCTGCTGGCATGGCCCTGGAACCACTCAATTAAATCTCAGGGCACAATTTCTTTTTATGAATGAAATACCATTAGTATGAAGCCAGATAGTTGTGTTTTTGTTTTGTTTTGTTTTGTTTTGTTTTTTCATCTGCTTCTTTGGCTGTGACTCCACAGGGACAAGTGACCAAACACAGCACCTTCTAATTTTAAATTTACCAATGATAATTTCCAAGATGAGATTACTTAGAGTCCCTCTTTTTCGAGGCATCAGCATCGTTATTTTTAAAAAGTTGCACTGTACAAGACTAAGGAAACAAAAATACTGTATTCCTCACATACAATGCTAGCAATAAAATATTTAACTTTAAAAAAGAAAAAGGAGAAATCTACTTCTTAACAGGCATTGGATAATCTTTTTTTTTTTTTTTAAGATTTTATTTATTTATTTGAGACAGAGAGAATGAGAGAGACATAGAGCACATGAGAGGGGGGAGGGTCAGAGGGAGAAGCAGGCTCCCTGCCGAGCAGGGAGCCCGATGCGGGACTCGATCTCGGGACTCCAGGATCATGACCTGGGCCGAAGGCAGTCGCTTAACCAACTGAGCCACCCAGGCGCCCGGCATTGGATAATCTTATAAGGTGAAACCCTAGTTAAGGTGCATCCTAAGAAATTAGAATATTGATAGAATTTTTCCAGAGCTGGGAGGAACCTTGGAAATTATCTTCATGTTAGAGATTATACAACAGATGCTCAACTGTTATAAATTGTTGGAGATATGGACATTTTAAAACGGCGCTGAGTCAGTTACCCTACAGTTTTTAGGATCTATGAAACATGAATCAAAGTTAAACAAATTAGGAAATTTTTGTTTGAGAAGCTGAGAAGCAAATAATCCTACACATTTTTTTTTTTCCCACAAAAAAGGGATGGCAAAGATTCTTAGTACTCTAGAGAGGGTGACATTGCAGTTAAATATAGTAAAAAGATAGTTTTCTGCTATTCATATGAAAGGAAGCAATAGTAATTCTCAGTTGCAACGTCTCCCAAACAGGTGCAAACTTTAAGCTAAAGTAATAGGAGACAGATCTAATTCTGGAATGCTGGGGAAACTTTCTGCAGCTGATCAGCTCCATATCAGTTTTGAGTGCAAGGTAAGCGAGGCTGTATTACGTACATCTCGATGGTGGGGGGGAAGGAGCCCTTGCAATTCCCAAGTTCAGCTATTCAGGTTTGTTAAATAGATGTTAACATGATCCACACTTAGGCTTTGGAAACACTCTCAGCCAACACCACTGGCATCCAAGCCACATCTCAAACAGAACACCTACAGACAGTTGCCCCTTCTGAGTGTCTTTGGCCCACTTAGTTTTAGGATTTCAGGTTGTAATCTTCTACCTTACTCTTTTCATTTTTTTTAGACAGGAGAAATAATATTTTCTCTACATATAAAGTTGTTGTGCCCCAAAGGTCCATAAATAGGCATGTCCTTTTATAATATTTGTAGAGTTTCTTTCAAGTTTCCAATCAGTGGAAGATCCATCAGTGCAGAGATCAGGGCTAATGGAATCTGGGTCAACAAACATACAGAGAGGAATAAAAAAGAAAACAAAACTGAGTATCTCTCATAGGAAAGCACATATAACGTTCTTGATGGATTTCACATAATCCTCAAGTATATGTGTGTAATTGAGTCATGTCCATCTTTCATCTTAAAATGCAAGATGGACTTTAATTAAAAGATTCAGGAGCCAAGTTTACCTAGAATAAGTGAGAAAAATAAGACAGTGATGTAGCTTCTATGGGGGCCCACCTGTATCATGACAGGTGAATTCCCACCCAACACACACACACGTACACACACACACACACCCCTCTTTTTTAGCCCATACTATTTAAATTTTATTTTGCCTCCTAAATTAACCCAGCAATCACTTCTCTAAAAAAGCAGAAATCTCTACTGGTTGTATTTCAGAGTTGAGTTTAATCAAGGGAAAGTATACTTTCCATTTTGGGGCATCAGGCACACCGCCCCTTAATTTACTGAGACTATCAGATCCCAAAAAGACAGGTTGTAAACTCTTTTTAAGGACTCATCACACCAGATATCTTCCAAAATCTTGTGTGGGAGGGGAATTTCCTAAGGCATTTCTCCAGATGAACCAGCATGAAAATACAGAATTATACTCTATTTCTAAACTTAGAGCCAAACAATCAGGATAAATTATTGGCAGAGTGAGAATATAGTGAGTACTAGATATTTCTAGAACCATTAATGTGCTAGAGAGACATGGGCCATGACCAGTCCTCCATAGCCCACACATAGTTATAGTTACTGCAGCCCAGCAACCCCCTCAAATGGTAGCTCCATATGTGACCAACCAGCCTGCATACATATTGATACCAGCTCCTTGTGGGTGCCCAGTGGCTACCTTCAACTTAACGTGGATGTATCTAAAATGATCACCTTCCCTCTAAAACTTTTCTGACATTTCTCATCTCCGTAAATGTCTCCAACATCCATTCAGGTTTCCAAGCCAGATGCTTGGTAGACTCAACTTATGTCTCCCTTCCACATGTGGTCACCAACTTTCCATGTTCCTTTTTCAAAATAACTCTTATATTTATCTACTTCTCTCTCTATTGACCATCTCATCATAGTCCAAACTACCTTCTTCTCTCCTAATTTATCTTCACATACCAGTCTTATTCCATTGTAGGTCCCTAGAAATGTGGTAACCATGCAACCTAGTTTGTCCAGGATAGCCCAAATGCATAACTTGTAATCCCAGCATAATTAGAAATTGTACCCCTTTTGATTCTCCAGAGTTTCCTAGTTTGAATAATAAATTATATGATTACTGCACATATAAGCAGAATTTCCTTGCAAGCCTGCAAGTCTAATTAAAACCCTATAATGGTTTTCTCCAGTCCTTGGAATAAAGTCTCAACAACTTGACCCGGTTTTAAAAACCCTGCATAATCTTGGTTCTGACTTACTTGTTAGCCTTGTCTTGGGTAACTATTCCAGATGCCTTACTTCGTAGGACTGTGTATTCCCCCTGTGATCAATCTCATAGCAATTTATTGTCATTTCTTGGTTAATTTTTTGTTGACCCACATAGAGTTTAAACTCTGAATGTAGGGATGATGTCCCACCATTCATCAATATATCAATACATCCCAGTACACCATGCATATTAATTACTCAAACTTGGTAGTCATAGTAGAAAAGAATACTTATTTGCAAACACGCATTCACTGTTACATGAGACACAACAGCGTCCACAATCTGATCCTGTTTTGTCAAAGTGGGGTTACAGAGGGTGGCGTATAGGCAGATGTAAACCACAGGAAATAACACATAAATATGAATAAGCTCCACCATGAAGTGAAAATGGAAGTCATCATTATTTAATTTTTCTTATTATTACCCATAATCATCAATATGTCACCAACATATAGAAATTAAGTGGTCATCATTCACTTGTATCCATATAATATCAATTCAGCAGAAAAATATCACAAATATCCCACCACTCAGTCTTCTAACCTTCAAAAGTATGGCCTTATGCTATATATCCATGAGAAAACACAACATAACCATGAGAAAACACAATAAAGAAAATCTACTGCTTAAATTGTTATATAGCCTAATGTATTTTAAGGGTAGATATATATTTTCCTTTTTCTCCATTAAAAACTAAACAACATTTAAAAACGGCATAGTAGCATTAAAAATGCTATTCCGAATTATATGTGCCATGGGCAATATCTCTCCTACCCTTGTTTTATTATTATGGACAATTTTTACCTATGCCTACTTTGAAAACACAGATCAAAAAGGCAGTTGTCTCTGTTCTAGTCCTAATGCGATCATATTTACTCTATTCTTTTTTCAGAACTCTTAACTCCACCTTTGCTAGCTGAGGGTTCCCTAGTCTGCCAATGAGCTGATATCAAAACATTTCCCAGTAGCTAATCATTCATCATGATCTTAAACTAAAAGAGTGCTACCCATCAACCTACAGACTTCAGCTCCAAAAACAAATACTGCTGATAAGGTAACAAAAACAAAACAAAACAAAACAACTATCTACATATTTTCTTCCCAAACATCTGCTAGCACTTTCATGGTACCACAAGCATCAGTCTTGAAGGAACAGAATACATCGCTCTTTACAGCACATTTCTCTAATACCACTCCATTGTAAGGAAGCATTGCTCCTAGGTGATTCTTTCATGTCCAAGCACTGAGACAGCCAAAAAAAAGGAAAGAAAATGAACAATGAGTAGGATTAGTTCTCAAATCAAACACATCATTTTTCTTTTCCCTTTTAAGATTTCTCCCATGGGAACCGAGACATTAACAAAAGAATTGAGTAATTGTGAAACCAATTATATTTTTAGACCTAATTCCCATACCATAAAATTCATCCTTTAAACTATACAACTCAGTGGTTTTTAGCAGATTCACAAAATTGTGCAGTCATCACCAATATCTAATTCCAGAGCATTTTCATCACTCCCAAAAGAAACACTATACACTTGATCAGTAACTCATCCCCCATCCCAAGTACTTTACAAACACTAATCTATCTTCTGGCTCAATGAGCTGTCCTATTCTGCACATTTCATATTAGTGAAATCATACAATATGTAGCCTTTTGTGTCTGGCTTCTTTCACTTAACCTAGTATTTTCAAGGTCCAACTATGTTGCACCATGTATCAGTTCTTCATGCCTTTTATGACTGAATAATATTCCATTGTATGGGCACACCACATCTTGTTTATTTATTCATCCACTGATGGACATTTAGACTGTTTCCACTTTTTAGCTATTATGAGTAATGCTACTATAAACAATCACGTACACGTTTTTGTGTCGACATATATTTTCAGTTCTCTTGGGTATATACCTAGGAGTGACATTGCTGTGTCATATGGTAACTCTGTGTTTAACTTTTTGAGGAAACACCAAAGTGGTTTCCACATCAGCTGTATCATTTTACATTCCAAACAGCAATATACAAGTATTCTCATTTCTCTGCATCCTTAGCAACAGTTGTTATTTTCTCTTTTTAAAAAATTATTGTTACAGTCATCCTAGTGGGCTAAAAGTGGTATCTCATTGTGATTTTGATTTGCATTTCCCTGATGACTAACAATGGTAAGCATTTTTAAATGTACTTATTAGCTATTCATATATCTTCTTTGTAGAAATGTCTATTCAAGTCCTTTGTCTATTTGTTCATTTTTTTAAAGATTTTATTTATTTGACACAGAGAGAGAGCTCGCACAAGCAGGCAGAATGGCAGGCAGAGGGAGAGGGAGAAGCAGGCTCCCTGCTGAGCAGTGAGACCAACATGGGCCTCGATCCCAGGACTCTGGGATCATGACCAGAGCCGAAGGCAGATACTTAACCGAGCCACGTAGGTGCCCCAGCATTTGTTCGTTTTTTTAATCCTTTGTCCATTTGCTCATTTGTTGAGTTGTTAGAATTCTTTAAGTATTCTGGATACCAATCCCTTCTCAGAACAGGATTTGCAAATATTTCCTCTTTTCTGTGGGTTGCCTTTTCACTTTTTTGATGGTGTTCTTTGAAATATAACAGTCTTAATTTAATAAAGTCCAATTTATCTATTTTTTTATTTTGTTGTCCATGCTTGTGGTGTCATATTTAAGGAACGATCGCTTAATCCAATGTCAAAATAATTTATGCTTTTTTTTGTTTTTTTAGTTCTCATTATTAGGCCTTTGATTCATTTTCAGTTAATTTTTGTATATAGCATGAGTAGGAGCCCAATCTCATTCTTTTTCATGGGTATAGCCAGTTGTTCTAACACCACTTTTAAAAGATTATTCTTCCACCATTGAATTTGTCTTGGCACTCTTGTCAATTGAATAAATGTAAGGATTATTTCTGAACTCTAAGCTGATCTATATGTCTATCCTTATGCTAGTATTATACTGTCTTAATTGTAGTTTGTAGTAAGTTTTGGAATTGGGAAATTTGAGTCCTAAAACATGTACTTCTTTTTCAAGATTCTTTGGCCATCCTGGGTCCTTTCCATTTTACATGGAAATTACAAAACACTACCAAAAGAAATTAAATCATATCTAAATAAATAGAAAGATATCGTGTGTTCCTAGATTAAAAGACTTAATGTTTTTAAGAGGGCAATACTCCCCAAATTGATCCACAGATGAAACACATTCTCTATGAATAATCTCAGCTGCGATTTTTGTGGAAATTTACAAGCAAATCCTAAATTTCATATGAAGTTTGTGTAGCAAGATTAAGACAGCTTGAGAACACCTTTGTCAAAGCCACTCGATATAAATTGGCCTCTTTTGAGGTAAAATACATGTCAGTCAGTAGGTGTTTATCAAAAGGTGCTGGCTGAAAAAAAAAAATGATTGCAATCAACAGTAAACACTGCCAGTTCCCAGCCAACAATCTAGGTATGGTGGTATCTATTGGATAGGTTTAGATTTCCAGTGGTGAGAGGAAACAGTAAGTGCAAACTTGACATAAATAAGTAGTTTTCAGATAGTGCTAATTCCTATGAGAAATATAAAACAGAGAAATAGAGTAGAAAGTTACTGAAGGAGGAAGGGAGAGCTACATTAGACAGCATAGTCAGAGTCAGCCTCTGCGAGGAGATGACAGAGGAGCCAGGTTCATGATGGTCTTGGGCAAGATTATTCCAGGCAGAAGGAGAAACAATTGCAAAGGCTCAAAACTGAACCTGTTTTATTTCATCCCACTCAATCTGGAACTTCTTCCCAGAAATAGCAGAAAGCAGATGACTCTTAGATTATACCTTTCTTTGTTTTAATTTAAATTTTCTGCTGCTGGAATAGAAGCTCTACAAGAATAGTATATTTCTCCAACACATGAACATAGCTTTGTTTCTGGAGAATTCTCTTAATTGTTCTTATGGGAAGTACTGGGGAAAAAAATATTTACTTGAGATTCACTAGGGCCATAAAATAAAGACAGCAATTTACCAATAGGATCAAATTCAATGACTGTCAGAGATTCATTTGGATGAGTTTGATTTTGGTTTATTTTAAGGTTAATTTGGCTGAGGTAATCCCTATTTACTCAAAAATATTTATCCATTTTCATTAATGATATATACCCTTGCAATGAAATATTTCTTGCCTATTTTTTCTCCCAATATATTCTAAGTAAGGTTTGGCCAATTTTATGAAAAACATGGAACTATTGCCTGAGCTGGAATTCCTCTGGAAGAGTGGAAGACAACATACTTCTAACTAATTCCAATCATTCAGAATTCTGACCCAGATCAGACCTTTGGGGGTTCAAGCTCATTTACATTTCATAAAATGCAACTTCCTATTTCTAGAGAAGGAAAGGCTTTGAAAGTCACAAGGAAATGGCTCAAAAAGCATCCAGGACATCAAACAGCTTTCACAAATCCTGCTTGATGAGTTAAGTGTAAAGGAATCAGAAACATATGGATTACATTTCCCTTAAAATACACATAGGTTTAACAGTGAAGAAGAAGAAAAGTGTCTGGCCCAGTGTGGTTTGGGTTTTTTCGAACCTAAAATATTTGGAAAATAGTTCAAGATGGTTAATGAACCCCAAAGTCAGCCTGAGAAGTGTGGTGGATTTGAAAAACAGTGCCTCCTAGGGAGAAAGAAAGAAAGAAAGAAAGAAAGAAAGAAAGAAAGAAAGAAAGAAAGAAAGGAAGGAAGGAAGGAAGGAAGGAAGGAAGGAAGGAAGGAAGGAAGGAAGGAAGGAAG
>NW_023270494.1:10348082-10370020 GCF_011800145.1 Mirounga leonina
AAGGAAGGAAGGAAGGAAGGAAGGAAGGAAGGAAGGAAGGAAGGAAGAGAGAAAAGGAAGGAAGGAAGGAAGGAAGGAAGGAGAGGAGGGAGGGAGGGAGGAAGAAAGCAAAAGAGTGATTAAAGAAAGAGCAGGCTTGGACTAATCTGAAAAACACAGAACCCTTTGGATCCCACTGTACGAAGTTCATGTTTCTTGATTCTCATTCCTGATTTAGTCATCACTGGAAAGACTCTCCCCACCAATAAAAAAATAAAAGAAAGAATCAACATTTCTAAAACTCTGTCCTTTAAGGGACTGTTATAATTTGAACTCATTTAGGAAATGAGGAGGTTGAATAAATTGCATTCCCAGGCTTAAATTACTGTGTCATTCTTGTTGATACAATGAACCCTTTCACCTAGCATTGTGTCCTAGGAAATTACAATTCCTGCTTTGAATGACCTGCTAGGGAACAAGCGAGAGCCCAGGCTCTGAGCTGAGGGTCAGGAGATGAACATTAGTCAGAGGAGATCCGGCGTCTGTGAGTCAGCCCTCCAGACTGCTCTGCAGGAAGCCATCTTGACCACCTACCTCCTTGTCTCCTCAGGCACTCATAGGGGGCCACTACCACTTCTGGCAATAAAATGTCCACATGGTGACTGCAGCGTGGGGACCCAGATGCCCACTGGGTCATGATGCTCTGTAAGTTCTAGATCAGTGCTTCTCTCTCAGGCAAAACCAACACTCTTTGGGGGATGTTAATTTTGAAGGAATGTTCCACTTTCTTCAACTTCTACCATCCTTCCTCTGAAGGTTCCCATTATTTTCCATTTCCACCACCAAAACTACAATCCAGGGATCCTCAGTCTCACCCATCATATATGTTGGGTAAAGCATTCAATCTCTCCACCTGGACTCAGCCACATGAGAATGGGCTTTGGGCCTGGAACATTTCCTTACCAAGAGATAAGGACCCCTTGCAGCCTGTCCTGGACCTACCACCTTGTGTGAGAATATCTTTCCCTGTTGCAGACTCACTGTGTGCTCTTTTCTTTTTTTTCTTTTTTTTAAAGATTTTATTTATTTATTTGACAGAGAGAGACACAGTGAGGGAGGGAACACAAGCAAGGGGAGTGGGAGAGGGAGAAGCAGGCTTCCCGCTGAGCAGGGAGCCCGATGCGGGGCTCGATCCCAGGACCCTGGGATCATAACCTGAGCCGAAGGCAGGCGCTTAACAACTGAGCCACTCAGGTGCCCCTGTGTGCTCTTCTCTGTGCTTTGGGATATAGCATCTGGTCAATCTCGCTACTATGTGTATCCCCTGTGGACTGGGGTCCTTCTGTAGTGGTACAATGAGGGTGCTTGCAAGCCAACTGCCCTATATCCCTGAGGGCCTGGCCGGCTGTGCAGGTTTCCCTGTGGTTCTTCCAAATCCATTTGTTAGCCTCAGGTAAGGCCTGTTTGCTCTGAAGTTTCTGCCATTTAGCTCTGCTCTCCCCGAAGTATTGTTCTCATCAATCAGCCTCCAGGCTCCTCTCTCCATGCCTCAGTGACTTTGATACAGGTCTTTTCAGTCTTCCTCTCCACCCAGTTCCTACCATCATTCTGGGAGAGCTCCATAGGCACACAGATGACACCTGTAAAGCCTGTCCTCTTCATGCCACCACCCACATTGACCTGTACACTTCATTAGCGGCTCATCTCCCTGGTCCAATGTAACCCTCATAATCTGAAATGTGAACATCTTTTCGCACCAAAGCCTCTTCAACCTTCAGCTCCCTTACTCAAACACATTCCTTACCCTTATGTCTCCTCCACAAAACCCCAACCCGATGAATGCTTCCCCATCACTAGGCCCCTCCCTCCTCACTGCCTGCCCTGTGCAGCTTGGGGAAAGTGGCACTGTCTGGTAGGTTCAGGTCTCAGCACACAGCCCCTACCTTCAAGGCATGCTGATGCCTTGATGCTGTTCAGCTCTCTTTTGAATTCCTTTGTTCAGCCCTCATCCTCCCAAGGAGCTATTTAAAACCTTCTTAAACTCCTCAACATTTTAACCCAACACTCTGCAGGTGACCCTACCTATCTCCAATCTCGTACAGGCTACAGCCAGCAAGTGGGAGCAATCTGCTTCCTTCCAGCAGGCCTGCAAACCAGCCTGAATGGAATTCTTCCTCCCGTTCCAAGGAAGAGGCATCCCTCCACCCCTTGTGCATTCTCACTGGCTTTGCACTCTCAGTGGACTGTCATTTCTGTCCCAGCCTTCAACCTCTCCACTTGTGTTGTCTCCTTTTCAACAGCATTTCAACATGTTCCCATCCAAGACAAAAGTCAAGATGTTCCCATCCAAGACAAAATAAACACTCCCTCAAGCCCAACGTCTCCCACCATCAGCCTCTGATCTCCCTCCTCTCTACTGATGTATGTTCTTAAGAGAATATCTACATGTTGGTTAATTGAATTTAAACTAATATTAAAAAAAAAAAAAAAGTCTCTGGGCTTCCAGTATCCATTGCTCACTTACATAACTACTTCTTTCTCTTGGAACCCTTTCTTTGGAATCTCCTGGTTTGTCCACCCAGAGCCCATGCAGACGCCTTCATTAACCAGCCCCCCCACCATCTTCTTCATGGTGGGACCTCAGCACATCACTGTATTAGGGACGCAACCTACCAACAATCTCAGGGCCACCTTGATGGTTCCAAAGTACCAGTCTTTTTTCATACACAGCTCATTGCAATTAATAGTTTCTAAGCTGCAGGTACTGTATTAAGCAGTCAGGATATAAAGACAATGAAACCATGACATTGTGCTCAAAAACAGTCTAATGGAAGAGAGGCAAAAATGTACATTTTTAGTTAGAGTGTATCGAGTATGGTAAGAGGGAGACTTTCTATCCAACTAAATTAAGGGGTAATTGTGCAGATTAAGTGATCTTGTTGCCACATCTTAATCACTCAATCTACAAAATAGGTTTTTACATAATTTCTCAAGAAAATTCAAATAAAAAGTTATTCCTGTCTCTAAAGTTTATTCCTACTTAAGAGTCTAGTGCAACAGCAAAAAGGCCAAGTTATTTTACATATATCTAATATGTATATCCCCATATATACTTCTAAATTAAATGGCATACTTTTCAAAACTTATACATTTTATCAAATATTTTACCTTTCTATTTTACAATCCGAACCAGATCCTGAGACAAATTTAGAAGCCGGTTAGCTGTCAAATTAATTAATTAATCGACTTTCTAGATTTACAAGCTTATAATAATCATAATATATTTCAATCATATGTAAGTCACCCCATCAACAAAGAGCAGTATATGCCAAGAGCAGCACTGAGTATTCTTACAAATTATATTCCTTGGAAAAAAATTATTTTGTTTTCTGAAGAAGCCAAGTGAAGGAAATACAAAAAAGAAAACATCTAAAAACAAGCCCTCATATTTCATGTTTATCATGCAGTTCTTCTCCAGTGTTATCATACTTTAGCTCTAAGCAAACCACCGCAGCTGAATTTCCAATTGTTGTCATTTTTATGCCTTCGAAATAATAATTCATAAATGGATTCATAATTTCACTCATTCTTAGCCAAATGAAAGGCAAAATGATTGTTTTAGTGGCAGGCACACTGCCCACTTGAAAAACAGAGGCCCGGGACCGGAAGGCAGCCAGGAGGAGAACCATCTTCACAAGAGGCTTTCTCCAAGATGTATTTCAGGGCCGTAGTACAGAGAAGGTTACTGACTCGTGCCTTTTATCTAAACCAAGTTTTAAGCTTTGTGAATTCCCTATTAAACATGGTAAGCAATAATAATATAGTAGAAAGAGAATAATTTTTTTATTTCACTGAAGAATAGATCCAAATAATAATAATTATAAACATTAGAAAACACTTGTGGGGCGCCTGGGTGGCTCAGTTGGTTAAGCGACTGCCTTCGGCTCAGGTCATGATCCTGGAGTCCCGGGATCGAGTCCCACATCGGGCTCCCTGCTCAGCGGGGGGTCTGCTTCCCCCTCTGCCCTCTTCCCTCTCGTGCTCTCTGTCTCTCATTCTCTCTCTCTCAAATAAATAAATAAAATCTTTAAAAAAAAAAAAAAAAAAAAAAACACTTGTGATATGCTAAGTGCTCTTTCAATGTAGAGAGATAGATAGATAGGAAGGATAGAGCTAGGATAGATAGGATAGAGAGAGATAATTATATATCAATATATAAATGGATACAAACACACATCTCCATTTTATACATGAAGATATGAAGGCATTTAAAGTCTAACTTGTCCAAAGTCATAGGGCTTGTGCATTGTGGTGCTGGGATTCAAATCTAAGCTTCAGAGCCACTATGACATAATGGCTTTCTTCTTCTAGGATTGTCTATTTCCTTGAATATTTAAGTAAATACACTCTCTCTTAAGTTTTATGCTTCTTGGAGGTTTTATCACATATAGGAGCAAATCAGACAAGCAGAAATCCACTTGTGGGTATCAGCTAGCCCTGTTTCTGTTATTGATTTTGGTTTGGTTGTGCTAATTTATTTATTTATTGTGGTGGGCTAATTGTGTGTGCATATGTTATTGATGAAAGTGAATTTCCTGTAAAGCTTGAAGAGTTTACACATGGCTGCTCACTTGTCTGGGCCTTTTCTATGATCCTGGGAAAATCCCTAGTAATGGGGTCACATGTTCATCTATTTTCATAACATTTGTAAAATTGAGATGTTATTGTGAACAGCTAAGACCACCCATTCTGTCTTTGCATTCTGACTTCTCATACTAGTTGCTCACTGGAGTGGCTACAGGCACTTTGGTAATCCAAGTGAGGAGAAGTAGAAACCAAAATACAATTAATGTCGGCTACTGGGGTATATGTAGGTGATTCACAGGCTTGTTCACATATAGTTAAATTATTGTTAGGTATCTCAGCGTAGAAATGGCTTCCAGACAAATTCCTATAGCCCACTCTGGTGATGGCACAACATTTTCACACCAGTTTTTGGGGCAAATATTTAAAGGGAATAGAGCCAGAAGATAGTCTGTTGAGACTCCTTCAAATTGTATAGCTCAAATATGAAAGAAACTTGATAGAGCTTTTTCTCAATATTACACAACTGAAAATGTATGTACATTACCAGTAATTAGTTAGAAAAGCTGGACAAAACTTTCTAAAATAATTAATGATAACAAAAAATAATAGTAAAAGTTTGTCTTCCAAATAGGATGTTGTATGTAGTGGCAGGTCCTTGTTCCTGCTGTGAAAACTAGAAAAAAAAGAAGATAAATTACAAAATTATATTTTTAGAGGCATCAGAAAATGGTGGAAGGAATGAGGACCAGATGAACTAAAATTCAAAAGAAGGAGAGTCCTTCCTAAGAGAGCTGTCAACCAGTGGTGGTTTCTTCCATGAGGGCACTCGCCACTTCTGGGAAATTCTGAGGATCAGACTTGCATAGGTAGAGAGACTCCACAGCAGAAAACTGAGTCTAATGGTACTTCAAGAAGCCATACAGTCTGGCTGATGGATGGAGAGCTGAAGGAGCCAAATGCATGATCCCATAGGATATTTGCAGAGTACTTAGGCAGTGCCAGTGATGGGGTATTTATGGCTAATTGTGTCTGTGAGACCAAATCCTTTGATAAACACAGACTATTTCCCAGATTTTGAACTGGTTCGAGTGGAAGTTTAAAGAGTTTAATTTTAAGGGGAAAGATAGAGCTAAAGGTAAAGTGAAATTTTCCTCAATTTCTTGGTACTTAAGATAAAAGGTTCTAGCTCATCTCCTTCTCAAGACAGTTGCCAGATGTTGAAGTTACATAGGGGGAAAAAGGCTAACCAGCTGAGCTCAAAATTCAGAAGGACTGAACTGTAGCGGTAAAAGATTATGAAAACAGACATCTATCAATATTTCAGGGAGAAAATTAGTGATGCATCAGAGATGGTTGTAAAAGTACAACCCAAGGGCACCTGGGTGGCTCAGTTGGTTAAGCATCTGCCTTCGGGTCAGGTCATGATCCCAGGGCCCGGGATAGAGCCCCATATCAGGCTGCCTGCTTGGCGGGAGTCTGCTTCTCCCACTCCTCCTTGCTTGTGCTCTCTCTCACTATCTTTGTCACTGTCTCTCTCTCTCAAATAAATAAATAAATAAATAAGATCTTTAAATAAAATAAATAAATAAAATAAATAAAAATAAAAGTACAACCCAGCCCTGATCAGGTGCAATTACTGACTTGATTGAAGTGATCTTTCTTTCACATTATCTGCCTAACAAAAGAAAGGGCAACCCTACTTTGGGGGAAAATAACATTATATGCAATATCTATAGTTCATTTTTAAAAGACTGGCTTAAAATTAAAATTCAAAAGACAAAGAAGCAGATAATGTATCTGATAATCAAGAGGAGAATTAAGCAACAGAAGTAGACCCTCAGATTATCTAGATACTGAAGTTCATAGATAAAAACATTAAGATGACAGGTGCACCTGGGTGGCTCAGTCCATTGAACGTCAGACTTTTGGTTTTGGCTCAGGTCACGATCTCATGGGTTGTAAAATCAAGCCCCACATCAGGCTCTGTGCTCAGCCTGGGGTCTGCTTGGGATTTTTTCCCTTATCCTCTCCCTCCTTCCTGCACCTCCTCAGGCTCGTGAGTGCTCTCTCTCTCCAAAATAAATAAATAAATCTTAAAAAAACAAAACTTTAAGATGACAATTATAAATACGTTCACTAAAGTGGAGGAAAAGATGGACAAAATAAATAAATGGATACAAAGGTGGAGAATTTAATAAATAACTTGACTCTTGACTCTTGAAACCAAATATGCCTTCTAGAAATGGAAAATACAATATCTGGAATAACCCATTACAGCAGTCTAGACAATGCAAAAACAAACAAAGAAAAACATTAGGGAACTCAAAGACAGACCAATAGAAAAATATCTAAGCCAAGGAACAGAAAGAAAAAGGAGAAAAACGTTCAAAAAGAGAAGGAAAAACATATAGAAAACATTCAAACTGTAATATTGTATTCAAATGTCCAGGATAGGTAGAGATGTAATAGAAAAGACCTGAAGAAAGAATGTTGAAAAAAAAAATCCAAAACTGATTAAAAGGATTAAAGATGGATTCAAAAGATCAGCAAATTCTAAGCAGGTTAAGCATTCTCTATGTATCTATGTATCTATGTATCTATCAGTCTATCTCTTATCTTTATCTCTATCTCTGTTTAACACACACACACACACACACACACTCACAGGTAAACTTCTGTTAAAACTCAAAGACAAAAAGAAGATTTTTAAGAATCCAGAGAAGTAAGAAACATTACTTAGAAGGCAATAAGAATTATTTTCAACAAAATATAAAAGCCAGAGGATAATGGTGAGACATTTATAAATTGTTGAAAGAAAAAAAAAATGTGATCCTAGAATTTTATACAAAGTAAAAATATAAAATGCAAACATTTTCAGAAAAAAACATCTGAGATAATGCACCAAAAGCAACTTAGAATATAAGACATACGAAAAAAATTCTTCAAGCCAAAGGAAAATAATCCAAGATGAAAGCACAGAAGAGCAAGAAAGAATGAAGAGCACAAGGAAGCACGATTGGGTAGATAAGTATAAAAAAACATTGACCACTTGAAACAATAATAATATTTTGTGAGGTAAATATGTAGAAGCAAAATGACAAAATATCACCACTGGCAGAAGGGGATAGGATAATGGAGCTCTTGCATTGTTTATGAAATGATAAAAGCATTAAATTAAGAAAAATGTCATTAAGGCAAGGATGCATATTTTAATCTCTAGGGTAATTACTAAAAATTAAATAATTTAACTTAATTGACATATAGAATACTATATCCAACAATTTCAGAGTTACTTTTTTTCATGTGCACATTAAAATATTTAACAAAACAGATCAAAATCTGAGCAACGAAGCAAGTCTCAAAAATTTCAAAGAATCAATAATCAAACAAAACATTTCTAAATAGTGAAATTAAGATAGTCATTAATAACAGAGAAATGTTTTGAAAATCCCCAAGCATTTGGAAAGCAGCAAAATTCTAAATAACTCATGAATCAAAGAACTAACAAAGGAAATTAGAAAATATTTAACCAAATGATAATGAACATATGACACAACAAAACTTATGAGGTGCAACAAAAGTAAGTTTAAGAGGAAATTTTGCAACTTTAAATAAATATACTAGAAAAAAAAAAGAAAGAAATACCAAAATCAATGATTTAAGATCCCGTGAAGCTAGAAAAGGCCTCATAAAATACAAAGAAAGTGGAGGGAAGGAAATAACAAAAATCAAAACAGAAATTGATTAAATAGAAAACAATTATACAATAGAAAAAAAATCTACAAAGCCAAAAAGATTTCCCTTTGAAAAGATTAATGAAACAGTTATAATACTGACCAAGGGGATAAAATGGAAAACATAAGCTACCAATATCAGAAATGAAAAATGGGACATTACTACAGATCTTACAGATATTTTAAAAAATAATAAGAGGATAATTGTGAACAACTTTATGCCATAAAATGAGCAACAGAGCGAAATTTTACAAATTCTTAAAATCACAACCTACCAAACCTGTAAAAGGAAGAAATAAAAAATCTGAATTAAATGTGCAATTATAAAACTTTCCCACAAGAAGGATCCAAGCCCTGAGCATTTCACTAGTGAATTCATTCAGACATTTATAGATAAAATAATACCAATCTTACACAAACTCTTTCAGAGAGTAGGAAGAAAAGGAAACACTTCCTAACTCTCTTTTTGGGGGTAGGAGAGGCAGCAAACCTGATTCATAACTTGACAAGAAAGTTACAAGAAGGAAGGAAGGAAGGAAGGAAAGAAAGAAAAAGAAAGAAAGAAAGAAAGAAAGAAAGAAAGAAAGAAAAAATTACAAAATTACAGGCCAGTCTTTCACAAATTCAAATGTAAAAATCCTTATGAAAATACTAGCAAATTTAATCTGGTGATATAGAAAATGAGTACTATGCCATGTCCAAGTGAGATTTATTCCAGATAGGCAAGAGTGTGTTTATATTCAAAACTCAGTGTAATTACCCATATTAGGCAAAGGAAATCACGTCAGCATGCTAATAGATACAGAAAAAATTTTGGCAAAATTTACAATGTTCAGGATTTTATTAAAAGTTTTATTTATTTATTTATTTATTTATTTATTTATTTATTTATTTGAGAGAAAGCGAAAGAGCAGGGGGGAGGGGCAGAGGGAAAGGGAAAGAATCTCAAGCAGACTTCCCACTGAGCAAAGAGCCCGACATGGTGGGGGGTCTCAATCCCACCCTGAGATCATGACCCAAGCCAAAACCAAGAGTCGGATGTTCAACTGACTGAGCCACCCAGGTGCCCCAAATTTTCAGCATTTTTAAAACCCTTAGAAAACTAGGAATAGCAGAAAGCTTGCTTAAACTGATAAAATACCTACAAAAAAGCAAACCTCATATTTAATGACAGATATAAAAAATCTTCCCCAAGAGCAAAAATGAAACAGTAACTAACCTATTTATAGTCAACACTGAAATGATGGTTTTGGCCATTTCAAGAAAGATACAAAAGAAAAGAGGGACATGAAGGACCTACTATAAAGCCATGATTAATACAGTGTAGTACTGGCACAAAAATAGGCCAAATGACTAAATAGTACAGAATGGTACTGATACAGATCCACACGTATATACACCCTGATTTACAACAAAGGCAACACTACAGTGCAGAGGGAGAAAGGTGGTCATATCACCAAATGGTTCTGGGTCAATTGGACAGTCATATGGACAAAATGAGTCACTCCACAAGTAGGAAAGCTTGGGGCTGCTATGACCTGTCTTGTTATTACTACACCAGCCAAATCTATTGCACAGGCTCAGCTACCCAGTGTCTCCAGCATAGATGATCCAAGGTTATTAAAACAGTCTTTTTTTTTTTTTTTTTTTTTTTTTGTATCAGGGTGAACAAATGGTGGTCTTTTCCTTACTTTTAATCTGGAATTTTAAATTTGACCACAGGGAAGCAAGTCAGCCACAGAATTACTCAGAATTATCAAGGAAATTGCCCGAGTACCTGTAGTATTCTATTATGAATTTGGCACAGAAGAATAAAAGGGAAGGAATGGCATCACACAGATACACACAAAGTAACATTTGTCTAGCCAACATAGACTTCACAGGGAAAGCAAAAAGTGGGCGGGGCGGGCCAGAATTTGTTGAAATTCCACGAGCTTGGATTCAATGTGAACCATATGTAGCTCCAGATTAGGTCATATTCTCATGATAAAATTACTAATTTTGTCTTCAATTTTGTCTGCTACTCAGTATTTCCATGATCTCTTATTAGCTGATCTCACACATTATTTATTTGGTCTGTATTACTCAAAAGATAAGGGACTACAGCTAATGCTCTGGAGTTTCACCAAGAGGCTTGGTACTCAGTTACTAAGGTGTCAGGGGAAAGGTGAGTGTAGGGTGCAATGAAGCACAGAGTGTGGAACAAGGCTAAAGTTCCCTAACTTCCTGGCAGTGTCATCTTGGGCAAGTTACTTCCCCTCCATGTGCCTCAGTTTCCTTGTCTGTAAAATGGGCTGAACAATAGTACCTACTTCATTAAGTTGTTGTAAGGTTTAATAGAATTAAAGGGTAAGGTACTTAACATACAGTGCCCAATATATATTAGTGCCATAAAGGTATTTGTTACTATTTTTCATCTATAGGAACTATACAGAAAATTCTTGCCTTCTAAACTACATTGGCTTTTTGTTAACTGCATATTAACCTGGGCTTTCCATAAATTGTGATGATTTGGAACAAATCACTCATTTTCCCATTGCTAGAAGGCAAACATGACTTGCTGATTTCCCATCAGAAACCTCTTGGGAAGAAGAGGTAATTGAGCAGAGTGGTAAAGAGCTGGGATTTTAAAGTTCATAACCATTGTTTAAAACTCCTCAGCCAGTTTCCAGCTAGGCAATGTTGAAATGAGTGATTTAATTCCTCTTCTTTTCTTTTTTTTTAAGATTTTATTTATTCACCTGTCAGAGAGAGAGAGAGAGCACAAGCGAGGGGAGAGACAGAGGCAGAGGGAGGAGCAGGCTCCCCACTGAACAAGGAGCCCGATGCAGGACTCAATCCTAGGACCCTGGGATCATGACCTGAGCCAAATACAGACGCTTAACCGACTGAGCCACTCAGGCACCCTTTAATTCCTCTTCTCATCTTTAAAATGGGGATGTGACGGCATCTACTTCATAAGATGGTCAGGAGGATTAAATGAGATAGTGCATCCAAATTATTTACTCATTTTTTTTATTCAAGTATAATTAACATACAGTGTTACATTATTTTCAGGTGTATAATACACTGATTCAACAATTTTATACATTTCTCAGTGCTCATCAGTATAAGTGTGCTCTTAATCTCCTTTATCTATTTCACCCATTCCCTCACCCAGCTCCCCTCTGAAAACCACCAATTTGTTCTCTGTATATAAGAGTCTGGGGTTTTGGTGGGGTTTTTTGTTTTTGGTTTTTTGGTTTGTTTGTTGGTTGGTTGGTTGGTCTCTTTTCTCCTTTGTTCGTTTTGTTTCTTAAATTCCACATTTGAATGAGATCATATGGTATTTGTCTTTCTCTTACTTCATTTAGCATTAAACCTTCTAGGTCCATCCATGTTCTTGCAGATGGCAAGATTTCCTTTTTTTTTTAATTTTAAAATTTTATTTATTTGAGAGAGAGAAAGAGAGCGTGTGCACACAAGCAGGGGGAGGGGCAGAGGGAGAGGGAGAAGCAGATTCCCCACTGAGCAGGGAGCCCGATGTGGGGCTCAAAGATCTCATTCTTTTTTATGGCTGGGTAATATTCCATCCTACATATATACCACATCTTTATCCATTCATCTATCAATGGACACTTGGGTTGCTTCCAAATCCGGCTATTGTAAATAATGCTGCATGAAACATAAGGGTGCATATGTCTTTTCAAATTAGTGTTTCCATTTTCTTTACATAAATACCCAGTAGTGGAACTACTGGATTGGGTGGCAATTCTATTTTAAATTTTTTGAGGAAACTCCATACTGCTTTCCACAGTGGCTGCACTAATTTGCATTCCCACCACAGTGCACAAGGGTTCCTTTTTCTCCATATCCTTGCCAACACTTATTTACTGAGTATTTTAAGCACTTACTAAGTAATGGGCATGCTACCCATTGTTATATTATTATTATTGTTATATAGGTCCCAACATAGAAATGTTTTGAACCACCTGGTAAAAATGCATTTTAAAGATTTATTTATTTTATTTTGAGAGAGAGAGAGAGAGAAAGAGCGCAGGAGTTGGAGTGGGAGGGGCAAAGGGAGAGGAAGAGAGAATCTCAAGCAGACTCCCTGCTGAGCACAGAGCCCGATGCAGGGCTCGATCTCACGACCCTGAGATCATGACCTGAGCTGAAACCAAGAGTCAGACACTTAACCGACTGCACCACCCAGGTGCCCCCAAAATGCATTTTAACCAAAGTACATTCTTATTGTTCAATCTTCATAGCAGAGACTTTGTTTCTCTTAGCGTAGTGTTGAGCTTACCTCAGACACTTAAGTCTTCATCCAGTTAAAATGCTCACTGGAAAATCTTTGAGATTCATTGTTGACAATACCAGTAATATGTGAACTTTGGGCACACTCATATATTTAAAATATCAGATATGACCCATAAAATGTCTATGTATACACCAAAATCCTTAAAATTCAGTGTATTTTTCATTTTCCCTGTGATTTATGGACCATTCTTGGGATCAAACCTGATGTTTTATATAAATCACGGAAATCAATGTCATTACTTTGTGACTTTAGACTTTCTCAGAATGGTATCTCGTGATTGCTATCACTTTTCCGTGACTCTTCGGACACTAACAGTCTAATGATATTACTGCTTGTCTATGAAAACAATAATGAAAATTTGAAAAAATAAAAACCCACACCTCACATACCTCAGTTCTATTGGCTGATTATGCTGTGAATGACTGAGAATGAGAGAGGAGGAAAAAAAAAAAAAAAACAGGTTTCACAATTCCAAATGGAGTTAATTAGTAGTGAGGGTTGCAGTGGAATAGGATGGAAAGGTCAGCTGGGCTTACCAAGGGCAACCCTAGGAAAGGTGTCCAAACATCCCTGAACTTCTCTCCAACTGGTCTCTGGATGGTTGTTAGCACCCGATTCCCTGGTAAGGGCAGATCAGTGGGTCATCAGTAAGACCAGAAGTTCTACAGACAGTTATAAATTATGAAAGGGGAGATTTACTTGAAAGAGTAAGCCAGAATGGCCTCCAGGAATTTGTAAAACATCATACTGGAGCGAGTAGTGAAATCCAGTTGTTGTTAGCAACACACAAAGGGCCTGAAGCAAAGTAATCAGGGGGAAAAAATTATAAGGTAGTGGGTATTTTGGCTCAGACCCAGTAACATAAGACATTCATTACACGGAGACACTGTAATTCCTTGAACACCCCTTTAATCTCTCGGCTGTTTAATAAAAGATGAGAGTCAATGTGCAGGTCAATAAAATTATCAGCTATTTCCATATCCAAAAGCAGGAAAGTTCACCAGTGGAAAAACGTAGAGGTTAACCGTGAACTTTTTTAAATAAACAATTTGGCCTCAATGTCGTTCTATGCACAAGCCTTCCATTACCAGCAAATACTGACCCCCTCAAATTGCCGCTGAAGCTTTCTTTGAGTTTCCAGCAGAGCCTGCTGGCAGTCAGGATACACCATGCTGGATTTCTTGTAGGTTCAAGTGTCAGCCATCACTTGTGGAAAGGGTATTTGAAGGATGAGTGTTGTATAACCACAGGCTGAGGCTCAAAAGCCAATTCCAGTTCAGCCTGATAATAGTTTTCGACATTTAGAGACATTTTATCCTTCAAAACTCTTGGATAGCAAAACTGCTTGCCTGAATTTGCTGTTTCTATGGCGACCAGAGGAGATTTTAAAGTGTTAATCTTAGTTGACCTCTCTTGTCCTCTCTATTTCGACTCTTTCCTAAAATTTCTGTGCCGCGTTAAATGATTACTCATTCTCTAGTCTCAATTAAATGGTCATCTTGCAATCTTGCTGTGATCTCCCAGGTAGGCGGCTTATACTCCGGAAGGTGTCCGAGACAATGCATCATGGGTATAGAAAGAAAATAATAGGACTTCTATTTATATTTCTTTTTAATCTAAAAAACTAGAAGGGAAGTAAATTTCAGTAAAACTGGGAATACAGAGTGGACATTGATATTCTTGGTGATGCCTTGTATCAAAAAGTGCTGTGCTCAGCTAGGACCTGGGAGGTTTGCCAGAGAAAGGGGAGGCATCATCCTACAGCACTGGAGGGAGGGGACCAGTGGTCCTCTCTTGTCTTCTGGTTCCCATTCATCTCATTGCGACATACCCCAGTTTACCTGCTTCTAGTTCACTGGAATTATGGATTCTATTCTCCAGTTTTAACTAAACAAACTTTCACAAAATGGACAAGTGGCTTATATGATCCATATAATGAAGCCATGGTTTGAAATGGTACTGCTGATGCAAACACAAGAAAAGCACCAAAAAAAAGAGAGGCAGAGCTGAAACAGGATATTATGGGATAAGAATGTAGCTCTCAAGTCAGACTCCCTGGGCTCAAATTCCTGACACTATGATGCACTAAATCAGTGACTTGGGGAAGCTACTTGATCCCACTGTGTACCATCTCTGCCTGTCACATAGAATGTAATATGAAACTCTCCCCTACAGCGGCGGTTTGTTGGGCAAATTAAATGAATAAAGCCCACAGTGTGTAGTTAATGTTTTAAAAAATAGCTTTTATTATTAGTATCCTTCTAATAAGGGCAAAAGCAGTGATGATTAACCAGATTTGGTCATCTGAAATTATCAAGACTGGTTGTATTGTGGGTTCCCAGCCACTATCATTAACAATAAATCTCTTGCTAAAGTTATTCGAGCCATATAGACATCGCTAATATATACATATGTGTATGAGAGAGAGGCAGAGAGAGAGGTTAAGCATTTGGAACAAGAAGGCAAACCTGCAATTTTCTCAGCACTTCTGAAGCTGTGCAGTGCATAATACAAACCCTACCAAAATCTCACTAAACTTGATTAGTTCAGAGGCCCCATTTGGGCCTTTTTACCTAATAACAAATAATACAACAGTCATGTTCTGTGGGCATGCAAATGTTGTTCCTAGCAGGGTCAAAACAGCTAAAATGATAACATGGCAAACGGTTTTTCACCAGAAAATTCTTTTGACACAAACAGAGAGCTGCTGAAGGTTTGAAGAGATTAGCTGTTAGATACTGTTAGAGAGATCTGCTATAAGTTGAATTAAAAAAAAAAAAAAGCTTCTAATAGATCTTAGCTAAACGGTTATTTGACCGAGTATATTTCAATAGTGAAATATACTTTTTGAACCAGTAAAGGCAAGATGTAACAGAAAAGGCATATTCTTACTAATAAACACCTACTTACTTTTTTTTAAGTTTATAGGAATGCTGCATAAGGAAACACTGAAGAAGAAGATGCTTTGAATGGAATAAAAGATCCCAGAGTAAATTTAAAAAGACAGAATGACACCTTAAATAGATTCACAGCAAAGAAATTGGAGTCAAAATGTACAAAGTGCTACCAGATGTCATCAACGTGCTTGTTTTTACAGAAATAATACTTCTGAAATATAATCCTTCTAAAATACTGTATCACACTGTCTTTCTAATTGTTTTTAGCCATGCTTAAAATAATCACCACATTTAAATTTAAGGTGTGGAATTTTTTTCTTTTATTTTTTTATCTTTTTCTTTTATTATGTATATTTATTATTTGTAATTATCCGCACTCTCCTGAGATGGCAAGTGGCTTGCAGAGTTATGCTTTCTGCTCTAGGGACACATACTCAAACATGGGTGCTCATTCAAAATTATTAGAGACCATGGTTTAGAGGGTAATAGGAATTCTACATTTTAATAGATTTTAAAGTGATACAATCTTTGCCAAGGAAAAGAGTCTTTAACTTTTCTCCAAAACGTGTTTTGGTATTTAACATTTGCTTCAGGAAAGAATTTCTCGTGTCAAGCTTCAATTTCTCAAGCTACATTATAAATCCATTTTCTTCAGTGTATTTTTTTTTTATACACTGCCCTTCTCAGTGTAAACCGTCCTCCACTGAGATGAGTTTTTGGATTGCCATGAAAAAGGATCTTAGGCCAAAACACTGAGTTTTAATTACCAAGGCAGAAAGGAAAGTCTTTGTAGTGATAAGTTCTTAAGTTATGAAATCAGGATCCTTTGAAGAAACTGCTCGAGCTACATGATAGCCTGGTAGAGCCATGTAGATTTGGAAATGTGGCTGCCTGAATTCCGCCCAACATTCTGGCTGCCAACTGTGTGAGCTTCCATATGTTGGCATAGCATAACAAGGACAGAGACCGGTAGTTCTGGCTGCTACATTCCACATACTCAGAAGGACTTTGAAGGTAGGTGGTTTTTGCTTTCTCTGGGGAAAATAAGAGTAGATGGTAAAAGAGAAAAAAGAGTACTTGAACTGCGGAATTTTTGAAAAGTGAACCAGAAAGATGTACAAATGGCCAATAGGCAATGAAAAGATGCTCACCATCATGAATCGTTAAGAAAACGCAAATCAAAACCACAATGAGATATCACTTCATTATCCATTAGGATGGCCATCACTAAAAGACAAAAACAAAAAATAACAAGTGTGAGGATAAGAAATCAGAGCCCGTGCACACTGCTGGTGGGAAGGTAAAAGGGTGCAGTCACTATGGTCAATAGTATGACGATGCCTCAGAAATCTAAAAATAAAATTGCCCTATGATCTAGCCAATTCCACCCTTGCATACATATCCAAAAGAACTGAAAGCAGGGTCCTGAAATGCACTCATGTTCATAGAAGCATTATTCCCAGTAACCAAAAGGTGGAAACAACACAAACTTCCATTAGTGGATGGATGGTGGATGAATGGATAAACTAAATGTGGTATATTCATCAATGGAGTATTATTCAGCCTTAAAAGGGAAGGAAATGTTGACATGCTACAACATGGATGAACCTTGGAGCTATTCTAAGTGAAATTAGCTAGTCACAAAAGAACAATTAGTACATGAGTTCTATGCATATGAAGTACTTAGAATGATTGAATTCATCGAGACAGAAAGTAGAATGGTGGTTTCCAAGGGATGGGGGTTTGGGGGGAAGGAGGAGTTATTGTTTAATAAGTATAGAATTTCAGTTTTGCAGGATGGAAAGAAGTTGTGGAGATAGTCACAGTAATGATTGCACAACAACAAATATACTTAATGCCACTGAAGGGTATACTTAAAAATCATTAAAATGGTAAATTTCATGTTATGTACATTTTACAATGAAAAACAAATAGATTTTTTTTAAGGGAACCAGGCTTTCTGAATGGCACTCTACCAAAAACCTGGGTCACACTTTAGAGAGCACTCTCAAAGTCATTTCACATGGTTCCATTGGCTCATTCATTCACAGGGGAGCACTTACTGAACCCTTTATTAAGGACCAGAACAGAGCTCCATACAAAAAGGGAATACAAATTTGATTAAGGGCAGTCTGCAATAACAAGAGAACGTGAGAAGGAAATGAAGAAAGTTATTAATATGTACAGAGTCCCACTCGCTGCTGGCCACTGTATATACATGATTTCATTTGGTTCTCATAGCAATTTTACTCAAAGATAGATATTATTACACCCTTTGGGCCATGAGACGGAAGCTGGGAAGTCAAATAATTTGTTCAGTTCTCAAAACTAGTAAGAAGCAGAGCCAGGATTCAAAACTTGATCCAACTCCTGAATCCAGCTTCTCTGCTACTCCACGCCACTGTTCAGTCCATCCCTGATCCCAAACCTTTTGGGCAAGTCACTCTGTATTCATGTCCTAGATTCATTAAATCTTGAGGAATGCCTTCCTCTTATATTGGGTTTACCTTGGAAAATAAGTTGCAAAGATTCGGTTTAAACTTCAGGGCCTCTGGACTTCCATCTCATTTCTAAGATCAAGGCTGAAGGTGCAGGCTCTTTAGTTAAGAGTCATCTATGACATTCCATATTGGCTTTCATCCCCATTCTTCTATAGACCTATCCAGGATCATGTGTTCATTCATTCATTCACAAGGATAATAAGATTGCCTACTTTCTCCAAATAACTCAGTCTGAAATCTAATGTTTTATTAAAATCTATTAGGTATAGCCCTGCTTTAACTAGTAAAATACTTTGCTTCCTTAGACACACTGCACCTTGCTTACTGGATAATTAGAAGGTTATTAAGACTTTACAAGTTATACGGTAATTACCCCAGATCTTCACATAATCATTCAGAAAGCACACTTGCTGACATGTTTAATAAAAGACCTCTCCGTATATATACTTAATTATCACACTCAATTATCTTAAGCAGCTAATTGAAATGCACCGGTGAATTTTGCATTTATAATTCCTAACACAGGTTTGTCTCATTTCAGTTCACCAAGCTCTGTGTCATCCTGTTCAATTCAAACACTTAGCTGCCTCATTCATGTCTTCTCCTTATATCAAGGGCACCAGTTAAATTATTTCTTAAACTCCTGGCTAAGAGGTGATTCTGGGGTGGATTCCCAGATGGCGCCTAGATGAGAGCCAGTCATGGGAAAGACCACGCCATGATTAGAAGCCTGGAATATTCAGTTCCACACCACCCTCATTGTCTTGAGACTGGAGAAGGGCTGAAAATGGAGGGAGTGATTGATCCTGCCTACGTGGTGAAGCGTCCATCAAAATCCTAAAAGTACAAAGTTCAGACAGCTTCCAGGTGAGTGAACACATCCACATACTGGGAGGGTGACATGCCCCAACTCCACAGGGACAGAAGCTCCTGAACTCGAGACCCTCCCAGACCCTGCCCTATGTATCTCTCCATTTGGCTGTTATCTGTATCCTTCATCACATCTTTTAATAAACTGATAATTGTGCTTCCCTGAGTTCTGTGTGCCACTCTCGTTAATTCATGGAACCCAAAGAGGGGGTCACGGGAACCTCTGATTTGTAGGTGGTTGGTCAGAAGCACAGGTAACAACCTGGACTCGTGATTGGCATCTGAAGTGGTGGGGGCAAGGGGGCGATCTTGTGGGACTGAGCCCTTACCCAGTGGGATCTGACATTATCTCCAGCTAAATAGCATCAGAATTGAGTTAAATTGTAGGTCACCCCACTGATGTCACAGAGAATTACTTGGTGTGGGGAAAACCCCACACATTTGGTGACCAGAAATGTCAGAAGTGAAGTGTTTTATGTGAATAGCAAAAAAGACACACAGGAGAAAAATTGAACTGGGGTTTTTTCCTACAACAGAAGGTAAAGAATGAGTTTTCCCATTTTATAGGAGATAGCTATGAAAATAAACAGGTTAACATAGGTAAGGCATTTAGGCATAATAGGATAATACAGGGTTAGGGACAAGGCATGAACAAGTAACACATGGTTTTAAGGTGCCTTGAAAATTCAGAGAAATATAGAAAGACTAGGGCACCTGGGTGGCTCAGTTGGTTAAGCGACTGCCTTCGGCTCAGGTCATGATCCTGGAGTCCCAGGATCGAGTCCCGCATCGGGCTCCCTGCTCGGCAGGGAGTCTGCTTCTCCCTCTGACCCTCCTCCCTCTCATGCTGTCTCTCATTCTCTCTCTCTCAAATAAATAAATAAAATCTTTAAAAAAAAAAAAAAAAGAAATATAGAAAGACTAACTAAAATGTGAGTTTTGAGACTTTGAATAGGTGCTTTGTATCCCCATTACTTTTGAAAGTCTTTCTTGACAACTGAATCTATTTTAAGAGTAGTATCATCCGTCAGTGAGGATTTACAGATATGGATGTTTTTAACTGCACTCAGAGGGACCCCTTCCGGAACTGTCCAAGAGGAGGATATGGTGGGGTGTTAGCAGCTAACCCCATCACTGCAATGGTGTATAATAAACCAGTACACAAATGTAGTGCCATCCAACTACAAGCATGGTCTAGCTCATGCATCTGTGATCAGCTGGAGCTTGGCTGATCTCAGTTGGGCTCAGCTCAAGGGCTTTACTGATCTTTAATGGGGTCATTCATGCTTCCGGGGATCAGATGTTCTAAGCTGGGCTTGTCTGGGGCAGTGTGGCTGGGGTGGCATTGCTCCATGTGTGCATCATATTTCTCCTGGGCTAGCCTGGGCATGTTCCTCTTATGATGACAGAAGACACATACATGAAAAGCCCAGTTGTTTAAGAGCTTTTTAAACCTCTAGTGGTCATTTTATGTCCACTAATATTTCATTGGTCAAAGCAGTCACACGGACAAACTCAAAGTCAAGTTTGAGTCTCCTTCCTTAAGTGGGAGCAACTTCAAAGTCACATGGAAAAGGGCAGGGATTCAAAGGAAGGAGAACTGAGGTCCTTGGTGCAACATATCACAGCAGGAGAACAAGGTGATTGGCCAGACTTTTGGAAACATCCACCTAAGCTGTAGCCATTTCTATATCTCACTGGTTTACACATATTGATAAGATTTAAATTTAGTAAAGGGCACCCCAGCTAAAAAAGATTTGGCTATAGTTCAGAGCAATTTATGTAAAAGGATTAACATGTACTATTTGGACACTGTGGAATTGGTCCTTGAGAAGTAGAAGCTTTGATAACGGGGCCCTGGTCATGTTAGTGGGATGCCTGCTGGCAGACTGTCAGAGAGATAGAAAAAAGTGGGTGGCTCAGTCAGTTAAGCATTTGCCTTCAGCTCAGGTCATGATCTCCAAGTCCTGGGATCGAGCGCCATGCTGGGCTCCCAGCCCAGCCTGCAGTCTGCTTCTCCCTCTCCCTCTGCCTCTCCCCCTGCTTGTGCTCTCTCTCTCTCAAATGAATAAATACAAAAAAAAATTTTTAAAAAAAGGAAGTGTAAAGGCCCAGGGCATTGGTCATCAGGTAGGCTAGGGCAATCAAAGGAAGATGTAGAAACGCCAAAACATGAGAAGAGAATGGGCAATAAAGAAAAAGTTCACCTATGTCTAAATTTGGCCCAAAGACAGTCCTAAATACAATCTTCTGTCAAACCTATCTAATGTCATTAAAATAGAAGTACCAATGACATTCTCAAAGAAAATATTTCCTTCTGACATAAATATAGAGTTAACTCTTCAACAGCTGAATTTTATTGGGGAAGTTTCTAAAATGGATGCTCACCTTTAGGGTAGGCTTTCTCAAGTTTATTTACTTGCTCTTTGAGGAGTGTGGTCCACAGACCAATAGCATCAGCATCACTTAGGAGCTCATAGAAATCAAGAATCTTGGGTCCAATCTCAGACCCAATGAATCAGAATTGAAATTTTAAATAAGATCCTCAGCTGACTTACATGCACATGAAAGTTTAGAAGCATTATACTGTATCATCTATTATCCTTCACTCTTGTATAGTCAAAATCTTTATATCAAGTGGATTCTTTCCATAGATAGTAAATCATACTCAATCTCTCCCACTAATTGAACAAAAAGGAAAAATACCTGTAACTATACATTTCCCTTGAACCATGGCCCTTTCTCTTCTGTCATTTAGAGGCAATTCATTCAACATTTCTTCACCTAACACTGCTCTGAAGCAAACTTCTGTCTGGCTCCAGTGACTTCACAGAAACAACTTTGAGAAGTTTGCTGGTGACCTCCATGTCAGAAAATCCAATGGATTTTTTTTTTAGTTCTTATCTTACTTGATATCTGACCAGCATTTTGACACTGTTAACCTTTCCTTCCTTAATAACACTCCTCCCTTGACTTCTATGGCAAAGCATTCTTCGTTTTCTTTCTACCAATCTAATCACTCTATCTATCTATCTATCTATCTATCTATCTATCTATCTATCTATCT
>NW_023270494.1:10370030-10534121 GCF_011800145.1 Mirounga leonina
ATCTATCTATCTATCTATCTATCTATCTATCTATCTATCTATCTATCATCTATCCCTCCAACCATCCATCAATCTAGTTAAACCTAAAAAACATCCTTGATAAAATCCTCTTGCTTACTTCCCACAATAATTCCACCATACGTCCTAAATATCTTCAAACTCATTTACTTCTATCTCTATCAAGGGGGTTAATCACCATTCCACAGGTTACCATCACCAGACATTTCGATTACTGCAAAATCAAAACCACACCTATCTTTTCCATTCTCTCAGTCTTCCATTCCAAGGCATTTCCGATACATTTCTTCACCCAGAAAACTTTCCACCAACACCTCCTTCAGTTCCCCACTTCTCTTTACCCAATTCATGCCTATCTTCCTAGATCTCAACTTCCTCATAAAAAATTTTCTTAAAGTTCAAGGTTAAGTCAAATCCCCCTACTTTTAATATTCAAAAGTATGTGTATTGCTTTTTCACTAACATTTATCATAGTTATACTCTTACACATATTTGTGTGATTCTTAGGTTATCCTCACATACTGCAATGACTAGACTATATATTCTATGGCATTAAGGACCTGTTTCCATTTTTGATCAACAAGGCATTCTAGTGGCTAGAAGAACATCTGGCACAAAAGAGTTATTCAATAAACAACTGTTGAATGAATTAATGAACAAATGTGCTCTGAATTGAAGAAGTGCCTATGGTGTCCCAGAGGCCAGTCTCTTATTTGCTGCATTCCTGCACCTGTTTCTACTACTCAGTTTGAAACATAGCCATTTACTGCTGTGTTCTCATATTAAATCTGCTGTATCTATTGTCTTCCTAAACTAGGTATTAAACTTCTTAAAGGTAGTGTTGTGAACATTATAAATCCTCATTATTTAAATTTTTAAATAAAAAATCCTTTGTTGTCATCAATAATGCCCTGCTCTTCAGTGGCACTGATGGGACAAGGAAAGAAGAGGAAGACTCATAAGATGGAGAAGTGATTCATTTAATCTATCTAGAAAATTGTTTGGAAATTAAGTCATTTGGCCCATTGTTGAAGGATTCCTACCAGGCTAACTTACAAGTTTTGGACCCATAGCCATTGCAATTGAAGCAGGTTTTAGTAATCCTGCACCTTCCCCCTTCATTTTCAACCTAGACACAGCAAGCCAAGAGACACAAAGCAATCCGCTGCATATGGCACATGCCATAAGGTAAAGTGTATGCAATAGAAGCAGGATACGGGGCGCCTGGGTGGCTCAGTTGGTTAAGCGACTGCCTTCGGCTCAGGTCATGATCCTGGAGTCCCTGGATCGAGTCCCACATCGGGCTCCCTGCTCGGCGGGGAGTCTGCTTCTCCCTCTGACCCTCCCCCCTCTCATGCTCTCTCTCTATCATTCTCTCTCTCAAATAAATAAATAAAATCTTTAAAAAAAAAAAAAAAAGAAGCAGGATACGAATTTATACTCTATCGAAAGTTTATCTCCAAAAACGAAGAGGAAAATTTTTCCTATTAGGAATAATTCTCTCAAAAGAGGAGGAAAATAAAACAGGCAAGCAACCATATTCAGCATATAGACTGAAGTGGACCTTCTAGAACCCCAAAAGCTTTGTGTTTTATGTAGAAACATGTTTAAAGATTTATTTATTTATTTGAGAGAGAGAGAGAGAAAGGGAAGGGGGAGGGGCAGAGGGAGAGAATCTTCAAGCAGACTCCCTACTGAGTGTAGAGCCCCATCTCACGACCCATGAGATCACGACCCAAGCTGAAAACAAGAGTCGGGCGCCCAACTGAGTGAGCCACCCAGGTACCCCTATAGAAACATGTTTAATTTGGTAGTAAGTAATAGACATACCTAAACACATATACCTATTGGTTCCAAGTATTGTTTTGCCAGATCCCTAATAATTAATTAAACTGACAAAGGGTGACCCTATTGAAGTAATTTTGTAATTCTGCATCACTGTGAATCAGCATCTGCTACTGTCCTGAGCCACCTGAGAAGGAAGATTAAGTCATCTGGAGGACAAAACATACATCACTGAAGACTCTGGTGAGATATTCTTATTTGGCCTCATTTTCTGAAAGCATGGATCCAAGATTCAATGTGATCTCCATCAAATTTGAAGTTCGCATGTTAAGGACAAGAGCGCGCCATGCATCTGTCCTCTGACAGCCTCATTATGCAAAAGGTGATGTCTGTGACCAGCAACGTCAGCCTCACTTGGGCATCTAGCAGAAATGGGGTCTAGAAATCTGTTTTTAAGATATTCTTTAGGTGATTCTTATACATACTCAAGTTTCAGGAACATTGTGTGACAAAGCAAGTTTCTGTCACGTCGATTAGCTCATACACATGGAGTTCTCTTGCTTTGTATGCATTTTTTTTTATAGGCAATAGAAGAAAAGATAGTGAAATCACAATCATAAACATTAAGAGAAAGGGGTGGGGATCCCTCCACCAGCTTATTGAAGAAGCAGAAGCACTTTCAAGTCTCTCTCTTTTTTTTTAAAGATTTTATTTATTTATTTATTTATTTATTTATTTATTTATTTATTTATTTATTTATTTGAGAGAGAGAGAATGAGAGAGAGAGAGCACAAGACGGGGGAGAGTGAGAGGGAGAAGCAGACTCCATGCATGGAGCCGGACGTGGGACTCAATCCTGAGACTCCAGGATCATGACCTGAGCCGAAGGCAGTCGCTTAACCTACTGAGCCACCCAGGTGCCCCATCTTTTTAAAAAAAATGAAAAGGAGCGCTGCGCCCAGGGCTTCCTTCCCAAAAGGTGCATGCACTGACTTTACACTGCTTCTTACCCTGGGTACTGGTTCCTATTCTCACCACTCAGACACCTCCTGATCAGAGTTCCTCTGCCATCTGCATATCTCCATGCCTGTGAGTCAGCATTTTCCCTCGCCTTATTTTTTCTGCATTTTTAACGTCTGCTGAAGCAGTTCTAGGCAGATGGAGCCGCCTGCCACTGTCCAGGTTAACTCCTTAAGTACCAGTCATTATTTTTATTAGTGCATTGGTTATAAAATTGCATAGGTTTTGTGTGGTCTGTCCCAGCCCAATTTCCCCCCAAAGCCTTGTTATCTTTAGTGTATAATTTTGCAAAACAAGTTTTTACCACCTGTCAGGAATACATTTATCATGTTATGGCAGAAATTCCTGTAATTTTGGGATGTGTGTGGAAATCGGTCAGTAACAATAAAGTACTTTGATTTAAAAAAAAAAAATCAGATGATCTTATTTTTCTAAATAGTCACCTAGAAAGTTCATAGTTGCCATAAGTGACTAATTAATTCAACTATATTTTACAGTCCAACTATATATGTGTTTATACACAGCTTACCTGATGATAGTTTCAGAGCTTTGTTCCAAAGTTTATAACATCAGAATGACAGATTTAAAAGTCACCTTGATATTTTAAGTTTAGAGACACTTAGAAATGTCTAGCTATTTTTTTTTTCCACCTAGATGTTTGCAAACGTACCAAATGCCACTGAAAATACATTTAGTACAAAAACTGATGTTAAGAGGTTAATGCTGCCTGTTAATAAGTAGGCAGCATGAGCAATGAAGAACTTACCATTTGAGAACTTCAGGTTAAAAACAAACATATAATTAAAAATAAAAAATATAGTTAAAATCAAAATGGAAATGAAAAATTATATTCAATATTATATTTGAGTCATTCAAAATCAAAGAAAAGAACTAGTCCTTCGGGACTGACCCATCAGAAAAGAAAAGCTAAATTTCCTCAAAAAATTACTTGTTTCTGGCAAGAGTCTACCATCTATCTTCTCAATGTAAACAAACGAACTACTTTTTTTCCCCTGGATCTGAGTTTACAAAATTTTCAAATATACATTTTTCAATTATCACTACAGACTTTTTAAATAGGAAATATTAAATTCTATGTTGTTTAGTCAACTGGAAAAATGCAACATCCAATGATGTAAGCCCCTTCCACGTTTCCACTCTTGCAGCCAACACAACCACTTACAATTAAGTTGCCAAATTCACAGAAAATGCATATCATATTTATATTTTTCCCATTTCAAAATGTAAAGCCTTGCAAATAGCCACTTGGCTATTCCCCCATATTGTTCAGCAAAGAACTGAAAATAAATCTTATTAGTATCATCTGTCCCTCCAGAAGGACATAACAGCCCAGTAGTGAATATGTTTGTGAGCTGGCATTCTTATGAGATTTAATTAACTGTCCAGGCTGGTTAAATGTATAAAGTATGCATCATAGTATTTTACTTTAAAAGTGAAAGGACCATAAATCTTAATAAATCTAACTGAATCCAGAAGAAAATATTTCACAGATTCATGGTATTAAGAAATCTCAACATTGGAAACAACACTGAGGGCTCTCTAGTTAGATATTCTCTGAGGATTCATTCTCTTTGAAAGGGCTTCTGACACACGGTCACCTCGCCTCATCTTGAACACATACTTTGGGATTAATTTTCGGTGAGGATTATTTGGGGGAAACTTGACTTCTTAGCAAGTTCTTCCTTTCATTAAACCGAAATGTGACTCCACATAACTTCCAATCATTAATTCTAGCATTAATGGTCTATAACATTACAGACTAAATCTAATCCTTCTTCCATAGGTTGCTGTTTAAATATTTGAGATAATTAACGTTAGATCCATCAGCCTTCAAATATTTCAACTAACCATCATTAATTTCATCAATTTTTTTCATTAAAAATAATGTCCTGCCATCACCACTTGCTAGCCCTTCTCTGAATGTACTCCAATCTAGAAATCAATGTACTTCTAAAAATGTGTCCCCTAGAAATAAACACAAAACTAAAGATGAAATCATTCTGTTAGGGTGTCCAAAGATTCTATTACTGCTCTTCTTATAGACAGTAAACTTCCACCCATGCTGTTTAGTTTGGTATTAGCTATTTTTTTTAATCGAACCTATCTTAATACTGTTGCTTGTATTTACCTAAAACCTCCAGGATTATTACTAAATTATAATGACTAAGCTACTAACTTTCTGATACTATGTAAGTTAACAGCAGTTTATAATGCTACTCTAATGTTACTAGGGAACTTGGGACTGCCTCTTCACCCCCTCCAAAAAAAGTTGGAAGTGATTCATTAGACAACCTTATTTTGTGGTGATTCTCTTCCCCTTTAAGCGGGGCACTATGCATGGTCATGTTTTTTTTACTATGTAAATACTTCATACATATTACTTCTCCTTGTCTACAGAGATATCATGAGGGTTTTTTTTATTTGTGTAAATAAGGTGCATTAAGTAAAAGCATTTGCTCGATCTATCAGTGTATTATTACTTGAAAGAAATGGGAATGGAAAGAATGGGAGGGAGGGAGGATGGGAAGAAGGAAAGAACAGAAAATGTGACAAGTTTGAATAGAACTGATCTTCGTGAACCTGTGATAACACCCAAAGGTCCCTGCTTTCTAAGTTTTTTATTAATCAAATGGTAATAAATAAATATTTTAAAGGAAAAACAAAAGGCTAGAATTTTTTTACAGAACATCAAGTTTTCAGGTCCATACCCTTGGTCAAAACTTTACATTCTTGTTTATTTTATTTTCTTAAGATTTTGCAAAATATTTTTATTGTCTTTACAAGTTTTTGTTGTTGTTTATCTTCAATTTTTATATTCAAGTATAGCCTTTCTTACACAGAAGACAAAAATCACAGACAGACATGATCTCCTAGGTTCACCTGAAAGAGAGAGCCAAACCCCCACCCCAATATTCCTTTGACCACCATTTCTAGACATGAACTAAAGAAATGACTACAATCACATTAGTCAGAAATAGATCAGAATGAAGAACATTTGCACATTACATACAGCTCATTAGTCTGTACTCTGAATAACATTTTTTTGAAAGAGAACAAGTCACAATATCATATCCTTTCATTAGACCTCTCTCATTTGTCATTCCTGGTTTGGGACAATCTGAACTAATACTCAAGCCAGGCAATGATGTTAGAGGATGTTTCTAACTTTATTATTCATGTCAAATTTCAAAGATTTAATATAATACATTACAACTTAAGAATATTAAGGGGACGGGGGCACCTGAGTGGCTCAGTTGGTTAAGCGACTGCCTTCGGCTCAGGTCGTGATCCTGGAGTCCCGGGATCGAGTCCCACATCGGGCTCCCTGCTTGGCGGGGAGCCTGCTTCTCTCTCTGACCCTCCCCACTGTCATGTGCTCTCTCTCTCATTCTCTCTCTGTCAAATAAATAAATAAAATCTTAAAAAAAAAAAAAAAAAGAATATTAAGGGGACACAGAACAGAACATTTAGGTCTTACACCATATCCAGTTCTCCATTTGGTTCTTAAACAGCCTAACTTTGCTACCAGTAGGAGGTAAGGATTTTATTACTTAGATGAGAAATTTAACTTTGAGTCTTTTCCAGGCAAAATCAAGTTGAGGGTTTTATAGTGTTGATGGCTTGAGGGTTTTGTTGGTTGATGGTCAAGAAGGCTTTCGAAGCCTTATAATTATATAGAGAATGCATTAACTTATATGAATTGAACACAGCAGGGCACAGAATGTAAATAAAGTATGATAGTATAATGATGGTTAAAAATTTGTCCTACGAAGTCAGACCATCACACTTTAAATCACAGTTCCACTACTTGCTCTGTAACACCAAACAGATTATTTAAAATCTCAGTGCCTCAGTATTCTTGCCTATAAAATGGGATAATAATGCTATTCACTTCATGCTGTTTTAAGGATTAAAATTAATAAATACACATAAAGTACTGCAACCGTGCCTAGGATGTCATGTGTTCAGTAAGTGTAAGCTATTTGTGTATTTTTTTATATTTATATAATTCTAACCATGTACCTTATGTTTAGAAAAGAAGACTAGAAGGAAGACATCTAAACCTGTCTATAATGTTCTGCAATGTCTTTAATGATTGTCTATGATGGTTTATACAATGAGCTAAAATTGTTTATATAGCTTTCTACTATTGTTTATACAGTGAGCCTATGTTACTTTAATAATTAAGGGTGAGGTAGATGGGTGGATACTTAGGAAATATATTTCAATTATCCTTCTTTACTCCAGAGTTGTGTCTTCTTGGTTATATAGGTACATATCGAGATGATATTTAATGATCAGCTTTGCCAGTGGTTATCAGGCACAAAGAAAAATAATCCAGCTTATGCAACTCAAACTCATGTGAGACTGATTTGTGTCAAAGAACAGAGAGAATAATTTATGAGGCTCTGACTGCCAAGCATACTGATACTCATGTTGGCTGTTCAACACATTCCCTTCTTAGTAGAGAAGTCTATTCAGGAAATCAAATGAAGATCAAGCTGCCTGGTGCGTTAAGAACTGGGAAGGAGTCTACAGATACAGCCCAACTCATGCAACCAGTGGTTCTACCATTAAAAAAAAAAAAAAAACAGTCTCTTCCCCAAAGGGCTGTGGAGATACACTCACCCAATCCTTTCCAAGTTCTCCTTTCAGTTCTTGAATAATATTAACATGAAAGTTTCCTGTTTGCTTCAGAGGAAAAGCCTCTAAAAGCATTCATCTTCAATTGCACTTGACCGCCAATCAAGTAGGCTGCAACTCTAACTCCTAACACTAGTGTAACCCTTTATTCCCCATGATTCCCAAAGAGTGAAGATTATGTCCCCCCAAAAAGCCAGCAAATGCCCTTAATTATCTGTTATACTATGCCATCACATATGTCAATAAATTTCTTTACGCCTACTCACAAATAAATAGAGAATTGGAGAAATCTCTAACAAAGGTAGACAAAGGCACACCCATGTAAATGATTACAAACTGATGAAGATAAAACAGTTCTCGGGATATCTGAGTTCCTTCATTATTTGCAGAAGCTCTACCAATCTTAAATCCTGCAGGGCTTCAATTTCCCCCACAATCAGAAGGTGTTGAGTTCTACCTCACAAACATCCTACACTCATCCCATGGCAAACCATGCATTCAGTAACTCATCCTCCCAAGACAAGAATCTGGAAGCCTAAGCTTGATAGGAGAAGGGAATAAATGATGCATGTGAAAAAAAAAATATATGTTCACAGACAAATTAACTCAACCAAATATAGTGGGAGGACAGAGATGTTAACTCTGGCCCAATGAGGTGTAAGCCTCAACAGGATTAGACAGTGTGCTAAATATTACAAGTATGGTCTGTGCTGAATCATAAGAAAGAAAAAGATATCTGAGTAATTATTTTGAATGTTCCTCATTTTAAAAAATTACAAACAGGAAAAGGCAGAGAAAATTCTGGAGAATCAACAAAATATTTTTGTACGTTTGTAAATATTTCCCAAAATATTATCAATCTCCAGGATGTGTCGCCTCCTCATTTTTGATTCAGTAAAATATGCCAGCCACATTTCAACCAAAGATGTTTGCTTAATACACAAATAAATCTTAATACACTATACACTCTTGCATTTGAGAAAATCTCCAAATGCCAAATGAAGCCAACTGTTAAATAACAAATCACAATATTTGTTAACAAACTTTTCAATCAAGCTGCTGTTTTTTCCCCCTCTTTGCTGACTGATTTCCCTGTCATTGTTTTGCATATGCTTGAGGAACACATTGTGTAATGGCTGAAAAATGTGACTGAAGGTTTTGAAGTCCTTTATGTTTAAAAATAGTGCCACCACTTGAGAAATAAACACGATGTCTAGGAATGGGCTCATTTTTACAAAAATGCCTTAAATGATTCAAAAATCTCAACTTACATAACAGCAACCACTTTTAAAACAGCTTAGGAAACATAACACACCCAGCTTTGGACAACTCACAACAAGGGCAAAAAGCCAGATCCCCTCAAACCAAATATGATAAATGCAAGTATTTTGTTTTCCATAGATCATAATACAATACAGTTGATGGAGCCAAAAGAGAAACTAGAGGTTCTGATACTTTAATGTACATTGGGCCAACTGCTTATTCTAGCAACTTTCCCCAGGGATCTTTATGTGATTCCCCAAACTGAATGAATATTTGCTCCCTCACCAACTTAGAGAGAGATAGGTTATGGGTAGATGGCCGGATGGCTAGAGAGATAGAAAGATAGATGATAGATAGATGATTGATAGATAGATAGATAGATAGATAGATAGATAGATAGATAGATGATAGATAGATAGATAGATGATTGGTGGATGGATGGGTGGGTGGGTGGGTGGATGGATGGATGGATGGATGGATGGATAGATAGATAGATAGATAGATAGATAGATAGATAGATAGATAATCTTCAAAGGATTTGTATCCAGAATGCATATGTTAGTACGCTATAGTAAAAGGATAAATGACTCAACAAAAAAAAATAGGTGAAAGATTTGAACAGACAATTCACAAAAAAAGATATAGGAATAGCAAATAAACACAAGTTCAATATCATTAACCATCAGGGAAATATAAATTCAAACAAGAGTGATACTTCATACACATTTCTAAAATTTCTGAAGTTAGAATACTGAATGTTGGCAAGGGTGTGGATCAGCCAAACTCTCATATATTGTTGGAGGATGTAAAAACAAAACAAAACAAAACAAGCCAATTTGGAAAACAGTTTGCCCAGCTCTTATAAAGATGTACATTTACCATATGACTAGGTAATTTCACTTCTAGAGAAATGAAAACATGTCTACGTAAAGACTGGTAGATCAGTGTTTATAGCTGGTCTAAACATAATAATAAAAAATCTGGAAACAATCCAAACATCTCTTCACAGGGCAATAAATGGTAAATTGTGGCCATTCATACAATGGAGTACTAGTCCACAAAAAAAGAGAAACAAGCTACTGATACATAAATATATCATGTACATGGATGAATCTCAAAAACCTTATGCTGAGCAAAAGAAGTCACATACAGGAGTATATACTATATGATTCTTTGATCTTACATGATACTCTAAACAAGCAAAACTAATCTGTAGTTACACAAATCAAATTGGTGGTTGCCTCGAGTATATGGTGGGGGACTAACTGCAAAGAGGTACAAGGAAACTATTCAGGGTGAGGGAAATGTCCTGCATCTTGATTTGGATGGTGGTTACATGGGTGTACATACTTGTCAAGCTGAAGTAAACACTTAACAAGGATACATTTGATTGTGCATATTGCTGTATATTGTCTTTGCAAGTAAACTGTTGTTCAATGATACTAAAATTTTTAACTCTTTATGAAGATAATCCTCTTGTGTGAATAAAGAAATAACATAAAATAATGAATAATTTTTTTTTTTATCTTTTTTCCACCAGAGAGGCATTATACCATAGCAATTAAATGCAAGGCCTTGGAAGTTAGAAAGACTTAAGGTGAAATCCCAGCCTTACCTCTTACTAGATGCAGGGCTTTGGCCAAGTTATTTCACCTCATACGCCTCTGTCCTCTCATCTGTAAAATGGAGATAACAGTACCTCCTTCAAAGAATTATGGTGAAAATGCATTGAGATAGGGCCTGCAAAGCACTGGAAAGATGCTTACGTAAGACAAGTGTTCCTTACCTATGAACCACTATCATTGAAAATATCATCATTAATAATTTCTCTACGGCATTATTTCAGGAGGTGCTTACTTATAAATGAGCATATACATTGAGTATAGTTACGAAGCCAAAGTAACAAAATAAATACTTATTTGAACCTATAACCTGGATTGAACCTATTAACCTATAACTTATTTGAAGCTAGAAATAACTAGAAGCCTAAGCAACAGCTCACAGTATTAATGGCACTTATTTGCCCCACTGAAATGACAGTTAATGCAGGATGAGCTCAGATTTTGATTTTCAAATATATAAGAATTGCTCCACCACTCAGTGTGGTGATATCTAGAATGCCTGACTGCAGCATCTCTAGCAGAGGACGTCTCTATGGAAAACTAGCATCCCCACAGCCTCAGTAGCCACAGAGTATCTCTTGGCTCTTTATCAGATCATTGTATTCATGCTTCTGACTTAGATTTCAGTTAGATAAATGACCTGGAAAAATACCGCCCACGGCAATGTTTCGTAACCGGGAGGGTAGGGGAGGCAGGGGGGTCAGAGCGCACCGAGGGTCTTTGGGAGTTCTTGTCAATGCCTAAAACTATATCCAAACTAGGGGCAAATGTGTTTATGGAGATATTAATGAGAAAGAGGCTAGAAGCCAGACCTTCAAAAGAGCCCAGAAACTCAACAAAGAGGACACAATGCAGAAGGCTTGAGAGGCAAACACATGAGTAGCTCGATAGTGGACCTAAATGGCAGTCAAAGATATCCAGTATAACTTCTCAAACAGGATTGATTTTTTATACTCAACCATAATCCCATTTGCTATAGTTAACTGTTTGGGGAATCCCCTTGATGTTTGTGAGACCAGACTAGTCCCTGTGACCGAGGGATCACATGAAAGGGAATCCCAGATGAAAACCATCACATAGAACAAGTGGATAGGAAGTGAATTTTATTTTTAGCTTTTAGCTTTGTCCTACATCTTCTGTCCCCTGTGGTTACAATGGCCCATTGCAATATCCTCTGAAGATGACTGAACTGAGGAAAATAGAGATTCACTTCCTAATGCCGACCACCAAGGAAGGCAGGCTATAGTGAGAGCCCTGGCCTAAACTGCTATTCTTTATTATTATTATTTTAGTATTATTAATTAGTATTATTTTATTTCATAGGTGCTGAAGCACAACATCTATTTTTGAAACACAGGAAGAAAAACAGAAGTCTAATACTCTACAGATGTGTGGCCTCCAGAACCCAAGCAGGCCTGCCTGATGTGCTTTCTCCTTCGTGTTGGACAGGGTATACTTTGGAGGGATTATCCTGGCATGCCCCAGGACTCCTGAAAACTTGAATAATATGATGGGATCCTGAATCTTCACAGGGTTTATTTACCACCCCTTGAGTGCATCTATCTTACAAAGACCCCCGGTAGATTTCCCACTTCCTATCCATCCAGTCCAATGACAAAATATCACCCCAATAGTGGGCCAGCGTGATGTTCTACAAAATGTCCAGCTGTTCCACACCCTTCCTGTGATGTGATCCCCTTTGGTTCTCCTGGTCCTTGGACCTTCATTGGGACAGGAACTTCATCAGGAGCTCCTGAGTAGAGAGACTAGCACGGGATAGAAAAGGGTATGTATTTATAGTCTTGCCCCAAGGCCATGTTAATCTTCCTTCCCTCATCAGAAGGTAGCCTGAAAATGTATTAGTGTTCTCTGGAGATACAGAACCAATAGGAGAAGTAGAGAGAAAAGTAGACACAGTCAAGGCAAGACCATAAATCTGTACTGTTTTTCATCCCATGCAAATTTCAACTGCTTCCGGTTGTCCTTCCTAAGAGGGATGAAAAAACATATATTCACTAAGTCAGTGGTCACATACCACGGATCTGACTCCATGTTAATCTGCTCCAGCAAAATTACCATACCTGGTACTACTGCTACAATGGGGGTGACTACTAGGTTGAGTTTGTGATATTCCACTGTCATCCTCCAGCATCTGGCTAGTTGTTAGAGGGCCAAGACTGGTGAATTAAAAGAAAATATGATAGGGATCATCAACCCTGCATCTTTTAGGTCTTTAGAAGTGGCATTAATCTCTGTCATTGTCCCTGGGATGCAAGAGCCTTTTTTAAAAGTTTCCTGTAGGAAAATTCAATGTTTTTGTGGATAGTTCTGAGTTTTTACATACCTAGAGAATCTTGTCATCATCACCAGAGAGAGAATACAGAACCATCCCAACACTCCAAAGAATTCTCTATGCTCTCCCTTTGCATTCCAACCTCTATGCCTAGACCCTGGCAATCTCTGATCTGTTTTCTTTTTTGCCTTTCCCAGAATGCCATATAAATATAATCATGGACATGCAGTTTTTCTGAGACTGGATTCTTTCACTTACTATAATGCATTTGAGATGAATACAAGTTGTGTGTATCAGTGATTCAATCAAGTACCTTCTCTCACTGATTTCCCATCACTGTTTGCCAGCAATGAAAGTTTTAACAAATATCTGCCAACAGGTGATGCAGGTCCAAAATCCACATTTTAGAGTTTGCTTCCTAGTGCCACTTTTCATGTAGCTTCTGGTACAACTAGAGGTCAGGTGCCCTGGGAAATAAACATTGAGATTCTCAGTTTTGTGTGCAACAGATACATTGGGAAAGACTCTAGTAGGTGAGGAAAGCAGCACTGGAGAAGGAGGATTTTAACTGTCAGGCAATGCAAGAGAATCCTCAACCAACCCGGTGGGAACTTGCGGACCTTGGAGGGTTCTTTAGGGTGATCCCCATTAAGTAAGAGAACTGGTCCTTCGTACCCCGATCTCACTCAGTCATTTGATATGGGGCTATCATAGGGAAGGAGCATAACCTGAGGTTAGGCAGTTTCTCCACACTGAGAACCGTTCCTGGAGAGGGACTAAGATGTTTGCCATCCTTGGACAACACCCCCAGCAGCTACAGGAATGAATGTTTGGGTCCTAAAGGAGAGATTGAGGCAGCATCCACTACAAAGTATAACCTGAAATTGTGATAAGTACTTAGGATTTAGTTCAGATGGGATTAGAGAATGTAACAGAGAACCTTACTTGCATTGGAGATTAGGGAAGACCTCTTGGCAATAGAGGCCAAGAATTTTATATCATGTATTTCCTCATAAAGATACGGGTTAGTAACCACAAGGAAGCAATATCTTCAAAGAGACTAACTGAATTGTTTTAGAGTCCGATACTCTAGGCAAAGAAGGAAAATATTTTGGCGAGCTGAGCTACAGGCTCAGTTCAGTTCTGCATCCCCTAGCCCCACTTTTTTTTTTTTTTTTAATTTCTAGCAGTTTCTGTGAGTCTTTATTTGTTAGTTTATTTGGGACTAGGTTTTTTTTATGACATATTGTAGGTGGTCTTAAGAGAGACTTTACAACCAAACACGATCCCTGACCTCCTGAAGCTTAGAGGGGAAATAAGTCATCTGCACTATGTGTGGTAGGTCATCGGAAGGAGGGGCCAGAAGAGTGAAGGCATGGGTTCTCCTCACAGCTATCATGTTCCTGTCTATTTCCTCCTTCTCATTAAAAACAAAGGAGATAAAAATATTTTTTAATGAAACAAAATTTGCTGAAGGGACTCCCCAAAAAGGGATGTAGAAAAAAAGCTGCTTAAAGTCATCTAAAAATATGAAATCCAAGGACTAACCCTGCACTTAGAGTTTTATGTGAGGGCACCTACAAGGCTGAGGTTCACTGTAGGGGTTCCCTGGGTTCCCTGGGATGTTGAAATGAGGGCGATAATGCTGTCCCCTTAGGGTTTGTGTGAGGATGAAATGGCAACATTGATAAAAAGAAGAAGGGCTGGCCCCATAGAGGCTGCTCAATACATGTTAGCTATTATTACCAGTGGTGAGAGAAGAATGATACAAAGATAAGCCAAATCCTTATAATTCATTAAGAAAAATAAAACATGTATATAAACAATTACAACAGTTCGTGATAAGTGGGCAATAGAGGTAAATCACCATGGGTCTCAGGGACTTGAAAGCAAAAAGGTAGAAATGAATAAGTCAAGTGGTCAGGACTTTGAAGGAAAAGTGCCATTTGGTCACATAAAAATAAACAGGAGATAGGAATCCACCCAACACGTAGTGTAAATTATTCAGTACAATATTGTCCCAAAAAGACCATAGATAGTCCATAATATTGATTACATCTAAATTGATGTTCCAGATTCTATTTTTAAGTAGTTTCACATAATATCTTACAAGGAAAAAGAAAGGGGTTGGGGTAGAGTGAGCTGATTTAAAAAAAAAAAATCAGCCTGTTCTATAAAATGACTATTAACTCGGTAGCAGTTAGACTTCTCTGTGACCAATTGCCTATAATATATTAGGAGCAGGAAGTTAACTGGTAAATTAGGCAGAGAAAAAAATTCTGTATGGATTTCCCTTCCCACACATGCGCAAAGGTTAGTAGGAGAAAAAACATATATGTAAAGACAATCCTTGTATGGCGAGCCAGACTGCTCAGACTTTGCCGTATCCAGCCTCAACAATGGCACAGAGCGGGCAGACTGCCATCATTCAAAAATCAGCAATTCCCGGGCATGGGAAAAAAATGTGAAAGTCTCTTAAAGGGAAAATCTACCCAGCCATTGAAGAAGATGGAAATAAAACATAAACAGATTCAGAAGTATGGTATTTTGATTGCTGAAGTTTAGAAAATGTGGAAAAGAAGGAAATGAGATGAAATAAGAACTGAATCTAATTATCCTTTTTTATTTATCCATATACAGAAATTAGATCTTGGTGGACTCCCAGAGAAAGTTCAGATTCCCACAAATGATTCAGAGCTTGGTTTTAAGTAGCAGCAGATAAAAAGGAGCTGCGTGGCTATTTTGATGTTTGCAGCTGAGGGAAGCTTTAGGACTATAAAGCAGTCCAGTTCTTGAACTACTTTAAAATAAATTAAATAATAGAAAATGTCTTGACCAATTCACCCAAACCTGTTGATAGCATTTCAGAAATACTTAAATGTTCCCATGTAAAACAAAAACAAAAACAAAAACAAAAACAAAAACACCTCTGGTGAGAGCTTAATGTGGTGTTTTTAAGAGTATTAGTTATTTTTTGTTAAAGTGTCCAGGGACCATGATTGTGAGATCCAAAGAGTTACAATGAGCTATACTTTCAGTTAACTTGAGAAAATCACCGCTTTGAGAAGAAATTGACTTGTTTGGGTTTTTTTTCCCCTACAAAATCTATACTAAGTTGAATTTATGGAGATTTCAGGAGCAATGATATACTGCATATAAGATGGCATGCAAATGAACCTTAACTCCTTGCCATCTCTAAGCAGTTAACAAGGGGATTGCCCTGGAATACACACACACTCACATGCAGAACCCGGGTCCTTGGGAGAAGATAGCTATTATAAAAATGTTAGATTTAAACCATTACATGTAAATGAAGAAAAGGAAGAATGGAAGAAATGTTCAAACGTCCTAGAAAATGAAAGTGCTGAGTGCACTGAGCTAGCTTTTTAAGAAGTGGGGTTTTGTTTTGTTTTGTTTTGTTTGAGATAGTTTCAAAAGAGGCTTGAGGAGGTCCAGCCCAGGTCCCCACCTCTAGAATTGCAGGGTCTTCCAAAGGCAATTGGGTTCACGCCCTCGATAGGATATCTGCAGGCAGAGCACACAAGAGTCAGGCTACTGTTCTATCTTCCACTTCAAGGAAAGTGCCAGTTACTCCCCAGATCCCTGGAGCAATGCCCAATATCTTTGTGGAAACATTTTTAGGCACTCTCCTTCCAGAGAGATAAGAAATTCTCATGCATGTCTCTCTCCACTCCTTTATCCCACTCCGAATGGGCACATTTGGAAATGATTAAAAACATACCATGAACTTGTTTCTGACCTGGGTGTCTCTGAGTTAAAGCACCTCTCCTTTGAACAAATGCCTAAGACATGGCTGGGCACTGTGGGTAAATGGGATAGTCACTGCCCAGGTATGTTAGTTAACCTTTATCTATGGGAACCAGATGAGTAGGCAGACTGAGGATCCTAAGAGGTCTTTCTTGGAAACACTGACTTCATAGAGAGTATGTGAGGGAAATGTCACAGGCAAGACAACCAATTTTTCCCTTCAGAAGCCGGATGTCAATCAGTTTTAATTGTGTCAAAGGCTCGATATTTCTATGAAGGAGCACATCTTATCATGAGCAATAGACAGGTCTTAAACATTGTAAAAAATCCTTTAAATAAAGACTTGCATGTCTGCTCAAGGCACGAAAAGGCTCAGAATGTATCCAATGTCAGTTTTCCAGTGGGACATATGGTATCCAACCTTTACTGCTCCCTGTCAACTAGCTCCTTATAAACCTTAGCAAATTAACTGTGACTCAAAAGGAAAAGTGAGAAAGGGTACCAAAATATAGTATCACTGGCTGTGTCCTAGAAATAGTATATCAAAACCATAGATGAAGACAGCTCTCCAGCTATGAAATCAACCTTATTTTTTTATCCTATAACTCGTATCTTTGCTTTCTTTTTTTTAATTTAAATTCAATTAGCCAACATATAGTACATCATTAGTTTCTGATGTAGTGTTCAATGATTCATCAGTTGCATATAACACCCAGTGCTCATCACATCACGTGATCTTTAAATCAATCTCATTTCTTTTAGTCACCGAACGCAGAGATGATTGTGAACATTTTGCTTACATATCTAATTTTCCAAAGAAAAGTCACCTTTATTGACTCATCAAGTATATTTCCAAATTTCCAGCACAGCAATGAATGATTCCTACATATGCTTTTATTTATTTATTTATGTATTTATTTATGTATTTATTTATTTATTTCAGAGAGAGGGAGATCACACATGCGTGTGATGGGGCCAGGGGTCAGGGTGCAGCAGTAAGCAGAGGGAGAGGGAATCTTAAGCAGGCTCCATGCCCAGCACAGAGCCCAAAGCCAGGCTCAATCCCATGACCCTGAGATCATGACCTGAGCCGAAATCAAGAGTTGGACACTTAACCGACTGAGCCACCCAGCTGCCCCTTTTTTTAGAAAATTATTATAGTGTTTGGGTCTGATTAACAGTGCAAAATAGCAACTGAGAAAGTTCAGATTCCCACAAATGATTGTGGGAGCTACTTTTTTTCTGCATCCATCAACTACCCATTCTCCAACTCACTTTATATTAGCAAAAACATGTGAAATGTGGATCTCAGTTAAATTTGAACATATTTTCCCATCCAAACATTAGCCCTCTGCCAAACTTAGAAGAAAGTGCATCTTATTCTTTTGCTATAGTCTCCAAAGGCAGCCGCAAGATTATAGTTCTGATTGTAGACAGAACTGAGTACATTGTGTTCACTTTCCTGTTCTCTTCATAATCATTGCAACATGAATAGTTATCAGTGAGTCGTAGTTGGACAATCAAATGACAGTAATCACAAGAGTGTAAACAAATCAAGGAAAACCATTGGGGAATGAGAAACCAGGCTGTGGATACTTTCCTTCAGTGGGTTCATGCACTCTCTGAATGTCAGTTGACTTGAAAATCAGTGGATCATAAGGTCATCAAAGGTAAAAGCCCAAGATGATCACTAGGTCTCAAACAATGTCGCAGGTCACAGATTGATAGATTCAGTGGGGAAAAAATCTAGCATTTAATTCCAATTTTCCTTTCAGTAAGCTTCTTACAAGCTTACTTCTGTGAAGTGTTAAAATGAGTATCATCTTTTCATCACTGACCAAATTATTTTACTCCAATGAAAACTGATTGTTAGGATTAAAACAAATTGGGCGCACACCAGTTCCTAAGTATTGAGGAGATGATTTTTGCTAAAGTGGAAGAAATCACCTATTGTGATTTTTACGTAGCTAAGCAAAGAAACATGTGATGATATGAAAGAATCAAGAGTATCCATGAAAAGTAATAACCAAACACTTTGAAGGCAAGGTTCTGAGACATCGGTGCTTATACAGAATTTGCAAACTCTTATTTCCCACTTTATCTGTCTGCATTGAAATTGCGTGTCCTGGGGCACCTAGGTGGCTCAGCCGGTTGGGCATCTGCCTTCGGCTCAGGTCATAATCCTGGAGTCCTGGGACTGACCCCACATAGGGCTCACTGCTCAGCGGGGAGTCTGCTTCTCCCTCTCCCTCTGCTCCTTCCCCTGCTAGTGTTCTCTTGCTCGCTCACTCTCTTAAATAAATAAAATCTTAAAAAAAAAGAGAGAGGGGCGCCTGGGTGGCTCAGTCGTTAAGCGTCTGCCTTCGGCTCAGGTCATGATCCCAGAGTCCTGGGATCGAGCCCCACATCGGGCTCCCTGTTCTGCGGGAAGCCTGCTTCTCCCTCTCCCACTCCCCCTGCTTGTGTTCCCTCTCTCGCTGTGTCTCTCTCTGCCAAATAAATAAATAAAATCTTTAAAAAATAAAAAATTAAAATAAAATAAAAAAAAAAGAGAGAGAAAGAAATTGTGTGTCCCTTTCAAAGGGCCCATGGGTTTCCTCTGTCCCGTAGCCATGGTCACAAAGTTCGTTTGTTTTCTAGGCCTTCAAATTTCATTTTATTTTGATAAAAAATGGGATATTGTAGAGTAGATAGATTGTATCTAAAAACTCAGGCAACTAAATAAAATTTTAAATTTTAAATTTTAGCCTGACGTGTTTCAAACTTATTATACAAATTAAGGGGAATGATATAGAGTAAAAGTCAGCTGAGAATCTAGATGAAGATCACTTCCTTTAAAGACAGCAAAAAAGGGAAAGATAGACGACCCAGACATAATGAAAGGCTGATCATTTTAATTGTCTGTCTGTGGCTGAGCAAAATGAAGGGAACCCATGGAATTATCAGGAATTCATAAAAGAATTATCATCTTTGTACTTGGAGAGCACATTGTATGATCATACACACTTCTTTGTCCCCCAAGTCTGAAGCCATGTCTCTGCTTAGATAAAGCACAGCCTTGGCCTTGCAGCATCCTGTATTATGCTCTGTCTGAATACACACAGGCTATCACACACTTGAGCTGAGAGCCACAAAGCATCTAGACCGACCAAACACTTTCACCTGTTTCTAATCAAGCCATTCCCAAATATCTAAGGCTTGTTTTTCATCCTTCAGCACAATCAGGCAAGCATCTGGCATTTCAAATTTGGGGTTTCTCCACATCAGCACGAATGGCACTACACCATCATTTTAGTTGGTATTATCATCACCCTCTTGCTTACAAATGGCTCATGTTCTATATATTCTCAAAAAAAAAAAAAAAAATCTGACAGAAATAAAGAATGGGGCAAGAGCTCAGCAGGCCTCAGAAGGAAAAAAGCAACTAGGAGGCCATGTTTGAGTGACCAAGGAATTTTATCTGACCGCTAGGAATTTCTCAGTTTTTATAAAAGAACTCACAGCAATCCTTGGGACCCGCAGGGGCCTTTCAATCTTCTGTAATTACATTCCTCTAAACTAGTGTTATGCTTCTACCTTGTGGGGCCATTCTTTTGATGGTTTTTATAAGATGAGAGGTCTAATTCTTCACAGCACCCCATTTTTGTAGAGGTCTAACATAAAATAATTGAAAACTATCTAATATAGGTAGCAGCTTATTTTATTTGTGTCTGTCTCTGTTTCTGCCCCCACCCATTCTTACCAGATTCCTACATACCTGTCAGAAAGTATAGTGGTGATGAGCCCTGGGTGTTACACGTAACTGATGAATCATTGAACACTACATCAAAAACTAATGATGTACTATATGTTGCCTAATGGAACATAATAATAAAAATTTTTTTTTAAAAAGTACAGTAGAATGGCTTATTAAAATGACCTTTCACCCATGTCAACCTTATTATGTATGATATTCATGCATATATACATGAATAATAGATCCATATATTCTAGCATATAGGAAGTTTTACAAATATTTGGATGCTAAATTTGCGTTTCAACTCACAAGTGCAATGGAGTGAAATAAAGCATGGAGCTCATTTTTCCACTTCAGTACAGAAAAGGCAGGCTTATTGGCATGCTAAGGTTTGCCTCCAATTCTCAATTCATACTCACTGAAGCAACTATAAACAAGCTCATCTTCCAGAAAGTTTTCAAAAAAAAAAAAGTGGAAACTTCAGGAATTCAGAGAGTCATTTCCCCAAATTACTAAAATTATATTCATTTCAGCATAAAATGCAGTGAATCATCTGTCATGCCAGCACATTGTGCTTTTCAGGCTTAGTACGATTGTACTTGTTTACAGTTCTCATTGTTACAATCATTCACATGATTCAGGCATATTCCAACATCTGAAGCAATGTCTGAACCTTTCCTCGAGTATCACAGACTGGCTGCAGCCTCATTCACGGCTGAGTTACGTGCTCTGGCAGAAAAGGTGGGTCCACTTTCGGCAGTAGAAGTCTACGTTACTTGTCTACCTTTCTGTCGTGAATTCACTCTAAAGAGGTCAATTGGTAACTGAGTCTCTTCGGCCCAATACAAAGAAATCGGAGGGCCTGTCTGTTCATTTCAGGTAAAAATAGGTTGATGCTTTGCTAAAGACCTTTATGACATTATTTTATTCAATTCATAGTGCCCATAGGTAGACAGGCTGAGTTAAAAGAGATTAGCTAAGGAGATGTTAAGATGTTGACCATCCATCAAACAAGCAATCCAAAATGCTGAGTACCCACTTTTATTGGTCAGTTAGATCTGTCATTAGGAAAGATCATAGACTGGGGAGCTTTAACAACAGAAATTATTTTTCTCACAGTTCTGGAGGCTGAGTCCAAGATCAGGATGCCAGGATGGTCAGGTTCTGATAAGACTTCTCTTTCTAGGCGTGCAGATGTCTGCCTTCTTGCTGGGTCCTCACGTGGAGTGTGTGTGTGGAGGGGGCGGGCGGTGGGAGGCAGAGAGGAAACTCTGGTGCCTCTTCTTATAAAGTCACTAATCCCAGGATGCCTGAGTGGCTCAGACAGTTAGGTGTCTGCCTTTGGCTCAGGTCATGATCCCAGGGTCCTGGGATTGAGTCTCGCATCGGGCTCTTTGCTCAGCGTGGAGCCTGCTTCTCCCTCTGCCGCTCCCCCTGCCTGTGCTCACTCTCTCTCTCTCTCTGACAAATAACTAAATAAAATCTTAAAAAAAAAGTTTAAAAAAAATAAAGTCGCTCATCCCATCATGAGGACCTACCTTTATGACCTCAACTAACCCTAATTACTTCCAAAAGATCTCCAAACACTGGGGCTTGGAGCTGCAACATATGGATTTTGAGGGCATACAAACATTCAGCCTCCTACTGTATGTCAACAAGGTCACCCAATTGTAGGCAGGTCACTGGACAGGCAGACTCCAGCTACTATTACCCAGTAGACAGTGAGGTGGAGATTCATATTTCATGGCTTTAGATAAGTGAAGCCATGTTGCTGAGAAAAGAGGAATCCACATGATTGGCAGGTGCCAGGCAGGAAGATTTATCTTAAAGGGTTTTAAACATGCCTCTCATTTTCTTAGCTGGCTAATTATTACCACTGAGAAAAGGCAAGTCCATAGTGAACAGGTTAGAGAAGCAGAAAAATAGAGCTTTGTCCTGTCATTTTTTTTCTATAATAGGAAGAAGAGGTAGCCAGCAAGAGCAAAGAACATCAGATGAAAGCAAAGCCTTCCAAAGAACATTGTTAATCAATACTAGGAATTCAATATAAATCTTTAATAAGTGGATAAGTAAAGATTAAGAATGCTTTAGTGGCTAATAAGTGCTCTGAGGCAAGAAATGGGTATTGTACAAGATGAAGTGGACCTTCACAGTGGATTCCAAAAATCTAGAAGAAAATTTCAGTCCAGAACTGACCTGTTTGTATAACTACCGTAGGTAAGAATTATCACGTAAAGAACTTTTAGGGAGGAAGGACTGAAGACCCATACCAGCAACCAGTTTAATACCAGAAGCTTCTTGAGAAACTCAAGAACACTTGTCAAATAAAAACTTGTATATTAAACTATATATAGCTCTCATTACAGGCAATGTGGTTAGCTAATGTCGATACATTCTTTCTCATCTTGGTATCAAGTCCTGAGTTAAAATTTCTTACACATCAATACCTGGGTCAGGGGAACCCTTCCCATTAAATTGAATATTCAGGTACACAGAGTGGGCAAAACAGAGCAGACAAACCTCCTTATAGATCTTTTTTTTTTAGCCAAGCTTATTTCTAAATATGATAACAACTACTAAAGATAATGTTAGTAGTAGTGACAAAAGAGTAAAGATGAAAAAAAATACTAACAATTTTAATAGAAAAAAATGATTAGAAACAACAATGCTGATGATTCAGATGCAAAAGATACCAGTGGCCTGTGATAGAAAAGTCTGGAATCTTGCCATGTACTTAAGTTGCTGTATGGAGACAGAATAGGACAGAGGTTCCCATTCTCAGTGCACACTACCTTCAGTGTCTCAGGAAGTTTTTCATGATGTCACTAGGCTAAAGGAAGTACCTAACGATAACATTTATTGGGTAGCTAGGTCCAAATCACTTAGACACAGATCTAAGAGACATTTTTCCAGAAAAATTAAAATATCCTAAGGTAGCACCATGTATTAGCTACAGTACCCCAGAGTGTCTCAGCACACAGTTTGGGAACCACTGGTAGATTTTATTAATTAATTCAGGTTTTTAAATATGTAATACACATGTAACTTGCACTTCATCTTTCCATGCTTTAGTTTACTCAAGTAAAAAAAATGGATCTGAAAAAAAGTGGATCTGATAACACTTTATAGAGTTGTCATCATGAGGATGCAGTTAAGGTAATCTAGGTACAAAGAAAGTGCTTGGTACTTAGCACAATAAATGTTAGCTAAGTTTATCATTGTTAAGCATAAGGCATTACACAGTATTCCCTTCCTTGTGATTTTGATAAATCTAGAGAGCATCAGAGATTTCCTTGGGAAAACTGTATTATAGGAGTGGGCTCACGTTTTACTTCTCACTCCTTTATAACAAGCTGGAGCTGTAAAGTTCTGAAGAAAGACTTATCAGGGGATTCCCATGGGTACTTCCTCCCAGGACAGAGCAGAAGCAGAACCAGGTCCTTGTTTTAATTAAGGCTTAGTCATGCGACTAGTTGGACTTTCCAAGAAAATAATGTCTCTATATCTTTAGTGTCCAATTAAATACAAAAAGAAATGCAAGAAGTTAGCCAAGCTTTTGATTGTAGACATGAAGAGCTTCCAATTCACTCAGTAGACTGCCATTTCACTCCTGCACTGTTATCAACAGGAAAAGGTAGTGGGATTATGATGATTTTTGAAAAAGAAATTGCTGAAAAAGGAAAACAGTAAATTGCAATGAGTTTCTAAAGATATGTATCTACTTTGCTGCATTTATTTTGCCTTGCTGAACTACTTAGTTGGTTTTAGTTGAAAAACATAGTTTTACAAGACGATGCAAAGCAAATTCCAAAGTTGGATCAATGCCCCTCTCAGTTTTAATACAAACTGATCTTTTTGACAGTTTTTTGAAGATATTAGCTATACATTTCTAGCTATTACAATGACTATCTTTTTAGGCTTTTGCAACCATTCTACCGTCTACCCCTTCCTATTAAAAACCCATAACATTTGCGATAACCTCAATATCCATGCCATCAACTATGTAGATTGTATTATTTGTTGATCATGTTTCCCTGTAGGCAAAATATTTCCCTACACCATTGGTTTTGGGCCCTTTCTTTGGCCAATGCAAACATAAGTAAACAGGAGGTATACCACATGAAGGCCGAACCTTTAAGTATGCTTCCCTTACTTGATTCTTCTTCTTTTCTTTTGTCCTCCACCATCAGAACAGCATATCCCAAATAGGGGCTGCTTGGTCAGCTTGGACATGCAGCCAAGCCTAGCAGAACCAGGTCACAACCATCCTGACATGAGCAAAAGAGGTTTTCATTTTTTCAATAAGATTTTATTTATTTATTTGTTTGTTTGTTTGGAGAACGTGAGTGGAGGTGGGGGTGAAGGGGCACAGGGAGAGGGAGAGAATCTCAAGCAGACTCCCCACTGAGCACAGAGCCCTACATGGAGCATCTCATGACCCTGAGATCATGACCTGAGCCAAAACCAAGAGTCCGACGCTCAACCAACTGAGCCACCCAGGGGCCCTAAGAGGTTTTCATTTTTATAAACCTTTAGAATACTGAGGTTGTTTGCTACCACAGTAAGAACTGACTAATACCTCAAGGTATCAACACTTTACTTGCAAATTGTATGGATCTTCTCCTCATTTATGATATTCCCCTATCGAAGATGATATTCTATATGTTATCATTACCCTCAATTTATTTACTTCTGAAATTTTAATTTCCAGTATTTCACTCCATCTGTCTACAACCCCCAGCTCTTCAGACTCTCAAGTTTTGTTTTGTTTTTTTTTTAACTTCCTTGCTCCTGCAACACACAGCCTTCAAACTGACACCCCCTTGCCCAGATCTGTAACATCACATGCTTCATTCAATCCATTATCTCCCTTTTCAGCCCTACTTCTTTCCCCCCTGAAAAGTTCTGGTCACCAATACCAGTGTGTGGGTGTGGGTGTGGTGGGGGTGAGGATGGGGGTTGTCCCACACCAACAAACAACTCTGGGACTCCAGTGGGGTCTCTCACAATTCAACTCAATTCTGACACTATCTACCCAGAGATGGCTTCAGATCCCCCAGGTTAAGGGTTCAGTCCTATAAGACTACCTCCCTGCCCCAACTTCCCCAGCCTTCCATTTCAGATGCCCCCTTGCAAGCCCAACGGTTGTCCCTTGTAACGGTCACCAACCTGGAAATTCTCTAAACCCAGTCCTTTCAGGGTTTTTGGAGGCTTCGTTACAGAGGCACAACTGATTAAGTCATTGACCATTGGAAATTGATTCAACGTACAGCCTCTCCCCACTGAAACTTCAACCCTTGAATCACCTGTTTGGGCCTCCAGGCAACCAGCACCCATTCTTCAGTGCAGTCCAAAGGTCACCTTATTAACATAACAAAAGATACCTTTGTGGCTTTTAACACCTAGGGAATTCCAAGGGTTTTAAGAGCTCTGTGCTAGAAATGGGAAGATCAAATCTGTATTTCTTATTATAAATCACACTATCACCTGCTGGTCTTTGAACGTGGGTCTCTTTTAAAGCAAAACAATCATAAAAGTCAAAAGATATCCTTACATCACTAGAATCCAATTCAGTCATTAATAACTATTATATCCATATCTTACGACATGTCTCCAAGGGTGAGGCCACTCAGGTTTGCAGGCTTTCATAGATTGTATCAGGTTCCAGAAGCAGGAGTAATGTCAGCGATAGGGGCTTCACCTTTTCGGATATCTGGTATAATTGAGCTAAGAGACAGTATCATCTCTAACTCTGAACCTCTTTTGAGGTGTTAATGTGACATTGGCTTTCCCTCCTTACATTACATAACCCATTTCTTCATTCCCTTACCCTCAGCTATGATGTTCCCTTTTCTTTAATTATGCCAAACTTTTCCACCTTTGGAAGGGACACTAGGTTCGGCCACTGTGCCGGTCTAGAAGGCAGGCAGCAATACCATTCTGGCAAGTTCCTCCCCCTCTACCCACCCCTGTTCACATGGATGAAAGCTACTTAGGTGCCCAACTAGAGGGCTATTTTTACCATCAGGTAATGTGGCTGAATTCATTGTTGATCCCAATTCGGCAGATGTGGGGAGGCACACCCCGCCCCAACCGGTCCTGAGGAATTGTGGCAGAAAGCTTCAAAACACAGGGTTTCTGGCTAGGAATCATCCCTTTTCTGACCCTTTTAATTGCAGCCCTGGTCCTATGACCACTGCATCAAGTAGAGGGGGAGAAACAAAAGTTGAGGTGATATGAGGAAGAAAGAATATCAGCACCTTCTTCCCCCACCAGCCTTCCCCAGGTCTACCAGGCAAACAGCGATCTAGCCAATGGGGACACTCCTTTAGCCACCCCTCATGTTCATGTTGAGTGTGAGCACATACTCATGAAGGTGTGTAAGCCAGCTCCTCATGCTTTTATCTCCCCCTGTTTTAGACAGTGTTTTAATTGTCCATTCCAATTCTCTACCAAACTAGTAGTCTGAGGGAGCTCTCTCTCTCTCTGCTCCCTGTTGGACATTACCAGCTGTAAAGATAATGATCTTGATGGCCAACAGACACTTGAAAAGATGCTCATCAGCACTTATCATGCAAATCAAAACTACAATATCACCTCACACCTGTCAGAATGGTTAAAATCAACAACACAAGAAACAACAGGTGTTGGCGAAGATGTGGAGATAAAGGAGCCCTCTTGCACTGTTGGTGGAATTGCAAACTGGTGCAGACACTGTGGAAAACAGTATGGAGGTTCCTGAAAAAGTTAAAAATAGAATTATGTTATGACCCAGCAACTGCACCACTGAGTACTCAAAGAACATGAGAACATTAAGGGATATATGCACCCCTATGTTTATAGCAGCATTATTTATAATAGCCAGGATATGGAAGCAGCCCAAGTGTCCATCAACTAATGAAAGGATAAAGAAGATGTGGTATATTATATGTATATTATATATACATATAATATATATAGTGTGTGTGTGTGTGTATAGTGGAATATTTTCAGCCATAAATAATGAAATCTTGTCATTTGCAACAACATGGAGGGAGCTAGAGTATAATGCTAAGTGAAATAAGTCAGTCAGACAAAGACAAATATCATATGATTTCACTCATAGGTGGAATTTAAAAAACAAATGAATAAAGGGAAAAAGTAAAAGAGAGAGACAAATCAAGAAACGGACTCTTAATTATAGAAAACAAACTGATGCTTACCAGAGGGGAGGGGGTAGCGGGATGGGTAAAATAGATAATGGGGATAAAGGAGGGCACTTGTGATGAGCACAGGGTGATATATGGAAGAGTTGAGTCACTATATTGTACACCTGAAACTAATACAAAGCTGTATGTTAACTGGAATTAAAATAACAACTTACAATTTAAAAAAATGGAGTTAATGATTGATCATGCCTACCTAAGGAAGTCCCCATAAAAATCCTCAGAGTTGGTTTGGGAGAGCTTCTAGGTGGGCTAACACATTCACACTGAGAGGATAATGTACCCCAACTCCACAGGCTCAGGTCCTGATCTCAGCGTCCTGGGATCAAGCCCCGTTTCAGGCTCTGTGCTCAGCACAGAGTCTGTTTGAGATTCCTTCTCCCTCTGCCCCTCCCCACGCTCATGCTCTCTCTCTCTCTCTCTCTCTCAGATAAATAAATAAGTAAATAAAATCTTAAAAATAAATAAAAACAAAAATCTCCATCTTATTGGGAAAAATCCCTTGACTCTTTCCTCACCTCTTCCATTCTCTTGTTAATAAACCTAAAGTTTTTATTAGCATCTGTAAAACTATCACAGGTACCTGAGATAGAAAATTGGATGAAGCTTCCTATTTTTCAGTTCTGTGACAATAAGATTTTATGAGGTGCCACGTGGAAGGAGCCCCTTACCCACAGCATTTACCATGACCTGGTAAGGGGCACATTCAGCAGGTCAATATCCCTGCCATCGTGAAGCTGGTCTCACATAGCTTGCATACAAAGCATATCAGTTGCTTCATCTGGGGTGTCCCACTTGGCATTTATAGGTGGAGACAGTGTTCCTTCTCAGGGTAAACAGACCTTGCAGGGGCTTTATCCAGTCCACCAGGCTGGTTGTTCCCAGAGAAAAATCTCCTGTGTGTCTGGATCACATATGGCCATCTGGGATTGCATCCCAGTGAGCTCTCCAGTGAGCTGTATTAATTCATATACACTCTTCCACTCAGCAGCATTCAAAGCCAAAGACACAGTTCCTAAATTAGTCACTATCACAATCCTCTTCAGTATCACTCCGCCTTCCCCACAGAGAACTCATGGCCCAGAATAAGCAAACTCTTCTACATCCTCAACTCTAATTTGGATCTATTCTTTCACCTTCTTCATGAACTGTGGGGTCCCCTGTAGACCCTGTCTCCTTGGCAACCTTCTCACTAAAGGCTGATTTTTGCTCAGACCCCAGTAGTCAGGGTCTAGGGGTGAAGTGACCATGCTCTCTTTCCTTACAATTGTCTCTTCTAAACTCTTTCCTCTCCTTCCTTGGAATGCCTCCTTGAATTGAGTGCTACCAGAACATATCTATCCCTACCTTTGTCCTTACCATCATCTATCATATCCTGATTGTCCATTCTTTCATTTTGGGGGTATTTTATTCATTTGATTCACTATTTCACTCTTCATTCCTGTTCCTGTCATCCTTGTGGGTGATTTCAACATCCACACAAATGACTCACCAAATACCCTGTCCTCTCGGTCTTCACTCCTTTCTTCCAATAATCTTCTCCTCAGCCCCATGTCAGCACTCCCAGAGGCTCTCCCTTGGTTTGGTCCTTACCAGTAACCTCACCACCTTTGGAATCTTGCTTTGAGGCATCCTGCTCCCTGATCATCACCTCTTATTTTCCAAGCTCACTTGTATTCATCTCCTTATGCCAACTATTCTGTGTGATCAGCTGAACATATAATTTGTTGACCCAATTCTGTTTTAATATATTCATGATACCTTTCTGTATTAGTTTTCTAGTGCTACGATGACAAAATACCAGAGTACCAATGGGCAACTGAAACAACAGAATTTTGTTTTCTCACAGTTCTATCATCTAGAAGTCCTAGATCAAGTGCTGGCAGGGTTGGTTTCTCCTGAAGCCTGTCTCCTTGGCTTAGAGATGGTTGTCTTCTCCCTCTGTCTTCATGGGGTTTTCTCTGTGTATGTGTCTGTGTCCTAATCTCTTCTTATAAGAACATCAGTCCTTTTGGATTTGGGCCCATTCTAATGACCTCATTTTAACTCAATTCCTTTTTAAAAGACTCTAACTCCAAATATAGTCACAATCAGAGGTACGGGGTATTTGGAGGGGACATAGTTTGGCCTATAACACTCTCATCTGCACAATTTCCACTTTATCCAGCTTAGATTCCATGGTCTATCATTTCTATCATCTTTGCGAACACCTTCAGTCCCTTGCTTCTTTCTCTCTCTGCCATCATACTCATCTGTCATCTATTTTTTTATCCCATAGCTGTACTCATGCAGCTACACAGTGCTGGAGGAAAAAATACATATAACCATGCTATCTAAGCTTCATTTAAATTAGTAATCACATTGTATACCAGCAGTAAACACTGATTGGCAATCTTCTCCTCTCACTACACTCTCAACTCCTCACCTTTCCTCCTACTTTCTTGAGTAAGTAGATATTATTTTGAGGACTCCGTTAGAAAACCACCACAAGTCTAATGGCCTACCCAGGTCTCCATGCACATTGTCCACCATACTTCTTGGCATAATGGAGGTCTCCTAGGGTATACCCTGCTCCCAGTTTCCTGGATCCCATCTTTTCTTGCCCAGTCAAGAATGAGGGTCCTTGATTTTAACCTATTTCTCTTGCATTATCATTTTTTTTCCCTCTCCATAGGATCATTTAATTTAAACACATTTAGAACATTCCATGTTCAAAAGTTTCTTCGTCATGGGGCACCTGGGTGGCTCAGTGGGTTAAGCATCCGATTCTTGATTTGGACTCAGGTCATGAGATTGAGCCCTGCACCGGGCTCCATGCTGAGTATGGAGCCTGCTTAAGTCCTTACCCCCACTCTCTCTCTCCCTCTCAAATAAGTAAATAAATACATAAATAAAAGTTTCTTCATCTTTACTTCTACATCTATCCACTGCCACATTTTCTCCCCCTTCAGAATAAAATTCCTGAAAGAACTGTCCTTCATGGTCTTCACTTCCTCATAACCCATTCCCTCCTCAGCCCACTTGGACCAGGCTTCTGCTTCTACCCCTCTACTCAAACTGCCCTCCCTAAGGTGTTGCCAAATCCAGTGGTCACATTGCTGTGTTCATTTGACTCAGACCACAGCAGGATTCAAGACCATTTGCCGCCCTTTAGTTATTAAAATGCCATCTCTTCCTGGGCTTCTGTGTTTTCCTCCTACCTCACTGACTGGGGCTGTTTGGCCTCCTCTATTGGCTCCCCCATTCTGCTTCATCTTTAAGCGTGTGAGTGTCCAGGGATTAGTTCTAAGCCCTCTACTTTTCTCTTTCTATATTTTCCCCTTAAGTTATAGATCCAGTTCCAAGCTTTTAATACTGCCCATATGCTGATTTCCAAATTTATTTCTCTAGCACTTATAGTTTTTTCTAATCTCCAAATTCAGATGTCCAGCTGCTTAATGTATATCTACAACTGTGTCTAAGAACTTCAAGCATAACATAATTTAAACAGAGTTATTTTCTTTAAAGATTTTATTTATTTCTTTGACAGAGAGAGAGAGCACAAGCAGGTGAAGTGGCAGGCAGAGGGAGAGGGAGAAGCAGGCTCCCTGCTGGGAGCCAGACATGAGGCTCTCCCAGGACCCCAAGATCATGACCTGAGCTGAAGACAGACACTTAACAAACTAAGCCACCCAGGGACTGCTAAACAGAATTCTTTTTTTTTTTTTAAGATTTTATTTATTTATTTGACAGAGAGAGGCACAGCGAGAGAGGGAACACAAGTAGGGGGAGTGGGAGAGGGAGAAGCAGGCTTCCCGCCAAGCAGGGAGCCTGATGTGGGGCTCGATCCCAGGACCCTGAGATCATGACCTGAGCCGAAGGCAGACGCTTAACGACTGAGCCACCCAGGGACCCCTAAACAGAATTCTTTACCTATAATCCCCACCCCCAGAAAACTCCTTCTTGCCCTGACTTTTCCCTAGATTACTGAAGTTTACTCTGATGGATTTCTTTCCTCTCTCACTTTTGCCCCAACATCACCCCACAGCCCACAGAGAAGTCAGGTGGTCTTTTTAAACTCACAATCCTACCATGCCAACTTTTTTTTTTCTTTTTGCATAAGACCTTCCAATGGCTTCCCAACACCCTAAAATTTAATCCTAACACTCTAAATTGCCTGTAGTGCCTCACGTGAATGGCCCTGACACGCATCCCTATCTTAAATCACCTGCCACTCTCTCCAGTGAGTGGTGAGTCCCAGACATTCTGGTTTTATTTCTGTTCCTTGAACATGCCAAGATTTTTCCTACCTCAAGAATTTTGCACTTGTTTTTCCCTCTGCTTGTACTGATCTGCTCCAGATCTGTATACACCAGGACACATTCCAGCATTTAGATCTTGGCTCAAATACTTCCTCATCATTGACGTCTTCCTGTCCATTCCATCTAAGTTGGACTACCAATCTTCTTTAGAGCATCACCCTGAATTATTTTTGCCATAACACTCATGATCTGAATCAGTTATTCATGTGTTTGCTTATTTATGATCTGTTTCTTGCTCCTGAAAATGTAATCTCCTGTGCTTAAGCCAATACCTCCCATAATATAGGTACCCTATAAATGTTTCTTGAATAAATATAGGAATTTTGATTCGAGGAACTTATGCTAATAAGACAATCAAACCATAAGGATAGCTATCCTAGGACCATTCAAATAGAAAAGAACTGCAATCAATCAAAAATGACCAAGACATTGACTAAGTAAAATGTGTGACGTCCATGTAACAGAATCATACGTAAAAGAAGAAAACCCAGAATCAAGTAGTAAACCCATAGTTACGGACTTGGAAAATTATCAACCAGATACTGCTGAAAGAAAAAAAGCTGAGTAAACAAAACCCAAAGTGTGCACCCATTTATGTAAAATTATGCATACACAATATTACACATACACTATGTACTTATACACACATGCATGAAGTCAGATGCCTGCAGCTATATCTAGAAATATTAACAATGGCTATCTCTGAGAAATCTAGGAATAATTTTAACTTTCTATGCTTCTCTAAATCATTTACATTTTTATATGAGCACGCATTATGTTCATAATCAGAAAAATAAAGACAAAAATTTCTACTCCTAGTCTTGGGCTCATCAGATAGACAACACGAGGATTTTTCCAAGCCATTTTTTGAGAAAAAAAAAAAAAGGCAGTTTTTCAGCACAGGGATATTGAAGCTCTCTATTTCCATTTCATTCCCCCGCCCCATCTTGTTTTTCTTATTGTTATTGGGAGTGTGGAAACACTGTTAGCACTGCAAAAAAATAAATAAATAAATAAAATAAATCCAAAAATATTATTAGGGTAAACTTTTCAAAGTGCATTTTAATATAGCATCAAGCATGTTCACATTTTTATTGCTGATTATAATGTTCAACAACCTGTGACACAATAATTCAGACTTTCTGGCAGACGGAGCCCAGTTTCCATTTCTTTTAGTACAAGATGTAGGGTGTGGAAACTTTCTACTTCCTTGGAAACTCTTCTGAAAACGGGTTTTCACTCATTTCAGCCTCTAAGTGTTTAAGAGGTGACTGAATTTCTGAAAGTGGGCTGTTTTAGAACCTCTGGCAACCACTGTAACTTTCGCACTATGTGAAAAAGGGGGAAAAATCCATATTATTAAAAAGTTGCCCTCAATCTCTTTCCCATTTCCTATTTTTTTCACTGATGCTAAGTATCAGGATAATTTTCCATGGAAACACTGAAATTCAGCATTGAAAATTATTGATGTAAATGACAGTATCTCTGAATAATAATAACGATAATAAAATTGCATTATTGAGAAGACAACTGCAGTGTTTTTCCTAAATTCCACCCAGGTTTTTTTTTTTTTTTAATTTCTTTTTATTTGTTGTTGTTGTTTGTTTGCTCTGTGTTTTGTTTTTTTAAACCACTATACTACCAAATAGGATACCCATTTCTATTCAACAATCTGGGTGAAATTCAGGAGATAACTAAACTGCAAACAGTTTTTTTTTTTTTTTGCGTGTGTGTGGAAAAAAGTGAAAACATCATCTTCAACTAATTCCTTAACAGGGCAAGATACACTATAATGAATCTGCTGAAATCCTGTCTGCTTCCATCATTGAGCAGTAGGTTGGCTTCCTAGGATAAAATCCTAAAAATAGGCAGCTGGTTTTTTTTATCTTTTAATTGTTATGTTAATCACCATACATTACATTATTAGTTTTTGATGTAGTGTTCCATGATTCATTGTTTGTGCATAACACCCAGTGCTCCATGCAGAACGTGCCCTTTTTAATACCCATCACCAAGCTAACCCATCCTCCTACCCCCCTCCCCCTAGAACCCTCAGTTTGTTTTTCAGAGTCCATCATCTCTCATGGTTCGTCTCCCCCTCCGATTTGCCCCCCTTCATTCTTCCCCTCTTGCTATCTTTTTTTTTTTCTTAACATATATTGCATTATTTGTTTCAGAGGTACAGATCTGTGATTCAACAGTCTTGCACAATTCACAGCATTCACCATAGAACATACCCTCCCCAATGTCTATCACCCAGCCAACCCATCCCTCCCACCCCACCCCCCACTCCAGCAACCCTCAGTTTGTTTCCTGAGATTAAGAATTCCTCATATCAGTGAGGTCATATGATACATGTCTTTCTCTGACTGACTTATTTCGCTCAGCATAACACCCTCCAGTTCCATCCACGTCGTTGCAAATGGCAAGATCTCATTCCTTTTGATGGCTGCATAATATTCCATTGTATATATATAACACACCTTCTTTATCCAGTCATCTGTTGATGGACATCTTGGCTCTTTCCACAGTTTGGCTATTGTGGACATTGCTGCTATAAACATTAGGATGCACATACCTCTTCAGATCCCTACATTCATATCTTTGGGGAAATACCCAGTAGTGCAATTGCTGGATCGTATGGTAGCTCTATTTTCAACTTTTTGAGGAGCCTCCATACTGTTTTCCAGAGTGGTCGCACCAGCTTGCATTCCCACCAACAGTGTAGGAGGGTTCCCCTTTCTCCACATCCCCCCCAACATCTGTCGTTACCTGACTTGTTAATTTTAGCCATTCTGACTGGTGAGAGGTGGTATCTCATTGAGGTTTTGATTTGGATTTCCCTGATGCCAAGCAATGTTGAGCACTTTTTCATGTGTCTGTTGGCCATTTGGAAGTCTTCTTTGAAAAAATGTCTGTTCATGTTTTCTGCCCATTTCTTGATTGGATTCTTTATTCTTTGGGTGGTGAGTTTGATAAGTTCTTTATAAATTTTGGATACTGGCCCTTTATCTGATATGTCATTTGCAAATATCTTCTCCCATTCTGTCAGTTGTCTTTGGCTTTGTTGACTGTTTCTTTTGCTGTGCAAAAGCTTTTTATCTTGATGAAGTCCCAATAGTTCATTTTTGCCCTTGCTTCCCTTGCCTTTGGCGATGTTTCTAGGAAGAAGTTGCTGCGGCTGAGGTCAAAGAGGTTGCTGCCTGTGTTCTCCTTTAGGATTTTGATGGACTCCTGTCTCATATTTAGGTCTTTCAACCATTTGGAGTCTATTTTTGTGTGTGGTGTAAGGAAATGGTCCAGTTTCATTCTTCTGCATGTGGCTGTCCAATTTTCCCAAGACCATTTGTTGAAGAGACTGTCTCTTTTCCATTGGACATTCTTTCCTGCTTTGTCAAAGATTAGTTGACGATAGAGTTGAGGGTCCATTTCTGGGCTCTCTATTCTGTTCCATTGATCTATGTGTCTGTTTTTATGCCAGTACCATACTGTCTTGATGATGACAGCTTTGTAATAGAGCTGGAAGTCTGGAATTGTGATGCCACCAGCTTTGCTTTTCTTTTTCAACATTCCTCTGGCTGTTCAGGGTCATTTCTGGTTCCATACAAATTTTAGGATTATTTGTTCCATTTCTTTGAAAAAAGTGGATGGTATTTTGATGGGGATTGCATTGAATGTGTAGATTGCTCTAGGTAGCATTGACATCTTCACAATAATTGTTCTTCCAATCCATGAGCATGGAACATTTTTCCATTTCTTTGTGTCTTCCTCAATTTCTTTCATGAGTATTTTATAGTTTTCTGAGTACAGATCCTTTGCCTCTTTGGTTAGATTTATTCCTAGTTATCTTATGGTTTTGGGTGCAATTGTAAATGAGATTGACTCCTTCATTTCTCTTTCTTCTGTCTTGTTGTTGGTGTATAGGAATGCCACTGATTTCTGTGCATTGATTTTATATCCTGCCACTTTACTGAATTCCTGTATGAGTTCTAGCAGTTTTGGGGTGGAGTCTTTGGGGTTTTCCACATAAAGTAGCATCTCATCTGCAAAGAGTGAGAGTTTGACTTCTTCTTTGCCGATTTGGATGCCTTTGATTTCTTTTTGTTGTGGATTGCTGTGGCTAGGACTTCTAATATTATGTTGAATAGCAGTGGTGATAGTGGACATCCCTGCTGCGTTCCTGACCTTAGGGGGAAAGCTCTCAGTTTTTCCCCATTGAGAATGATATTTGCTGTAGGTTTTTCATAGATGGCTTTCATGATATTGAGGTATGTACCCTCTATGCCTATACTCTGAAGAGTTTTGATCAAGAAAGGATGCTGTACTTTGTCAAATGCTTTTTCTGCATCTATGGAGAGGATCATATGATTCTTGTTCTTTCTTTTGTTAATGTATTGTATCACATTGATTGATTTGCGGATGTTGAACCAACCTTGCAGCCCAGGGATAAATCCCACTTGGTCATGGTGAATAATCCTTTTAATGTACTGTTGGATCCTATTGGCTAGTATTTTGGTGAGAATTTTTGCATCCATGTTCATCAAGGATATTGGTCTGTAATTCTCCTTTTTGATGGGGTCTTTGTCTGGTTTGGGGATCAAGGTAATGGTGGCCTCATAAAACGAGTTTGGAAGCTTTCCTTCCATTTCTATTTTTTGGAACAGTTTCAGAAGAATAGGTATTAATTCTTCTTGAAATGTTTGGTAGAATTCCCCTGGGAAGCCATCTGGCCCTGGGCTTTTGTCTTTTGGGAGATTTTTGATGACTGCTTCAATTTCCTTAGTGGTTATAGGTCTGTTCAGGTTTTCTATTTCTTCCTGCTTCAGTTTTGGTAGTTGATACATCTCTAGGAATGCATCCATTTCTTCCAGGTTATCGAATTTGCTGGCATAGAGTTGCTCATAATATGTTCTTATAATTGTTTGTATTTCTTTGGTGTTGGTTGTGATCTCTCCTCTTTCATTCATGATTTTGTTGATTTGGGTCATTTCTCTTCTCTTTTTGATAAGTCTGGCCAGGGGTTTATCAATCTTGTTAATTCTTTCAGAAAACCAGCTCCTAGTTTCGTTGATCTGTTCTACTGTTCTTTGGTTTCTATTTCATTGATTTCTGCTCTGATCTTTATTATTTCTCTTATCCTGCTGGGTTTAGGCTTTATTTGCTGTTTTTTCTCTAGCTCCTTTAGGTGTAGGGTTAGGTTATGTATTTGAGACCTTTCTTGTTTCTTGAGGAAGGCTTGTATTGCTATATACTTTCCTTTTAGGACTGTCTTTGCTGCATCCCAGAGATTTTGAACAGTTGTGTTTTCATTTTCATTGGTTTCCATGAATTTTTTTAATTCTTCTTTAATTTCCTGGTTGACCCATTCATTCTTTAGTAGGATGCTCTTTAGCCTCCACGTATTTGAGTTCTTTCCAACTTTCCTCTTGTGATTGAGTTCTAGTTTCAAAGCATCGTGGTCTGAAAATAGGCAGGGAATGATCCCAATCTTTTGGTACCAGTTGAGACCTGATTTGTGACCTAGGATGTGATCTATTCTGGAGAATGTTCCATGGGCACTAGAGAAGAATGTGTATTCCATTGCTTTGGGATAGAATGTTCTGAATATGTCTGTGAAGTCCATTTGGTCCAGTGTCATTACAGTCTTTATTTCCTTGTTGATCTTTTGCTTAGATGATCTGTCCATTTCAGTGAGGGGGGTGTTAAAGTCCCCCACTATTATTGTATTGTTGTCAATGTGTTTCTTTGCTTTTGTTATTAATTGCCTTATATAATTGGCTGCTCCCATGTTAGGGGCATAGATATTTACAATTGTTAGATCTTCTTGTTGGATAGACCCTTTAAGTAGGATATAGTGTCCTTCCTCATCTCTTATTACAGTCTTTGGTTTAAAATCTAATTTGTCTGATATAAGGATTGCCACCCCAGCTTTCTTTTGGTGTCCATTAGCATGGTAAATGGTTTTCCACCCCCTCGCTTTCAATTTGGGGGTGTCTTTGGGTCTAAAATGAGTCTCTTGCAGACAGCATATCGATGGGTCTTGTTTTTTAATCCAATCTGATAGCCTGTGTCTTTTGATTGGGGCATTTAGCCCATTTATATTCAGGGTAACTATTGAGAGATAGGAATTTAGTGCCATTGTATTGCCTGTAAGGTGACTGTTACTGTATATTGTCTGTGTTCCTTTCTGGTCTATGTTGCTTTTAGGCTCTCTCTTTGCTTAGAGGACCCCTTTCAAGACTTCCTGTAGGGCTCGGTTTGTGTTTGCAAATTCCTTTAGTTTTTGTTTGTCCTGGAAGCTTATTATCTCTCCTTCAATTTTCAATGACAGCCTAGCTGGATAGAGTATTCTTGGCTGCATATTTTTCTCATTTAGTGCTCTGAATATATCCTGCCAGTCCTTTCTGACCTGCCAGGTCTCTGTGGATAGGTCTGTTGCCAATCTAATGTTTCTACCATTGTAGGTTACATATTTCTTCTCCTGAGCTGCTTTCAGGATTTTCTCTTTGTCTCTGAGACTCATAAGTTTTACTATTAGATGTCGGGGTGTTGACCTATTTTTATTGATTTTGAGAGGGGTTCTCTGTGCTTCCTGGATTTTGATGCCTGTTTCCTTCCCCAAATTAGGGAAGTTCTCTGCTATAATTTGCTCCATTATACCTTCTGCCCCTCTCTCTCTTTCTTCTTCTTCTGGGATCCCAATTATTCTAATGTTGTTTCATCTTATGGTATCGCTTATCTCTCGAATTCTGCCCTCGTGATCCAGTAGTTGTTTATCTCTCTTTTTCTCAGCTTCTTTATTTTCCATCATTTCATCTTCTATATCACTGATTCTCTCTTCTGCCTCATTTATCCTAGCAGTTAGCGCCCCCATTTTTTATTGCACCTCATTAATAGCCTTTTTGATTTTGACTTGGTTAGATTTTAGTTCTTTTATTTCTCCAGAAAGGGTTTCTCTGATAACTTCCATGCTTTTTTCAAGCCCAGCTAGTATCTTTAAAGTCATGATTCTGAACTCGAGATCCGACATCGTACTAATGTCCGTATTAAGTAGGTCCCTGGCAGTTGGTACTACCTCTTGTTCTTTTTGTTGAGGTGATTTTTTCCGTCTTGTCATTTTGTCCAGAGGGGAATAGGTGAATGAAAGAACAAAATGCTAAAAGGGTAACAACGTCCCCAGAAAATATACTCTAAACAAATCAGAAAAGACCTGAACCCAGGGGAAAAGAAAGGGAAAGAAAGAAAAAAGAAAAAAAAAAAAGAAAAAGATAGAAACAAACAAAAACAGAACAAAAAAAAAAACCAGAATATTATCAAATATGATCAGGCTGGTGCATAGATCAGTGCCACACACTAGATTTTGGGTGTATTTTGGTCTGTTAGAAGAAAGTGCCTCCCAAAATTTTAAAGAAAGAAAAACTTATATATGTACAAAAATAAGGGTTGATATGATGAAGGGATGGAATATGACTGTAAAGATGAAAATTAGAAAAAATTGTATAAAAGGAATTGATAAGAAGTTGTTTGAAAAAAGAAAGAAGAGGATTTAAAAGAAAAAAAGGGAGAGAATGTAATCAGGCAGGAGACTAGAACAAAGCCATACACTAGAGATTTAGGGTGTATTTTGATCTGTTAGAACAAACTGTATCTCAAAATTTTAAAGAGAGAACAACTTATATATATATCCCAAAAATAAGGGTAACTACTATGAAGGGATAGAATATGACTTTAAAAATGAAAAATAAAAATGTTTTTTAAAAAAGGATTGATAAGATGTTGGTTGAAAAAGGGAAAAAGAAAAATTAAAAAAAAAAAGACAGTTCAAAAAAAATTAACTTTGGAAGACTAAAGAATTATGGTAAAAAAGCCATGGATTCTATATGCAGTATTCCCCTAAGGCTGGAGTTTTGCTGTTCTCATTGATTGGTAAACTTGGTCTTGGCTGGCTGTTCTCGCTGATCTTCTGGGGGAGGGGCCTGTTGCCGTGGTTCCCAAAAGTCTTTGCCGGAGGTGGAATTGCCCCACCCTTGCCGTCCGGGTTAAGTTATCCGCTCGGGTTTGCTCTAGGGAGCTCTTGTTTCCTGCAAGCTTCCCTTGCAGCTTTGGAGGACGAGGGTGAAAATGGCGGCCTCCCAATCTCTGCCCCAGAGGAGCCGAGAACTCAGGGCCCCACTCCCCAGTGCGCCCCCAGAGAAAAGCAGTCAGTCACTCCCGTCTCCCAGGTCTCCGGCTGCACTCCGTGCTCACCCGGCCTGTGGGCAAGCATTTCTGTCTCTGGCTCCCGACCCCATGTGGAGTCTCCAAACCCAGCAGATCCCTGCAGTGCACTCCAGCATCACTCCTCCCCAGGGGAGGAAGTTGGAGTCTCCCCGGATCTGCCGCTTGTTGGGTCCCTGCTGGAGGAGCAGGGGCCCGACTGTGCCGTGGATCATGGTTTAGGGCAACCCTGAGCTGAGAGCCCGTGCCTCAGCTCCGTCTCTGCAGCTGGCTTCCCCTCTCTGATACCTGGGAGCTCTGCCACACTCAGGCACCCCCGGTCTTTCTGTGACCCCGAGGGTCCTGAGACCACACTGTCCTGCGAGGGTTCCACCCCCACGCTTAGCCAAGCGAGCAACATCCCTCAGCGGAGCCGACTTCTAAAAGTTCCGATTTTGTGCTCCGCAGCTCTATCACTTGCCAGAAGTGGCCAACAGAGGCCCCTTCCCCACCATCTATCCTCCCAAATATCGCCTCAGATTTACTTCTCTGAACGTCCTACCTTCCAGAAAGTGGTCGGTTTTTTGTTCAGAGAGTTGTTGCTATTCTTTTCTTCGATCTCCTGTTGAGTTTGTAGGTGTTCAGAATGGTTTGATCCCTATCCAGCTGAATTCCTGAGACCAGACGAAATCCAGGTCTCCTACTCCTCCCTTAGGAGCATTTTCTAAAGAAATACTGCCTGCAACAGAAGGGCCATCCGCCATGCCCACTGGTTGCTGGCAAAGCAGTTGGCAAAGCAGTCGGCGGCTATCAGCGGCAGCCAAAAATAGGCATCTTTGACGTGAGATGTGGATGTTGCCCTTTGCTTTTGGAGACTGAGAAAGTAGGATTCTCACTTCTGCATTCTCTGCTGATGAAATACAGAAGGAAGCTGGCCATGCATCTGGGGGTATGTCAGCTCTGTTTCTAGAGCTATCTTTTCCACTGCCAGAGTGAGGAGAGAGAGAGTAGGCTATGGTGAAATGATCCTAATCATCCTATATACTTTGGTGCATCTTCAGGGATAGAATATGTTTCTTCAAGCCCCTGTGAGTCACACTGATTTTTTTAAGTGCCCAAATGTCGTCAGTCCGCATGGTGTTGATTATCAAATTATCACTTCTGCACTGAAACATCTAAATCCTCAGCTCCGCACCTCATTACATCCCTGAACACCAGGCCCGCATGCATAAATGCCTTCCTGCCACCTGAGCACTCTACTCACCACATCACAAATTGATTCTCTCCTGTTCTTCACAGACCTGATCTTTCTCTTGAGCTGAGTGCTCCATGTTGACTGACAGCCATCACTCATCCCTCAGTGCTGTCTGAAATTGAAACTTAAGAGGCACGGGTAACTCTCCCCTTTCCTTCTGCATTACAGACTAGAGCAATGTCTATTCCCACCTTCCTAACCTAAGTGTCACTTTTAAAATCAAGTCATTTATCCCTTGTCTGAACCAAGGCTTGGCAAACTATGGCCCCCAGACCAAACCTGCGCACTACCTGTCTTGGTAAATAAAATGTTATTGGATTGCCTGTGGTGCCTTTACATTACAAAGTCAGGCTTCAGGAGTTGCAGTAGGCATTGTGTGATACATGAACCATAAAAGCTTTCCTGTCTGGCCCTTTACAGAGAAACTTTATATACCCTGGTCTAGACCACAGCACTGTTGCTTATACACTGAATAGAGAAGAATTATTTGCTAGATTAGCAAAGGAAATTTAAAAAAAACATAAACACAACCTTTCCTTCTCCATAATAACCACTATAAATCCCTCTATGCTTTTTCTGGGCACAAACATCCATATTATCTTTTATTATAATTGACTCATATTAGACCAACTATTTTTCATAAATTGAGTTTTTCCTATTAGCAATACCAAATAAAGATTTCATGGTTATATAATATTCAATACTACAAAGATTATTCATGTTCTAAGGTTTTTGATATATATTTTTAAATTGTCTAAATTTCAATTTCGCAGTTGTCTCTGGATAGGCTGTATGTTTACATTCCCATCGGGATTGGGACTAAAAGCGAAACCAAGCTTTGACTTCTCACATTATAGCCAAATACTGGTTTCACTTTTTTTCTTTTCTTTCTTTTTTTTTTTTAATGACATGGTAGCTCATGGCTATTTCTGTGATTAATAGTAAAAGTGAATATTTTATATATTCAATAACCATGTGCATTTCTCTTTATGCGAATTGATTAGGATTATTACTTCCCACTTCATGATTTCAGTGAACACTTTTCTCTTAATTATTAGTATTCCTAATAAAATGATAAGCATGGTCTGAGGCCACAGGTGATACATGGTCATCTCTATGCTGGATCCTAAATGTGACCCTTCTTGGCTTAGGAAGCAAAAACCAATTCCTCTTATCCATATTCACCTGATATAAGCAATAGTAACTGTTAATAAAGCAAAAATAATAGCAATGTAAGCACTTTACATATTTTAATTTGTTTTAAACCTCATGACAATTCTGTGAACAGTTAATATTCTGCTTCATGAATAAGAAAACAGAGAGACAAGGCTCTTACAAGATCCCAGGGCCAGCTTGGCTACAAAATCTTCTTAGACATGACACCACACCATCTCTTAAACTGATAGCAAAGGTACTAACCCTCTGTTCATCACATCCACTGCAGATATTTGGGGGAGTTGTCTTTGTAGAATTTGTAGGGTGTTTTTGTAGAATTTTTTTTTTTTTTTTACCATACAGAAATTTCCTATAATGATATAGTTAAATACAATCACTTTACATTTTCTTTCTTTAGCATTAGGTTTAGGAAGACCATCCTCACCACAGAATTACTTATCGTTATTCTATTTTTAAGTAATTTATTATATAAATTTTTCTGAAACTTGTTTCGATATTTGGTGTGAAAGCCCAATGTACACATGAAAATTTCATTGGACAGAATCCTCTACTTATGAATTTTGATCTTTAAAAATATGTTTAGACACAAACAAAGCTAAATGCCACAGCAAAAGATGACAACAAATGTCATTAATGGTCACTAATATTGTGCCATTCTGGACTCACTTTTAGAACTTGAATTACAAGTAGAGGAAAATCTCCTATCTGATAAATGTGGAATAGAAATAAGTAGGGGGAAAGTGGATTATTAAATAGATATTAGTGCCACACTTGGCTATCCATTTAGAATAGGTTCAAATAAGTAAGGCTTAAGTGTTAGAAATAAAATGCAAAATACGCTAGAAACAAAATAAAATAGTTGCCTCATCTTTCTTAGCTATTTTTACTTTGTTTTATTTTATTGTGATAAGCACACTTAATGTGAGATCCACCCTCTTAACAACATTTGAAGTGTACCATGTAACATAGATATCTAGAACTTACTCATCTTGAATAATTGAGATCTCATGCCTGTTCCTTAGCTATTCTCGATGCATTTTATTTCATTTAGTGTTTATATCTTTATATACCAACATAAGTCCTTTAAGGAAAAAAATCGAGGGTGTAGATCAAGGGTTGGAAAATCATAGCATATGAGACAAATACAGCCCGTAGACTGTTTTTGTAAATAAAGGTTTATAGAAACATCCATGCTCATTCATTTACATATGGTCTACGGTTACTTTTATGCTACAACAACACCATTGGGTAGTCGTGGCCACATAGCCTACAAAGTCTAAAAATATTTACTCTGACTCTTTAACAAAAAGTTTTCCCACCCTTGGTATAGTTTAGTAAAGACAATAAAACACAGCTGACTGTGTTTGTTGTGACATGGTAACACTTTCCAAGTTTAAAACAGTGTACTTTATAATTTGTGGATATTCTACAACCTACGTAATTACGTTCATAAGTAAACAGATGTTGAAATAAAGCTGCTAAATAGAGCTTAGCCTTTTCCTCCACTATTTATTCAAAATAAATTTATCAACACTCATCAAAACTATGCACAAAGCAGTCTTCTTGGCATTCTAAAAAAAAAAAAAAAACACACAAGAATCAGATTAATTCTCTGTTTGTAGAAAACTTAACCCCATGTTATCAATTCTAAACTATCACTCACAGAGCTGTCAAATATATATTTCTTAAAAATCACCACCTCATTATGCAACACAGCTTCCCTAAAAATCTTCAATAATATCCCTGATTCCACAGCAAAAAAAAAAAACGGTAACTTTTTTTGGAATTCCAGATCTTGTAGGATCTACGCACAATCCACCATTCTAAGTCATTCCTTCCTATTTCTCCATTTCAACAAAATAAGATATTCAGCCTTTCCAGAAGACCTCATGTATTTTTATATCCTCCTACCTTTTCTTCTCACCTCTCCCATTGGCATAGAAAGCCTGCCCAGCTTGAATACATTATTTGTCATCAATCATGGTGTATATGATTACTGCCCTAATTATACAGAATGGTAACAGCCAGCCCACATCCACACAACAGCTCATAACTGAAAGGCAAGGACCACATCCTATTCAATTTTATTTCCTCTAAAGAGTCCAACAAATAGGGAAATGTTCAACAAAAATATTGGTTAAGTCAAACTGAATGGAAGCTACTTCAGTGTTAATTTACCCATTTGTCTCAAATGTCCTTTCATCTTCCCTAATTTTTCTCTTCTTTATTCACATCCTTGTGGACCTTTTGTGACATTATCTGTTGCAGCGTTAATGCCTTATTTGTACCCTAGAGCTTTTACATGGAATGATTAATTTGGGGGAATAAAATATATGGTAGTTTTCAGCTTTTTCTCTTTTGCTCAACATTTTGACTAAAAATACTAGATAGCTATTAACAGAAGGATTCTTAAAGGTAATAATATGCTGTGAACTTGCAGTCTAAAATATCTTAGAAAATAATGTTTTTAAAAAAAAAAAAAACTAATTTTACTGAACCAGATCAAGTTATTGATGTAAAAACCAACAAATAGATAGTCATAAGTATTTGCAAACTCAAAGCTATCCATCCAAGGAAACTTAAAATAGAAGAGAAACTTTCATGTATTTTCAGTCACCTAAACTGACTCGTTGGCCTTATTTCTCTTATTACAATCTATTAACAGAATTTGTACTCTCCCAGAAGCTATACTAGAATCCAAGCATTGAAATTCTCAGGAGAAACAGTACTTCACAATCTGGGACATGAAACATACACATGTAATGGATATAAAGCAGTTAACCGGAAAATCCTTTGTGCCCACAGGACACTTAGAGAAGACACTAAGAAAGCACATATGTGACCAAGATGAACTTTAAAACTATCGTCGACTATAAACATACCTTCCCCGACCTCAGCAATACATATTTCAAAACACTAAGAATACTTTCAGGAAAGTTATAGCAAAAGAGAATAAGTAGCAGAAATTGACATTTCTGATTTGCACTGATTGGATAAGACTCCAGCTCAGTGGATGAACTTGTCATAGTCTGTTTTTCTTCTGTCATCTTCTACCAATTCACCACTCCACCCCCCATTCCATCCACACCAGGTTTTCTCTTCATATTGCAAAAAATTTTGAAAGAAGGTTTTTGAGCTCAGAATGTTATGTACAGGTAACAGGCTGAGAATACCACTCAGTGGCAAACACGGGACAATTCTCATTGGAAGGGAAGATTACTCAGAAGACAGAGCCAAGAGACAAAAAGAACCATTTCTCAGGTGGAAGGCTAAGCCCTAATGAAGGAAATCATAAATGTGTCCAAGTGGATTTCAGAATTGATCTCCTCCATTTTCTTCCTTTTTAAATGGAACTGTCTGTATAATTTATCCTATTCTTATCTCACCATTGTTGTTGAGGGTGTGGGGAGCAGAGAACTTATCTCCTTTGTTCACGGGTCTTCAGATTGAGAAATCCTGTACCAGAGGATTGTATTCAAGGAACTGCAACTGCGGGGCATTGTGCCCTTGGACCTGATTTAGACCATAGGATTCTGGACCACAAACCTGAGCCTGAGGCCATAATGGGATGAGATTTGAGGAGTCTCGAGGAGGGCATCAGTGTATTTTGCATGGAAGAGGGGTGTGAACTGTGTGGATCAAGGACAGACTGTATTTTCAAAAAATGTCCACAGCAATCCTTCCAGTCCAGAATCCTGCCATTCCACTGGAAAGAAGGGGAGTGTATTTTCCCTCCCCTTGAAATCAAAGGGCCTTTGTGACAGCCTAAAAAAAAAAAAAAAAAAAGAATAGAATTTGAAAGAAAGTAATGCTGTGTGATGCACAAGGCTAAGCCATGAAAGGGCACACAGTTTCCCTCTTTCTCTCCCTCAGGACACTCGCCCTAACAATCCAGCCACCATCCTGTGAGGAAGCCCAGGCCACAAGGAGAGGCTACATTAAAGTGTTCTGTCAAAAGTCCCACCTAAAGGGCGCCTGGGGGGCTCAGTAGAGTAAGCGCCCAACTCTTGATTTCAGCTCTTGATTTCATCTCAGGGTTGTGAGATCGAGCCCCACGTCGGGCTCTGCACTGGGTGTGGAGCCTGCTTGGGATTCCCTCTCTCCTTCTCCTTCTGTCCCTTGCCCCTGGTTCTCTCTCTCTTTCCTCCTCTCTTTCTCTTTCACTCTCAAAAAAAAAAAAAAAATCCCACCTAAGTTCTAGGTTGACAGTCAGCCTCAACTTCCAGATATATGAATGAGCAAGTCCCCATCCAACAACTTCTAATTGCCCTTAAAGACTCACGAATGGTATTTCTACCTTTGGAAAGCTTTCTCTGATCAGCACAATCTGGTATGGCTTCCACTCATCTGTGCCCCTAGAATTCTGTGCCATTTCTCATAGTGTGAATCAATCTGTACATTGACTGTTTATTTTCCTTCTTCCCCCATTGGAAATAAAGACCTTAATAACAGTATCTGCCTTACGTCCTAAGCAGTTAGCCTAATGTAGTTGAAAGAGAGTAAGTAAATGCATTGAATAAATGAGATAATAAATGTAAAACAAAAAAGTATAAAATAGCATAATTGGTTAAATAAGACAGTTGAGGTAGAAAACTAGCAGACTGGGTTTTTGCTGTTGTTGTTTTTAATAGAGAGACTGAAAGCTCACTGCAAACATTAAGACTCATACCAAAGTCTGAGATGTCGGGGAGGAAGGAATGCCAAGATGTCCATTTCTGAGCCAGCACAGAATCGGGACAATGAAAGAACCAAAGTGCCCAGACCTGAACCACAGAAGAGACACCCTATATGAGGGATTCTTAAACATATTGGCAGCAAGACATTTAATGCCTTTAAATATCATTGAGGGTCCAAAAGAGCCTTTGTTATGTGGGTTAAATTTACCACTATTTACCATACTAACAATTAGCCCTGAGAATTTTAGGATATGTTTATTTATTCATTTTTTTTTTAAGATTTTACCTATTTATTTGACAGAGAGAGAGACAGTGAGAGCAGGAACACAAGCAGGGGGAATGAGAGAGGGAGAAGCAGGCTTCCCACTGAGCAGGGAGCCCGATGCAGAGCTCGATCCCAAGACCCCGGGACCACGACCCAAGCCGAACGCAGACGCCCAACCATCTGAGCCACCCAGGTGCCCCTATTTATTCATTTTCAAATAACAGTAATGTACCAAATATGTTAGGGTAAATAACATATTTTTATGAAAAATAACTATATCCCCCTGAAAATAATTTAGTGAGAAGAGTGGCATTGTTTTATAATTTTGTAAGTTTCTTTAATGTTTGGCAGAAGACTGCTGAATTCTCATTTCTGCTTCTGCCTTCAATCTGTCATGATATATTGTTTTGGCTGAGGCATATGAAGAAAATCCATCCACACACATGCTCTCAAAAATAAAAAAAATTAAAAAAAAAAGAAAATACTGGCTTATTGAATTATAAAGATGTTCCAAATATTAATATATTTTATTATTCAATATCAATAGTTACATTTTTTTTAAGACTTATTTATTTGAAAGAGAGAGAGAGTAAGGGGAGAGGCAGAGGGAGAGGGAGAGAGGATCCTCAAGCAGACTCCCTCCTTAGTGTGCAGCCCGACATGGGGCTCAATCCCAGGGCCCCGGGATCATGATGTGAGCCAAAGGCAGATGCTTAACCAACTGAGCTACCCAAGCACCCCAACAACTACATTGTTAATATCACCTCCAATCTCATCAGTTAAGTCTTTAAACATGGAGTAGGTGTCAGGTCATAGTAACAAGCCTGGGTTTTTGCTTGAAAACTCAAATTTTATCATTAACATCAAATAGTGTCACTTGTTTCCCTTGAAGTGACAGGCTCATTTTGTTCATTTTCACACACACACACACAAAAATCTCCCAAATATCCAAATCTGAATATCTATAGTTTATCTATCAGTTTTTCTTTGGAGTGAATATTGTGTTCCATAAAAAAAAAAAAGTGAGTATTCCAGCTGACAGCTCAAACACTCAAGTGCTTTTCCTTGAAGGAACTATACGTATTTCAGAATGTAGCAGAGATGCTTTATGTGAATTTCCCATTTAGTCACACGAAGTATTTTTAACAAGTCAAAATTGAGATTTAACAAAATTAATAATGATCCCTGTTTTATGTGGACATTCTTAAGGAACATTGGCATTTGTTTTCTGTTCTTAACTGCAGATGCAGGGTGTAGAGGTTTCCATGATCATTGGTCTAATTTGGTACCATTGTCTTGATCCATCATTGTTCCCGCACACACCAGTAAAAATGTCAACAGACTAAAAAAGGCAAGTAGTCTGAAAAAATTTTTGACCCCCAAACACCCTGCAAAGTTCTTGGGAACAACTGCACACACCCCCTCCAGTGTTCCATAGGCCTTTGCACTGCGTTTGCCCAGCCCCCATTAGGGCCTTCACTAGCTTCCCAGTATGGAAAAGAAGAGTAAATTTCAGAAATACTAAATAGTTACATCCCACGTTTTATAATAATCCAATTATACTCATCACCATTTTTGAGCAGTATTTATACAAATCTGTTAACATAAATGAACACGTGTGCATCTCAAATAATTCATTTGATGTGAACAATAATAGTAAATGCGGATATAAACAGAGTGGCTGGAGAAAAGAAAAGAGGGAAGCAAGTCAGAGATCTTGTGAATATTCAAGAAATTTAATTGTAGCACCTTGTTTATCAAGAAAAATGTGCTGGTGATTCTCTCCCATTGTAGGTATTATTATACTTACCTATCTACGTATGCATGTGAGTGAGTCTACACAGTTACATAGAGGCAAGACTACAGAAAGATAGAAAGAAAAGGTGGTTGTCTGCAAGCCAAGGAGAAAGATCTCAGAAGACACCAACCCAACTAACCCCTTGACCTAGTTGGTGTCATTTGTTACAGCAACCCTAGGAGAGTAAGACAGTGTCTTTCAAATTAGTCAAAGAGAGGTAACCAAATGGAGTTGACCAAATAGACATTACATCATGCTCTCGGTGTCCTCATTCAGTAAGACCAGTTAGGGAACGATGCTCGGAATTGGTGGCTCTTCAAACTTCAAATTGTCCAAATTCCAAACATCAGTTGCAACATGGAAACATCTTTGGGAAACTAAGCAAGACTTCGTGCATATTAATGCTTCTCTTCCCTGATAGCTCTGTTTGTTCAATCATTAAAAGGAATTCAACCAGAAATACGATACGATGTGGCTTTCTGTCACCCGCTGTTCGCCTCCTATCCACTGTGATCTCTAAATCACTTATACTTGGCCAGCCAGGGAGAAAACCTTGCACACACTCCCAATCTCTCATTCATTCATTCACCCATTCATCCATCATTTATCTTACCATCTTACTCACTGAATAGTTGGACAAATGCATCCTGAAAGCCATTAGAATCAAGGAACCATATCCTGGCAATACACATTTTCAAAAAAACCAACAGCATCAATATCAACAATAATAATATGGCAGGTGCTTATATTCTATGAATAAAAATAAAAGGCACTGGATAAATCCAGGTGAGGCATTGCTGTTTCATTTAGAGTGGCCTTTCTGGTAATGTGAATGTTGAGTCTAATCTGGAACATTTCAAGCAGGTATCTGGGAAGTTACATTCTAAGCAGAAGAAACAGGAGATGCAAAGGCCCTGAGATGGGGTTTGGGGAAGAAGTTCTGTGTGTTTAGAGTAGAATGAATATACAAGGAGGAGAAGGACAAGAGAATAGACCAGAGAATTTGGGAGCTGGCTTTGGAGGTTATCCTAAGGAACACTTGACTCACTCAGTAAGATAGGAAAGCGTGAGAAAGAGGACCAATCTAACCTAACCTCTTAATAGGACCCGTTGGCTGCTATTTGGAGAACTGACCTGAGCTATAGCTAGAAACCAGAGAGAAGACTTTTGCAACAATCCAGGCAAGAAAGTTGACAGTGGCTTTTTTTGTAATTCACATAATTGAGTCACCTTGGGTCCTTTTGAAAACATCCATTCTTGATACCATCCTTTAAAAAATTCTGATTCAATAGGCTTAAACTTAGTGATTGATATATTTAGTAAGTGCCCCCAGGTGATTCTTCTCACAGGCAAATTTGGGAAGCAGAGTCTCAGAGCAACTGGGGATGGAGGAGGCAAGAAAAGAGAATCAGATACTGGGAAAATATTTTGAAGGTCAAATGGACAAAAGTAGGTGCTGGATGCTCAACAAGGAGCAAATCCAAGGTTAATTCAGTAATTGAGGCCATCACATGTAAAGAGCAAGGTGCCACAAATGAGTTTGGGTGGAGAAAACAGTGGGGGGACCCTGCACCATCAGCCAATAAGGCCAGTCTAGCTAAAACTCTTACATAAAATTTGCCTAGACGCTCTTCCAATTCACTAGACTCAGTAATTTGTATGGACTTCTTCTCCACACACCCATCAAACCCACCCTGCTTATAGGGGCTGAGGAGCTTGTAGGAGGGGGGTGGAAATCACAGGTTCAATAATTTACAATAACAGTATACATTCCTTGGGCAAAGCAAAAATTATCAGATTAAGAGATGTTGACTAGAAAAATTCTACCAGTTTCTTTTAAAATGTTGAATCTCCTTTTAGCTCCAGAATCAGTACATGTTTAAATAATAATTAGCACAGGGGCGCCTGGGTGGCTCAGTTGGTTAAGCGACTGCCTTAGGCTCAGGTCATGATGCTGGAGTCCCGGGATCGAGTCCCGCATCGGGCTCCCTGCTCGGCAGGGAGTCTGCTTCTCCCTCTGACCCTCCTCTCTGTCTCTCATTCTCTCTCTCGCAAATAAATAAATAAAATCTTTAAATAAATAAATAAATAAATAAATAATAATTAGCACAAGTTGTTACACAGTTTACCTTTGGTTAACCTTCTTTATGTAACAAAAGCCTGACTGGACAAACTAACAGAGTGGTTAAACAAATAATTCCTTTTCTCATAGGAAATGTCTAAAATTCCTCCTTCTAGCCCAAAAGAAAGCAATCTTAAATTTGATACGATTTGAATAGCAGATTTTGTGAAGTGATTCATGTTTTACTAGTGAAGAAAAGTAAATGTCACTATAACTGTGGTGTGTCTTCTTTACAGAGAGACGTTTCTTGTTTTGTTCCTTTGTCTTTTTGTACAAAACCCAATGCTTTTTTTTTTAATCATCAAGAACTGACTTTCTGGGGCGCCTGGGTGGCTCAGTTGTTAAGCGTCTGCCTTCGGCTCAGGTCATGATCCCGGAGTCCCAGGATCGAGTCCCGCATCGGGCTCCCTGCTCGGCAAGGAACCTGCTTCTCCCTCTCCCACTTCCCCTACTTGTGTTCCCTCTCTCACTGTGTCTCTCTCTGTCAAATAAATAAAATCTTAAAAAAAAAAAAAAAGAACTGACTTTCTGAATGTAAATCACATTTAATGATATAATTCATACGTAAAACATTTTTTGTTTTATTTAACGTACAACAAAGATGAAAAAAAGCTAAAACACTTCATTTGCCAGAAATCATTATCAGGTTTTAGATGACGTTTTGCACTCCATAATAAGCAAATGCCAAATTTAAACCAGAGTCTTCTGAAAATGTTCAGTGATACCTGGTTATAAGGGGATTCTAATTTTGTATCACTGCCTAGAGACATCTCAGTTTTCACTGATCACAGGATTAGCCAAAGACAGGTATACAACATTTTACTTCCCAGAAGCAGTTTGTCTTCCACTGTGTTGGCAATCTCTTCAGGATTTTTAGTAAATGCTGTAAACGGTGATTAGTGATCCTACCATTGATTTGTGGAATCTGGGAATCCAGAATCTGCTAGAACATTCTCATCCTCCATCATCAGCTGCCAAGTATTCAAATGCAGTGGAAAAGTAAGCAGCTTCTCACAAAGGCAAAAGATTTATCCTTCCTTGCATCACTTCCTTTTCAACTCCATGAGTATTTGTTTCTTATCAAAATTCATCATGAAGTAATGACACTACATGCAGGCCATATCAGCTCAGCATTCCTGGAGCATTCATCCATTCCTTTGTTCAACAAATATGTAGCATTTTCTACACGTTAGGCAATTTCTTTTTTTTTTTCTTAAGATTTTTTATTTATTTATTTGATGGAGAAAGAGAGAGAGAGCACAAGCAGGGGGAGTGGCAGGCAGAGGGAGAGGGAGAGGCAGCCTCCCGCTGAGCCAGGGAGCCAGAAGCGGGACTCAATTTCAGGACCCCAGGATCATGACCTGAGCCCAAGGCAGTTGCTCAACCGACTGAGCCACCCAGGCACCCCATGTTAGGCAATTTCTTAAACATTGAGGACCCGCTGATAACAAGAGACAAGTTCATTATCCTTAGAGCCTACATTCCAGTGGGAAGATGGACAATAAAAACAAACAAATACTGTCATTCCAGACAGCAATAAGGGCTATGACAAAAATAAAGTAGGATTCCGGAGAAACCAAAGGACACTAGTGAAAAATTAGTGAAATTTTAGTAAGATCTGCTGTTTAGTTAATAATATCGTAACAATGTCAATTTGGTTGTGAACACTGATCGCACTAAAGCTATGTAAGATTTTAACGTTAGGGGAGGTGGGAGGAAGGATGTAGGGAACTCTCTGCACCATTTTCACAAATTCTAAGTTTAAAATTAACTTGAAATAAAAAGTTTAAGTGAAAATAAAGAGAGCAGAGTGGTAGGGAAGAGAGCAGCCATGGGAGGCTGGAGCAGACAATTTCATATGGGATAGCCAGAGATCCCTTCTTGGAGGAAATGATGTTGGAATAGGTTCCTGCACACAAAGACTGAGGTGAAAAGTCTTCCAGGCAGAAGGAACAGCCAGTGCAAAGGCCACAAGGCAGGAGTGAGCATCATGGATTTAAAACAGAGGAAAAAGGCTGGTGTGGATGGAGTCAAGAGGGCCAAGTAGGAAATTGGTCACAAACTAGGCAGGGAACCAGATCTGACCAGACTACACTGAACTGCATACACCGTCAGTGCTGAGAACTATGGAAGTTTTCAAGGAAGAGAAAATTGTGATCTTATGTAAATGCTTCAAGTATTTTAAGTCTCTTGGAGACAAGATGGAGGGAGATAAGAACAGAAGCCAGGAGATGAGATGGGAGACAACCGCACAATTCCGCAAGTTACTGAGTTACTAAGAGAACCAGGGCAGATATGGTGAATTCTCAGAATCAGTTTTGAAAGTAGAGCCATAGGATTTACAGACTGATTGGATGTTGGGTCTGCGAAAAAGGCAAGAGGTAAGTAGGACTCCTAGATATCTGACCTGATTTCCATTGTATACCAACATGGTAACATCGATGGTACGTTCAGAGCACAATCTGAAATGTAAATGTGGTTTATGTTGAATATTCTAGAATGTCTTAGAAGAAAGACCATGATACGTTGATTTGGCTGTAATTATGTGTTTCTCTTTTCATCTTGTGCTGTTGATATGATCGAATTATATGGATTATAAACTTCATGACATCAGAAAACTTATGGAGCTCACGAGTTGGCTTTCGCAGTGGGCCATCTGATTTCAAAATCACCTCACTCCTATGGGACTCAGGTAACACTGGTAGTTAAAGTAGGAAAATATATAGTTATAATTCTTGCTATAGTTATATCTAGGTAGATATATAGTTATAAACACAGATATAGCTATATCTATCTCATTAAAAGTAAAGCTATTGAGCTATCAAATTTGGGGCAGAGGACAAAGCAGGTACCCCTAGACTTCTTCTAATGTAAGAAATCAAAAGAGAAAAGAGTGCAATCTGCAGAATCCATTCAGAGACAGGACAAGAGCTGTGTGTGCCGCTAAAAGAAACTACTTGGAAATGCTTTGAATCCTGGAAAGGGACAACACTAAGTCAGTCTGAGTCAGATAAAGCAAGATACTAGTGATGTTTAAAAAAGAAAAGAATGTCAAGGTTTAAGAGCACAGCATTGGCCATGCAACCAGAAAGATGAGTGTAAAGACAGGGTTTTTGGAATTAGAAGCCTCACTTCAAATCATACCTCTGCTACTAACTTGCCTTTGGCAAGGTTTTTGACTTATTTGAGCCATGGATTTCCAACCATAAAATGATTGTGATCATTATTTCTCAGGTTGTTGTGATAAATTTAAGAGATTTAGGGAACACTATCTACACAGTATCTACAACATTCTAGATGTTCAATAAATGAAAATACCCTTCTGCTTCACACTCATCTCTTTGTCAACCACACCTGTATGCTTCCCCTACCCCAGAGTTTACACCAAATGTTCAGACAGCAATGCAAGCCATCAAGCAAAAAGGCCATCATTGTAGGGACTCCAGGACAGTCTTTTCTTCCAGCTGTCAACATTTTCATAGACTTTGGGTCATGTAATTTATGAAGTACTGCAAAGTGTTTATTTCCCATGACATCTCTATTGAAATAGACAGTGTTTGTGGGCTTTTAGATTTCCAACTTTAGTCTCTTTTTTGCTATGCTGAATAAAGAATGCAAGAAAATTATGATTATTATTTTATTCAGGAATATTATTTCCTGGGAAATACGGGTTTTCCAGATGTTGAGTCAAACAAGAAAAAAAATGTGGTAACTGCCTCAGAATAATTAGCAATTATGATGGCATTATACTTTGGTGTACATAAGGATTGTCTATATTAGGTACAAAGATAGATAAATTTCACATTAAGAAGATGGAATTTTATATGCAAATCCTCCCTTATTAGTCTTCTTTCTAATTAAAAGTACAAATTGCAAGTATGAGAGCTGATGCCACAACAAATTGCATTAAAGAAGCTAACTGAGGCAGCACATAAACTCATCCTCTTTTTCCAAACATATATTTACCTTAGTCCCCTCCAAAGAATCATTATTTGTCACTTATAAGAACAGTAAATGGAGCAAGGAGTTGATCCAATTATCTGATTAGTTTGGACTTTAAGCCTAGAGAACAGACATTAATCACGTACGATTCCCATGATAGGGGTATACAATCCGTAGCCCACAGAAGGGCTGGCTTTCCATTCTCTACAATACGTATCACTTTTGCTATTCTCTTCCTCCCCATATTTCTTTCCCCTAATCCTACTTTTCAAGCCAAGGAGTATAAAGGGAAATTAGTTTATAATAATGTGAATAATCCCAGGAGTCTCTTTGTGTAAATGTGTGAGAGCTTTTATATTTTGGCTATACTAAAAAGAAGAAATGCGGATGGCACAGGAGCAAAGGGGGGCTATTTTGGGAAAGTATTTTTTGAGCTTGCGACACACAAAGCGTTTCATTAGACCCATGTGAGAATGTGAGAGATGAAGATTTGGAGAAAGACCAACCACCACTGTATGGTTTTCTTTTTTATTGACAACTCACCGAAACTGAGGTGCTAAGGGCAGGCAGAAGGAGCAGGGTGGGTATTACCAAGAAGAAATTTAAAATGGAGGAAGAAAAGACATGACAATGTTTATTTCGTGATAGTTGTTGGTGCTGCTGCCCACCATCTACTCCCCCTCTAGTGGGAGGCGCACCCTGTGTTTGCTTTGAGGGGAATACACTCCCCTCCTTTCAGCCCTCGTGATTCTGGTAGAGCTTATACCAGCCCTCAGCTCCAAAAGTAAAACACACAACCAGCCTAAGGCAATCAGCGCCTTCCATGTCCCAGGCTACAAGTTCATATATGAGAACCTGACCCAAATTAGACCACCAAGAACTATGGGGGCTCAATTTGAGGGACTCTATTAAGCTATTGGGAAAGAAAACTTTCCTTTCAGTATTTCTCTGAAGAGCATGTTAGGAAACTAGCCACCACAATGGCTTGACAATGGAGACATCTAGAGAAGCCAGAAGCAAGGCATGGGTCCCTCTTTTGAGCTTAGTCCAAATGATCATTAAGCTAGTCCTAGCCCTGTAGAAATAGTCCCTTTTGGCTTAGCTAATTTGCGTTGCACTTTCTATCACTTGTAAGGGAAAGAAACAATATTCCCAGAACTCCCAGGATGATACCAATTTAAAATTATCATTGACCTAATGGATAGATTTATATTTTTATGGTTATGCTGAGTACAGGCTCCTCCTACAGAGGTCTGTACTGGGATGATGAGAGAATGCTGTTAGGGATTCTGGAAAGCCAAAAAAGTAGGATGTCTTGGGAAACAAAAAATCCTTAAAGGGAAATCTAAAAGCATCAAAGACCATTTCTGACAGACTCAAAGTTTTCCCTGGAGCCAACTGTGTGATAATTTAATTCAAACCGCCAAGGGAAATTATCATAAATGACATATACATTCTTAATATTAAACTGGAGCCAAGTAACATCATAATATCTGGTCATGTCTGTTCTATGCATTTAAAGTCCAAATGAATCAGATAATTGGGTCAACTCCTTACTTTAGCAGAACACCACTGAACTTGAAAAATTAAAGCTTCCAAGTATGGTACAACTCAATTTACTAGCCTTCAAAATATCCTAGTACAAACAGTATTAATTCCTGAAAGAAATCACTGAGAACAATGGCATTATTGAAGAAGTTTAGAGATCAGAGTTCCTGAAAAACCAAGGGTATTGCTTTACACTCATGAATCTGGACCTGAAGTAAGTTTGAAGTAGCATCTTGGTATCAAATTGTAAAATTAAAATTACCCATAAAATATTGATCCCATAATGCTGGTGCTTTGAAAAGATAGCACACATAGAACCACTCAAAGTCGGAACACAAAACCTTAAATAAACAAATAAACAAACAAGTAAACAAATAAATTAAAAGCCTGTAAATGGGAGCAAGTGTCCTATTACAGAAATCTAGTTCACAAATTAAAGGCAGTGTGGTAGTTCATCTCCAAGATGGTGCCATCAATTCTTTCCCTTCTTACACATGGATGTCCAACCCCATTAGTCTATTCCCTCCATTCCTTTGAATCTGGTCTGATTGAGCAGTAGAATAAGGTTGAAGTGACATCCTAGGATTTCTGAGGCGAGGTCACAAGAAGTCTCTCAGTTTGCACTTGGGCCTTTTAGCACTCTCTCCACTGGAAAGTTCTTTTTGGGAGAAACCAGACACTAGATAAGAAGTCTGACCATCTTGAGATCACCATGTTGTGAGTAAAACCCAAGAGAGCCATGTGGAAAAGTCACATGACTTTGAGGGGGAGAGAAGAGACAGAGAAGGGAAGAGAAAGGAAGGGGAAATGAGGGGAGGAGAAGGAAGGAGAGGGGTGGGGTGGGGCATGGAAATTCACACCTATCTGGTCCTACCTATTCCAGCCATCCTAGTCCAAGTTCCAGACAGGTGAGTGAAAAAGGCATCTCAGACATTCCAGGCTAGCAGATGTGTTTAGAAATGAACTAAGGAAGTGAGCCCAACCAACAGCCCACATAAGTCTCCGGCCTAGCCATCTCAGCCAACCCCAGCCGTGGAAGCCACCCCAGGCCCCAGTCATCATGAAGTATACATAGATCAGCAGCCCCATGCCTTGTTGAAATTCCTGACCTGCAAAATCATGAGCGTGATAAGACAGTTGTTGTCCTATTTCACGAAGTGTCAGTTTATTATGCAATAACAGGTAGCCAGACCAGCAGCTATCATTTGAAGATAATATTCTTTGTCTGGATTAGTGCTTTCAAAATGAATAGCTCACTACGATCTAAATAAAATCTCCATCAGGAAATGGGATATTCTAATGTTCCACAGAAGCAAAGTCAAAGCTGACGTACCAAGCTTTTTAAATTGCCACACTGCGTTTTGTTAAAGCAGGAGAACAAGTAATCCATATTTCACCTACTATTTTAAGAAACAAAGAAATGGGAGCAGCACTTATGAACCTGAGTTCTGAGACCTAGTCTTGAAAACGTTAAAGATCATCAAAATAATGCAATCAGCAATTGATCATTTAAGCAACAAAAGCCTCTCACCATCTGTTTCAGTTAATTTGACCAGCTTAACACATAAGATGAAGCAGTTGTGCCAACCCAGTCTGTGTTTCTGATTTTCTAAACTTACACTACCTCTGACCTTTATGATTAAAATCTAATTAAAAATATGGTTATTTTTAAAAGGTAGAGATGGCGTAATTGTCTCATCTATTAAAGTTATGACTAATTGTTAACCTTCTTAACTTGCTGACTCATTGCCATGCCTTTCATTTCAACCTTTTTCAAAGCAAAGTCCAAAAAATTTGGATTGCAAAACAAACTCTGCTGAAAAAAAAAAAATATGCAATTCACTTTCATTGCATGATAAAAAAACAATTTGAAAGGCCTTTACAAATTTACAAGTCTAACCTTCTAGAACTGTGAATTAACGGAGTCATCAATTCAATTACCCAACTTTTTCATTTAAATAAATTAACCAAAAAGATTATTTAACAACTACTACATGCCTGTCCCTACCCTGGACACTATGAAGGAATATGAAAGAATTATATGGCCTTCCTCATGCTCATGGAACTTGAAATCGAGTTGGGAAAATAAAAGTTGTGAACATAAACAAATCCAAGGATCGTAAAAGAGAAGTCTGCTTTCCTCCAGGAAGATAACCCACCTATAAATGGAAAAAGAAAATCATATATGCAAATAACAATCTTCCAAGCCACTGACTGCCACAGACTTTTCGCCGTGTTCTATCTGAATGCTACCTGGCCTTCCCTGCCAGGTTTAGAAGAATCCTTAACTATTGTTAAATACGTGTCTCCCAGCTGTTATCCGATCATAGAATTGCTCATGTGAGAAGCTGCTATGGCAGAAATTCCAACATTTCAGGCTTGGCCCTTGTGACTTTTGATTTGGGGCTCCTGTGCGGACCCGCCGTGTTCTCTGTCCATGGTCCTCAGTATAAATTTCAAGTCTATTCTGAACAGTCATTAGGACCTCTTGTCTATCTGGTTTCATCTCTTCAAGAGGATGACTCAATGTCTCTGACATGTTTCCCAGACAGTCTCCAAAGTTAATCATTTGTATGCCACATAACTCTATTTAAAGTTACAGCATCACAAATAGGAAGTCCAGCACTTCAGAGCCATCCTCATATAAGGCACTGGAAAACACAAATTTACTTATTAATTTTACTTATTAAGATAAAGAAAGAATTTCGGAAAGGCTAAGCAGATTCAAATAGTGTTGGCTCTCAAAAGGAATTAGGAGAGCCTATGAATTATCTCCTCCAATAATATTTTCCTTTGTTAAGTGTCACTGCTTTCAGAAAGAAAATCTTAAGCAGAGGTCAAAATAAGACAGATAAAGTGGTATTGCTTTGATGGTCTTCAAAATACCATCTGCCTTGTCTCCACTCCCTTGGCTCAGCCCCCAATGGTCCTGTGTATTTCCCAGAACTGCTAGGAGTCTGCTGGATGCTGGTAAATCATTCTCTCTCTTTCTCTTTCTCTCTCTCTCTCTCTCTCTCACACACACACACACACCTTCTACCATTGAATTTTTTTTTCTTTTTAAAGAACCTCTATTACCTCAGATTTTTCTACCCAGAGACAGAAGATAGAAAAGTTAGAAATGTCAATATACTTTGCTGAACTTTTTTCCTTATTTTTAATATAACTCCTTATAAAGGATGTCAGGATTAAATGTTCCAAAGCCAAGACTACTCAATGAGAGAAAGAGAGAAAGAGGAAGGGAGAGGAAGGGAGAGGAAAGGAGAGGAAGGAAGGAAGGAAGGAAGGAAGGAAGGAAGGAAGGAAGGAAGGAAGGAAGGAAGGAGAAAAGAAAAGAAAGAGGAAGAAAGAAAGAAAGAAAGAAAGAAAGAAAGAAAGAAAGAAAGAAAGAAAGAAAGAAAGAAAGAAAGAAAGAAAGAAAGAAAGAAAAAGAAAGGGAGGAAGGAGGGAAGGACAAGGAAAGAAGGAAGGAAGGAAGGAAGGAAGGAAGGAAGGAACGAAGGAACGAAGGAACGAAGGAAGGAAGGAAAAGGAAAGAAGAGAGAGAAAGAAAAGAAAGAGAAAGCAAGAACAGAACAAGGGGTAAAACAGGTCACCAGTGCTTTAACAGCATCTGTAAACTTTCAGAGAATCAGAGAATTTACTATCTGTTTTTCTGATCTGTCTAATCCAAAACTGTCAAGGTGGATTTTAGGTTTGTGAAAGCTCAATTTTCAGGTAGTACCCCAAACTTACACATCTAAGCCTCTCGAGCAGACACTCTGTGCCATGAAAACATTTTATCAGAATCAGAGGATTTGGTTCTACGATGTGATCTGAGCTATGGTTACCACTCATCTTCATCATCTTCTTTTCCACCATGCAGCTAACACAAACCATGAGCTGTCTGTTCTTATTATTTCTGTGCTAGTACTCCCCAATTGAAACTATTCCTTCACCCTTATCCTTCTCTGAGTATAGCTGTCTCTCTGTGCCCTTTTGGGTAAGGTTTGAGGGAAGGAAAGTATTTTGAGTCATTGAGTATTACCTGTTGCTTCTTTAAGGCCTATTTCAAGATGTTCTGTGGACTTCACCCCATTTGGGCTCTGATATCTGAGACCTTTTCCCCTTCAAACCAAAACCAATAGAGAGTCTTTCAAAAGAACGGGTAAACATTCCAGAGACGTTCTTGTTTTTCTCCCAACAGGTCTGCCCATCCCTACAAATTACATTCTTGTAAGAATAGTCCCAACATGAGTCACAACAACAAAGGAAACAGAGAGTTTCTCAATGTGGCATAGGCAAAACTTTTCTAGTTGAATTTGCATGTTGTTTATAGTTTCAAACAGGAACTGGAAAGAAGCGTTTCACTCTCATAGAGTATCCAGTCATGAGTTTGTTTCAAGCTCTGCTGTTTGCTCAGTTCCCCTTAGCAGTGAATGTTTGGAACGGGGCACTATGACTCAATTTCCCTTCCTTTCATCTCACTCATTCTTTCATCCATCTTTCCCAACACGCCATGAGTACATTCTTTGCCTGTGCTGGTTCCAAGCTTCAGTTCTAATCGCATCTCTCTACTGATCCCTCCCCATTCTGGAACGTCCAAGTTTCCACCCTTCCAAAGTTCTTTATACCCATATCCTCTGTGACTTCCTTTGCATGGTACTGCCTCAGCTGACCTTCCCCACGTGTCCTTTCTCTCTTCTTTCCTAGAAAAAATATTTTTTCTAAAATGCCTCATTCCCTTCCTCTTCAGTGCTTGGTGTCTAGGTCTATAAATAACAACTCTGAATTTCACCTCAAATCATTCTTAGAGGAATGCCTCTTTCAGTGATTATATTTTTTGTGCCTTATTCATCATTGTTTGCCTGGTACATAACATGCTGCCTTCTGGGTATGGTCTTCCCATACATGTTGATCTAATGTCTAAATAAATCACGTTTGTTCTTGCAGTTGCCAGTCTTACTAATGGTGATCTTCTCTCAGGTTAAGGATAACAAGAAGGCTGAATGTGTGTTCTTGTTTTGTCCTGCTGCCAAGATCAGTGCGTGATGAACACATTTGATGTAGTAAGGCATGGCTGCGGAGTAGCCCAGGACAGAAGAAGGATGTCCTGAAGCTGGACAGGTGACAGTGGATGGATGAGGGAAGGGAAGAGGGGAGTAGAGAAGCAGGAGAACAGGAGGAAAGCAGCTTGGTGGGAAATTTTGACTAAATCCAAAGTTTGGTATAAGACAAATCCAAAATTATCATAATTTTTAATCTCATCTTAGGCAAGGGATCTGTCCGACAGTTTCAAGATGAAGTAGAAGGATATTCTTTTTTTTTTTTTAAAGATTTTATTTATTTATTCGAGAGAGAGAGAATGAAAGACAGAGAGCATGAGAGGGAGGAGGGTCAGAGGGAGAAGCAGACTCCCTGCCGAGCAGGGAGCCCGATGTGGGACTTGATCCCAGGACTCCAGGATCATGACCTGAGCCGAAGGCAGTCGCTTAACCAACTGAGCCACCCAGGCACCCCAAAGTAGGAGGATATTCTAAGGTATAGGAAATCCTGGGGTGGCATTCGGCATAGAAACTCTATTCATGGAACAGAGAAACTGCAGTAGGAAGAAGTATAACTCAGGGGAAATTCCAGGTCACCCAAAATGGAAAATGGAATAACGAAGCCTCATAGGTTATGTTGGGTGGGTGGAATTGGAACTGACATTTATTTTAATACTTCTCAGGTCAGGATTAGTCAGGGAAATAGAGGGAGACTGGCTCTATGCAGAAGGAAAATAAGTAAGACCAGCTTTGGAACCAAGAAACCAGAGGTGATACTCATAGTCACTTGGATAGATGGGTCATTTTATTCCTTCTGCTTCTATTTCTTTTTTTCTTTTTCTTTTTTTTTAGTAGGCTCCATGCCCAATGGGGGCCTCAAACCATGACCCTGAGATCAAGACCTGAACTGAGATCAAGAGTCGGCTGCTCAGTCAACTGAGCCACCCAGGTGCCCCTGTTTCTATTTCTTAATCTGTAAAACAGAGAAAGTAGTATTTGCCCTTGGCCCTGTCAGATTGTTCTGAAACTCAAATGGGAAGGGATGTAGAGCCATTGAAAGCCAGAAGATAAATGACTCTCACTCCCCATATTCTCTCCCTCTCCCCCTCTGTCTCTCTCTTTCTCTTTCTTTCCCCCTCCCCCTCTCCCTTTCCTTCTCTTCTCCAGTTAGGCAGTCTACTGGGAGTCTTAACTAAAGTCTAGGTGTCTTATACCAAATAATAATATAAAATCTGGACTATTAGAAAAGTCACCATTGTAGTAGAAGGAAGTCAGTCCATCAACTCAGACTGAAGAAACGCAATTCCATCCACTTGGCTTTTAAGCTCCAGGATGTTTAATGATTTGAGAGAAAATGAACTGGAGCCCAGAACAACCATGATAAAAGAGCTGGCCACACCTGTGTTACTTGTTTCACATTAAAATGAAATTGGAACAACAAAGAAAGAATGCAAACATTTGTGCATTCCTGACCATCTCCTAATGATCTATGCAGCTGCTCATCAAAAGAGACAAATACATTAGAGAAAGTAAATGTGTTATGAATAAAATAAACAAGCAATTTGAAAGTGGTGAGAGGAGCATTATTTTTGAGCTCCTGCTCACTTTTTCAGCTTTGTGGTGGTGGTGGTGGTGTTAAACTCGGTTACCATACCAGTCTGCTCAAAGTTGAGTAAGGGTCTACCGTGTGAAGATACTGGGTAAAAATCAGGCTCGTGTGGATGAATGAAATATTCAGAATGGTAGCCTGATTTTCCCTGAAGTAAAACCCACAGCGGAATAGAAATAATTCTAAGAAAGGAAGGGCCATTGCCTTGCCCTCAGTGACTCTGCATGATTGAGACTGACAGTGAAATTTCACTGGAAAAAATTACTATCACAGGCTGTATTTATCTCTACTACTGTTCATATAGGCAGTAGGTTCTGAAACAAAGAATTGCAGCGGAATCTGATTAAGAGCTCCTCCAGGTCCATATTGGCAACAGAGTACTTTTCACCAAATGAGCAACCATTCACGAACAACTCAAATGCTGAAATGCATATTTGATAAAGAACCATGAAGCCAGGAATATATGTTAATTAAATAACATTCTATAGAGGCTCTAAATAGTAACACATTTCTCTGACTATATTCACATCCTTTATTAAATCAAAAGTTCTTGGAACTCTGCATAAAGCACACTTGTTTATTTTAATGAACTACCTAATGTTCCTGTGACCATTGTTTCTCAGTGATATTTTGGTTGCCCATCTCTCCTAAGGAAAGGTGCTCCCACACATGCCCATCACACCTTTCTCGTGGGTGTGCTTCCCCAGGAGCAGAATGGAGCAGATGTGGTAGGTGTATGGCCCTCCACACTTGCCTTGTGTTTTATCAGCCTGGAAGTTCAACTGGGAGTCAGGTCCTGTTCTGACTGCCAGAGCAGATAGGGGTCCTTCTTTTAGGCACATACTTCAGGAAGATTGAGTAGTCCCTGCCTCATCATGGAGATCCCTCATTCCCCTCATTTCTGCTGATCAGCTCCCTGAGCCTTGTCCTTTGTGGGTAGCTCCTTTCAAATTTAAATTGGTTATGCTTTTTGCTGAAGTTGGTACCATAAAGAGAAGCTCCTTTCCAGGATCAGAAGGAAAAAAAAGAGATTAATGGGGAGGCAGGTGAACAACAGACAGAGATGAGTTTTGGAGTGAGTCAGATCTGCATTCAAGTTACTAACACCATCAATTACTAACTGCATGAACTTGGCTCTCTTGCCTTCTGCTTCTTCTACCACCACGTGGGAATTCAGTGTCACCTGCATCGCAGGACTATTCTGAGAAATCAAGGCAATAATAGTCGGGAGTTCCCTTGCACTGGACCCCTAGGAGGATAAAAAGAAATTGTATAACCACCCATTCTTGTAGCATCCATGGGCATGATGCAGCCATGCTGGAATTAGACAGAAAAAGTACTTGAGCTAGATTGTATACAGTACTGTGTCACTCTGTAAAGAATGGGATAGTTGAAAGTGGTTAAAAGCAATAGTCTGGAACTAAAAATGGAAAGATTGGGCAAGATATTAAAAACAAACCAACTACAGCAACCTCCCAAGTCGTAACAAGAATTGGGCAATAGAGGGGTGGCCTGAGTCACCATCAAGGAGAGGATTCAACAATAGGTTAAAAAGTGGATGAAACCAAGCTGGAATGACTACAGATGGAGACTGCTTGAGGTTGATGATATAAAATGATTTTTCCAATCCCAATCTAGTTTATTTTTATCTTCCTTGTGAAATGTAAAATAATTCACATGACAATTTGATTGAGACCTTATGGGTACCATTTCCATTGTGCAAGACAGGAACATTTAGGGCAGAGAGCCTTTGCCAAATGGTAACAGAAGATAGCCAGTGTGCGCGAGAGTCAAGTAGAGGGTTGAGCAACAATTTTGTGAATTTGGGGAGAGGAGGTCACCGGTGTGGATAATCCAAATCAATGTTTTCTTGTCATCATTAGAGTCTCTTCTCATTTGTGTCATTCATGGACTTAATAAGGGAGGAAGTCATAAAAGCCTGAAAGTCAAGACCTTCGATCAACACCCTCTGGTCTGTGTTGTGGGCTTGCGATTCAGGGAGTGACTGTACATGTCTACACAAAACCCCAGGCAGGTCCCATGTCCTCCAAAAGCTTACCTATTTCTAGAGCAGTGCCTGAAATCTATGGAAAATTGCAAAGGTGATATGATGGACTCACAAGTAACAAGTTGTGTGTCCCTTAGTGTTGCTGCGTGGTATCTGCAACGATCTAGATGAGACCTTAAGATCTCTAAAAACTCTAAAGGCCAGTGTAGACCCAGTTTTAGGCAATCTGGTCCTAATTTTGCTTTGCCCTTGGAGGACTATTTAGAGTTTTATAAAAGGACTGCAATTTCAATGCTGGCCCGCTCAGGCAGTTTAAGTCTCAAATGTATGGTAGAGAGTGAGAATAATTAGAGTTATGAAAAATCAGTCTCTCCCATCAACTCCCAGGTACAGGCTGTGCCATTGTCGGGTAATTTCATAATCTCATTGCGCATCTGTGTTTGTTTAATGTTTGAGTGTGCTTGGATGTGCTTTTACAAATGGCTATCTATAAATCCCCGTCCATTAGGTAGACTGGGACTTTCATAAGAGGATCCAAAGAACTAATGAAAAGAACATTTTGGTAACAATTCTCTGTTTATAGAGAGACTCTTTTTTTTCCCCAAAGAGCTCAAAGTACTTTTCATTAAAACATTACAGCATGTCTATGAGGTAGGTAGTAGATTGGAGTCAGTAGCTCTATATTTTATAGATGAGCAGCTAAGCCTCCAGCCAGAATGACGGAGTCCTTCAGGGACAGAAGCAGAAATCTCCAAGCCAGAGAAGCTGACAGGCTCTCCACACAGTCCTTAGCAGCACACAAGCCAAGTAAACTTTGAGTTTAGATCACTGCAGGGAAATGAATACTTAACCTATAAAATGTATTTCCAATGTATTTCTATTAAGTGCCTTTCCCAGACATAGGGGTTTTCAATGATATTCTAATAACAACATGGAACCCACATTTGCCTCTTAAAAACAGAGAAATAGTTTTGTATGTGGTAGGGAGATAAGACCTGAGAAATTAATCACAAAAACGTGAGAACACCAGGAGCTTCTGGGTAGCTCAGTCGGTTAAGTGTCTGCCTTCGACTCAGGTCATGATCTCAGGATCCTGGGATCGAGCCCTGTGTCGGGCTCCCTGCTCAACCGGGAGTCTGCTTCTCCCTCTCCCTCTGCCCCTTCTCCCCCTGCTCATGCACGCTCTCTCTCTCTCTCATGAATAAATAAAATCTTTTTAAAAAATGTGAGAACACCAACATATTTCTCAAATTTGCCCTTTCAAAGAAGATTGTTAGTAAGATACACTTTATAAAATGTATCTGGTAATGCTCACTGTACATATATAAATCTGTATGTGTGTATAGTGTGTGTGTCTGTGTATTCTTAAATATAAGAAGAAATAGCTCAAGATAAAGTAAGAAAAAACTTTCCATTTAACATAAGGAAAATTTTTTGGATAAAGAATGAAAGAGCTCTAAAACAATTTACCAAGAAAGGTTATGGGCAGACCTGCCTTTATTTCAGCAAGTTCATTAATTATATTGTTATAATAATGATTTCCACATAATTTGCAATATATGAAGGTAGGGATTAAAAAATTAGAACACAGAATGTAATTGTATTCAAAATATACAATTTTGGGTGTATTTTCATTTAAAAAATTAAATGTGAAACGTAAAAAATGGATTGTTTTCCAAGAAGTTATTTTCCTTCTAAGGATTCAAAATTATCTATTAAAATGTAAAAAGAGGAGTGCATGGGTGGCGCAGTCGGTTAAGCGTCCAACTCTTGGTTTCAGCTTGGCTCATGATCTCAGGGTCATGAGATCAAGCCCTGGTGGCATCGGGCTCCAAGTTCTGCCTGGGACTTTCTCCCTCTCCCTCTGCCCCTCCCCCCTCAAATAAATAAATCTTTTTTAAAAAGGTAAAAAGAAAATACAATATTTTAAAATACTTCTGTAAAAACAAAACTGTTAGCAATTCTAAGATCTATCCAGTTGTCATTGTAAAGAATCAGTATCCCGTATAATGCATGTCATTTACATATGTACAAATGTAAGAGTAATATGGATTGTTTAATATGTGAAATATTCCTCAGCATGTGAGTCACAAACTAGAATGTGATGAGAAGCAAGAAAATGAGGAAATTAGGAAATAATACTTTGTTATACAAGAGTCTATTGCATTCATGCTATATAATAATATATCATATTATTTGACAAGCTAATTTGTCTTTCCTCTAAATTAAGCTGTTCTATGACCTCAATTTTCCCTACAAAGCAATATCCATCTCTGCTGTCAGCAGGAGTATGATCTTCAAACCTTCATGGAATTTGGATATAGTCTTTTTTGTCTTAAGGACATACAGTAAGAAATTTGGGGGAGCTTTTCTCTGGGACTTGAACAATATTCGTCCCAAAAGCAGATGTTTAGGGTTATTGGTAACACTGTGCCAACACCAAGTGCTAGACCCAAATGAAAAAGAAGACTGTGTTCGTTAATACATTTACTGTGTGTGTGTCTGTGTGTGTGTCTGTGTGTGTGTTATACAGCCCTCTAGAGTACAGAGCCCAGAAGAGCCCATCTGCCCGGGTCTAAGGGTATTATTGGTTATAGGATCTTGGAAACTCTACTTTTAAGATGCTTTTTAAAGAGCCACAACTAATTCAACTGAAGTTGTTTTGGGGGCTGAGGGAAAAGAATGCCCACATCTTAAGGAATGATTTGTCTTTCTTCTTATAAGTGAATGTATGGGCAAGGCATCTCAGATTCATCAACCAGCTTTTCGGACTAAAACCTCTGAATACAGTTCAGAGAAGGATCCTTTGTAAGATTTGCAAGAAGGCCATGGTACAGTGTTCTAGTTTAAGAGTAGCAAAAGGGAGACTCTGTTTTCTTTTATTTAGTAAAACTAGACCTTAGGATAACACTGGACACTTCAATCCAAATCTGTCCATACATCCACCAAACACCATGCACATTGATAAACTAGAGCAAGTAAAATCATCCATAGGCCCATACCTCTTGCAAAACTGGAAAACCCCAAATACTACAGACTCTGATTTCTGTACAAGTAGGTAAATACACACTGAAACCAGCAATGAAATATCCAGAGCCTACGCCAGAGAGAAGAATCAGCTGAAGACTGTGACAAAGAGGCAAATATGATGGAACCCCAGTAGTAGGAGAAACCAGATCACATCACCCACAGAAAGAGAGGGATCCATCCTGAGCGGGAAAACAGGTCTGACAGAGAACAGGTCTGACACCCAAGGAATCAGAATTCTGACACTGGAGCTTTCAAAGGAAAAGGACTTGCAAGTGTGCAGGATCAGAGATGGTCTGATTGAGAAGGCGGCACTTTTGGGAGAGAAGGAGGTGACGAGGGAGGGAAAAGCTTCTCTTGGGGGCTGGGTATTTCTACCAGGGGGCAGGAGAAGGAAGAAAGCCGCAGGCCATTGGGGTTCTGGCCAAATGGAAATCATTCCAGCGGAATGATATGCTATTTCCGTAGATGGGCTCCCAAGGACATTCTAAGCAAATGATCAGAGAAGGCAGTCCAGATGAAACAAGAGTGTGTAAATGCCCAGAGCTGCTGTCAGGCATTATACATACAACATCCCCAACATTGTGATGCTAAAGAGTTCTCCTGCTTTCTTTTCTCTCTTGTACTCATAACTTTTAGGGCATTAGACATTCAACAGTTGTTCCTAAATATGATATGACACTCAAGTACTCATGCTGTAATTGTCACTTCAAATCAAAGGGACAAGAGGTATAGGGGAGCTCATTTATAATGCTCTGGGTTGTTGATTTATTTGTTTTTGAAAACACTGAGACAGAGGATTACTGACATCCCTAAGATCCTAAGGCAAATAAGACTGATAGTCAAAAAAAAAAAAAGACTGATAGATCTTTGAACAAAATGGCCCATTACATTATGAACCAAGTTGCCGTTTCTATAATGATGACCTCAGAATTCTGCTGATAGAGAGAGTAAAACACTTTGGACTAAAGTTCTTTCCTTCTTAAAAAAGAAAAGAAAACCAGCTTCTAAATGCTGCCAAAGATGTTGATCCAAAATCAAAGAGAAGGAAAAAAAACCCAGTGTACTTGGAATATTCTTAAAAGGCATTTCTGCTTATTTTTACCCACCCCCACCACCTCCAAAAGCAAATTCGTTTGAAAAATCATGAGAACACAAAGCACTGGCAGGTTGTACAAATTGCTCCTGGATATAGATGGCCTAGAATTCTGCATTCTTTTAACAGATGTTTGAGTTCTAGAAAGTTTTACTTTGCAAAGAGCCTGGATTGCAGCTCATTTTTAAATACATATCACCTTTGAGCCAGCTGTTAGATAAGCCTGGAACTTATTGGTGGTTTCATCACCTGCCATTACTCAGATCGAAACAGAGATGATCTTCTGCAGACTCAGTTGAAAGAATGATGGGAAAAGTCTTTTTGCCTTCTTCTTCCCCATCCACCATTTCGAGAGTCAAAGAGCAAGGCATTCACCAGCAACCAGCCTTCCTAGTGGGCCACGGGCCAGAATAAAGTGGGAGTGACCTGCTATTCTTCTCCAATATCTGAGACATGAGAAAATGGCCATAATTGGTGCTAGAAATCAGTTAACATAGATGGGAAAATGGCAAGTTATTAATTACATGAAATTTGGAGACATTGAATAGACTAAAGGTAAAATGCAAAATCTCCTACCTCAAGAATTTAGCAAAAGAAGAAAACATGTAAGATAATATATAAAAATAATAATAAGATGAATATGAATATGTGTTGCTCACTTGCTAGCTATGAGATGTGATGGTAATTCTTTATGTGCATTATCTCATTTAATCATTACAATGATCTTTCAAATTTACTGATAGGAAAGTTAAGGCTCACGGAGGTAAGACAACACGCACAAAATCAGAGCTGAAATTCCAGTCCAGGCTTTCCTGACACTACAGTCCAGGATCTTTAGTACTATATCTTAAAAAAAAAAAAAAGCCATAAGAAAAAAAATTAAAATGAAATTGTAGGGCACTTAAAGAAAATATTGACAACACATGACAAAAGGATAATTAATACCTTAATATGAAAACAGACTTTACTTTTTTTAAAGATTTTATTTGTTTATTTTAGAGACAGAGAGAGCACAGGGGGGAGGGGCAGAGGGAGGGAGAGACAGAGAATCTCAAGCAGACACCACACAGAGCCTGACACGGGGCCTGATCCCATGACCCCGAGACCATGACCTGAGCAGAAACCAAGAGTCAGGGCGCCTGGGTGGCTCAGATGGTTGAGCGACTGCCTTCAGCTCAGGTCATGATCCCGGAGTCCCTGGATCGAGTCCCGCATCGGGCTCCCTGCTCGGCGGGGAGTCTGCTTCTCCCTCTGACCCTCCCCCCTCTCATGTGCTCTCTCTCATTCTCTCTCTCACAAATAAATAAATAAAATCTTTAAAAAAAAAAAAAAAGAAACCAAGAGTCAGATGCTCAACTGACTGCGCCATCCAGGTGTCCCTAAAAATAGCCTTTAAGAAACAATAAGAAAAGAACCAAAATCATCAAAATAAAAAATAAGCTAGGGGCCAAGGAAAAATAAAACACAAAAATCAGAAAAAAAATATGAAAAAATACTGTTGTTTTATTAGTTTCCTATTGCTACTAAAACAAGTTACTTAGTGACTTAAAACAGCATCAATTTATTGTCTTCTGTGCAAGTTCTGGAGGTCAGAAATCTAAAAAGGGCCCACAGGAATGTGTTCCTTCTGGAGGCTCTATGGGATTCTATTCTTTGTCTTTACCTGCTTCTAGAGGCCACCCACCTTCCTTGGCTCGTGGCCCTCTTCCTCCATCTTGAAACCAGCATCTTAGCCTCTTCTCTCCTCTGATTTCTGCTTCCATCTGCACATTGTCTTTCTACAGTTCTGACCCTCTTGCCTCCCCCTACAAGGATTTTTGAAATACATTTGGCGCACTCTTTACCATATAAGGTAACATACTCACAGGTTTGGGAGGGTTAGGACATGGGAATTAGGATGTAAACAATTGGTGGGGAGGGCATGATTCAGTCTACTACAGTTGTAACCAAAAACTCCATTCAAAACACAAAGAAATGCATTTTTCATCCATTAAATTGGCAAGAGTAGAGAAAATTGATACACTCATACTCTGTCGGAGCACCAGTGGGCATCAGTTTTCTAAAAGGCAATAGAATGTATATACCACTACATGTTAATATATAGCACTGAATATCAAAGAACTTAAAATGTATTACCCCTGACAAGAAATTTAGTCCATTGGGAGGTGGTCATAAGGTAATCACCAGAGACATTAACCAAGAATGTTAACCTCAGTGACAACAACCTAAATTGTTTCAATAAACTATGATATTGTCATCTTCTAGTACTCAATGCTTTTAGAGCACTATTCAAAATGTAAGGGAGAAATCATATTATAGAGAAATACTTAAAGATATGGGAAATGTTATTTTATATGAGAAACGCTATAAATAAATATGTATTTCCATTTTATAAAGACTATTAGTAAATAAAATTTGGGGTAGTTTTCATTTTTTGTATATTTCCTAGCTTTGTGTCAATGAACATATAATACTATTATAATGATAGCAATGTTATTTCTAAAAAACACCTTGACCTTCAACTTGATAGCAAGCAGGGAGAACACTAGTCTTGCAAGGCACCAGGGAAAAGGGTGACATCATCTTCTGGGGCCTGGCCAGCCTTGGAGTTCTCTAATTTTCCTTACTACCAGTGAAATATATGACAGTTCATGAAGATAGAGCACTAGAAACCAGGAAAACACAGTGCAAAGAGAAAGGGCCTTGCATCAACAACCTAAATTGGAAAGCCAACTCAACTATTTATGGGCTGTGTAATCTTGAACAATTTATTTAATGTACCAGAACCTTGACTCATCATCTGCAAAGTGATGCTGATGAGTTTTACCTTCCTGGATTGTCATGAAGAATAAATGAAATCATGTAGATTTGGGGTCACACCCACAGGTGCCTTAGGGTCAGGGAACTGGGACTCAGAGCCTGGGTTTTCCCTTAAAACTATAACGTGAAATAAGATCAGGATGCTTTTACCCTTTCTGTCTCTGCTTCTTCCATATAAAATGGAGTTAATAGCACCTAAAACTTAAATGCTATAAAGCATCTTACAGCTTAGGACAATGACCAGGTTCCCATATATGGTGAAGAAATGATAATTAATATAACAGGTACTCACTAAATTGTAATGTTTTTGTTTTTTCTAGTGATTACAATATTACACAGGCATGTTCTGACCGTCCTTGGTTGTCATCTTGAGAACAAAAATCAGGTTACTCTTTTTATCTGTACAATTTGGAATAGCTAAATAGCCAAACCTTCACCTTGGCCAGATTCAAGTTTGAAAAAATGCATCTTTCACACTCTCTACGACTCCTCTCTCTGTGTCACAGAGGATGGGGATGCTTGGGATAACTGTTCCTAAATTGATTACCCATGGTAATGAGCCCCCAAAATTGTTTATAGAGATCTTTGCAGGAATTTCTTAGATTCTTTTTAAAACAACAAAGTCTCAAATCTTCTTATGTAGAGCTCCTACTATGTGAAATCTTTTTATTGAATATTGGGATGGGGACCTTTAAAAGGGGGAAAAAAAAAGATAAAACACATATGGCTACAGCCCCAAGAAACATCAAGTCTATTGAAGGAGAAAGAATCCATACAAATGCAAAATACTTGGGAACATATATATTAAAAGACCCAAAACTGAGGGTTATGGACAGAATACATTAATGCTTCAGGAAAAATGGAATAAAAAAAGTTGATGCCCTATTTATGTTGGACTGAGGGACACTTTCAATATCCCTGGTTAAAGGATCTAATTAAAGACTTGGACCCAAAGTCTCTCTGCCTGGCATTTGAACTCAGTCTCTGAGACATGGGACACTGAAGTTAAGTCAATGAAATTCTCCTTACTAAATTTATCTGTGGCATCCTACCCTGCTGACCACTTCTTCCTCTACAAATTCTCTACTTCTGTGAAATCTGTAACACCATTAATACACGTTTAACTGCTACTTCGCCAGAAATCTCTTCTCACCATCTCGCTCATCCTTCTCTGCTTATTCCCTTAATGTTGGTGTTCCTCAAAGTCCCATACCTCTCCATCTTTCAACCAACATCAATACTTACGATCCCACATTTACATCACTGACCTGTTCTTTCACTCACACTCCAGACCCTGTATTTTTGTCTCGTTCACATCTCCAACTGAAGTCACAACATATCTAAACCCAACTTGTCCAAGACGCAATGAATCATTCATCATTCTTTCCCAAACCTATCTTCCTATTTTAGGATCTTGGTTAGTGACTTCATCTTCCACACAGTCATAGAAACCAGAATCTTCAGAGTCACCACTGATTTTTCCCTCTTCTGTACCCTCCATAACTAAGAGCTATCACTTTCTAACACCCTATCGACTGATGCTACCAATACGTTCCTCTCTAGAATCATTGCCAATGCTTTATTTCAGGAACTCATTGTTTCTCTTAACATGCAGTCACTTTTTCAGTGTACCTTCTTCTCTATTCTCTCTCAAAATACCCTTTCTCACCTTCATTCTCACACACTGGCAAGAGTAATGTTTGTAAAGTCCAAATTTATCGAAGTCATCCCTAATCTATCCCTATAGAGAATTCGGCAATTGTTCCCCTCCATGTCCAAGATGAAAATCCAAACCCCTTATAGTAATATGGAAGGTCCTTTATCATCTCACCTGTTCATCTCTGGCATCATATTCTCCACCATGCTCCCTCACACAACTTACCCTTTAGAACTACAAAACATTTATTAAAATTCCACAAAGCTGTTTGGTTTTCTCAACCTTGAATGCCTTTCCCAGCTTCTTCCTCCTGCCCAATTCCCCTTGTTTATCTACTTGGTTAATTCTTTTTTTTTTTTTTTTTAGAAAGGGAGAGAAGGGGTGGTGGGCAGAGGGAGAGAGAGGAGAGAGAATCTTAAGCAGACTCCATGTTCAGCGTGGAGCCTGACGTGGAGCTCAATCTCACAACCCTGAGGTCATGACCTGAGCCTGAGTGGACGCTCAACTGACTGAGCCACCCAGATTCCCCTCTACTTGGCTCATTCTGAATGGTTTTTTTTCAAAAGTCATCTCAGTTGCCATTTCCTCTTGTGAAGTTTTTCTAACCATTCCAGATTGAGTTAAAAGTCCCTTCTTTGAATAAAGAATAAAGCCCACCTCTAAACCATGTACATTTGCAAAGGCTAGAGCAGTGCTATCCAACAGAGTTTTCTGCTATGACGAAAATGTTCTATATCTGCCCTAAAACAATAGCCACTAAGCACGTGTGGCTATTGAGCACTTGAAATGCACTTGAAATACAACTGGTGTGACTAAATCAGAATTTTAATTTTATTTTATTTTACATTTAAGTAGCCACTTGTCTTACACAGTACAAGTCTAGAGGTTAATTAAGTACTTGTAGTCTACATGCAACCCCAGATACTTTGATAAAAGCTTCAGCCACACTTTCTTGGATCAACATTTTCTTATTGTTTAGGCCTCTCAGAAGGACTTTGCAGAGGAACAGATAAACTATTTAAATCAGAAACCCTTACACTCTGGGGAGAACTTCCATCTTGTGGATTTCCATTGTTGTGATCTCAACTGTACACTCTTCCTGAGAGTGTGCACCCTTGGCCAAAACTTCAGACTCAGGATGTGATGTTAGGTTGGGAAAGAACTTTAGTTACCATCTAGCTCAACATTCTTATTTAACTGCCAAGAAGTTGTGCCTAAATTATTGTCCTCATGTCACTTGAAATGGCTCAAAATTTTTGAAACTTCTATGCAAAAGTTGGGGAGTCCTCAGGGATAGGCTGCCTGGGGATCTGAGGATGCTGGAGAAGACAACTTAGGCCTGTTGCAAGCTGGAAAACAAGAGTCATCTCTTCCCAGCTGCTGGAGACAGTAGACCATCTGCAGACCACAGACAAGTCCCTGTGCCCAGGCCTCAGCATCCTCAAAATACAAAGGCATAACATCATATCACTAGTTCTAAAAATTTACCAATACCTGGGGTCCATCCCCATCTGCATTTAAGCTGCATTTTCTCTTTGACTCAAAGTGAACCTCCTTTCCAGATGGGTTATGCATTGGAAAGAACAGAAGATCTGGAAACAGAAAGGTCTAAGTTTGATGCCTGCTCTCCACTTCCTAGATGTACGATATTTGCTAAATCCCTAGCTTCATTTGTGTGGTCTCTAATATGGGATAATAACACTGCTGGAAGAAACAAAGGACACGTGGCATACACCATCTGCAGGGCAGTATGAGACACACAGTAAGCACTAAATAAATATAGTTAATTGTAATTAGTGTTGTGAACAAACCATCTAAGATTACCCTCCTGCTACACGAAGTCCTAATTTTCTTCTGCTATATCTTTAATACCTAAAAAATCTAATATAATCAAATTTGATTATCACTTTGTTTCCAATTTTAAGAGATCCTACCTCTGGGTACTTACAGGAGAAATGGAGCTGAGCTCTCCCTATTAATCCATAAACCCACAGGCACCTGGAGTATACAACCAGCACCCTGGAACTTTATCCCCAGTTCTGCCACTCACCAGCAGGATATTTCATTGAGAATAGCCCCTCTAGAATGACCTTAAGTTCCATTCACACTTCTTCCAGCATTCATCATTCTCAGCACTATCTGTGCAGTCCAGACCAATTTGCAAAATGTCCTTCAAGGGTGGACAAGGGCATTTACAAAACAGGGACCGACCTTGGAGAAAAACCTTGAGAATGGCTGCTTATTTGACCCTTCCAAGAAGGGGTGGGTCAACCCCTTGCTTCCTGTATCCTAAAATTATAAGTGATGGTGAGCCTCAACATTTAATTCTTATTCTGAACTAAGTGTAGTATTACACTCAAGAGAGAGACCTGGGTCACATCAGCAAAGCAGAAGAGTGTGATGTCTGCCTCACTCTAGGTGTCAGAACATGAAGGAAATAGGATGAACGAGAAAGCATGGGGTGCAAAGGGTCGGGCCTGGAAACCCCCACAGGATATTCATGAGAATTCTCTCACTGCCCCTCTAACAAGGCTAAAAGCAGGATACTCTCAAAACCCAAGATGGTGGTCTCTGTTCACCTGTCATGATTCTCCCAAATTTGCATATTTCCCCCAGAAAAGGAAGATTCCAATAAACAGAAGCCTGGGCCTCTGGTATAAATGAGCCTCATTTCTCTGGCAGACCACTCGAGAGCCTGGAGGTACAGGAACTCTACCAAGAGAACAGGAACAGTCAGTGCTCCTGGGTGGAGGATGACTGTAACATTGTGGAATGAAGCGGGGCAATCTTTCACCTAGGACTAAAATAGCCATAGAAACCTGAGCTACATCCAGATTAAAGATGCTAACTTGCTCCCACCCAATGTCCAAACAACACATTCTCTGTGTTGCTGACTTCTGATGGAGATTTTCAGGTAGACTTCGTTCACAGGCTCCCTGATCCTAAAAATAGAGTAGCTGGTTCCCACCTATCCCAGGTATAACCCATACATATACTGACTGCATCAATGGCCCAAGTACCACAAGCAAATCTAAGTCACGCTGATTCCCAACTTCCCCTCCAGGCCTTTGTCTGTGTCCGGCAGTAGGCTCAGCCCTCCTAAATCTCAGTTTGCTGTCCTGGTACCACCTCACAACCCAAGAGACAGAAGTTCAAAGCCAAGATTTCTTCTGCCATTGAATTCAGATAAAGCAAAAAGCATTAATTAGATCATATTCCAAACACCAGTTTAAATACTTTGTGATAGATTTAGTACTCCTGGAAATGAGAAGCTAGCAACAATAACAGTGGGTCAGGCCAAGGAGAACCATCCCTGAGGATGGGACTCTTGCCCATTGGCGCTGCCAAGAGTGTTAGCACACAACACCCTTGACCCCTCTACCTCATCTCCCAAGATGTCTATCTCAGTCCTGACCCTCAACACATCTGGCTGTGATCTGATTGCCCTGGGCTTTCTGAGAACAGTGATCAGAAGAAGGGAACAAGTTGTCCAACAGTTCCATGGCAGGCAAGGGTTTTTGCCTTTGGCGACATCCTTGGATGGTTGAAAGATTTAAAGATTTTTCAACCCAAGTGTCCCGCTCTGACTTTCCCACTTTCTTGGAACCCCTGATATCAGCAGCCTGATCTCTGGTTTCCATCCCCCAACACTCCAGTAACACTACTCTTTCCAAGGTCATGGACAACCTCATTCCGAATAAATCTCAGGGCAATTTCTCTGTTCTCATCCTCCTCCAGCACACCCTTGTTCTTAAGTCTCTCTTGTCTTCCCTTGAAGATTATGAGCTCTATTCTCTTGACTTGTCACCTTTCTGCCAACAATTTTGTCCTTATTCCTTCCTTTTTTCTCTGATATTTTTGTGCTGTGGATGCCCCCTAAGTATTAACTTCCTCCTCCCCTTACCCTTTCCCCCTCCTCCCCTTCTTCTCTCTTATTCCTCCTCCTCCTCCTTCTTCTCCTTCTTCTCCTCTTTCTCCTCCTCCTTCTCCTCCTTCTCTTTTTCTGTACATGCACACCCTCAGCATCACTTCTGCTGCAAAACCACTTAGAACACCCTAGGGGAACTTTTCTCCCCAGCCATCCACAGCTCTGGGCAGTGGCAGAACGTTCTCTGCATTGGTCACCAGGACTACCAATCCTGGCCTGCCCACACTTAGAACAGGGCAAACCCTGAGAAAGAGAAAATGCCTTTGTTTGCAGATCAGTGATCATATCTCTATAATGCTACCTCCTCAAACCCAAAAATCACTGTTTGGCTTCAGAATGAAGTTCAGAGCCTGGTTCACTTGAAATTTATTTCCTATCCTTTAGTTCCTACAGACTAACATTGATGCTGATCTTGATTTGTTTCCATCAAAACCCCTTCCAAATTGCTTGCCTCAGTCCTTCTCCTCCTACTTCTTAACTTTAAATTTGGCACCTCCCTCTTGGCTTGGCAGTACTCATGCCCTCTTCCTACAGATTTCACTGCTTTCATTCAATCATCCACCAGGGGCAAAAGGCACCTGAAACAGAGTCTTTATTCTCATGGAAGGGGCAAGGTAGGCATCAGTCAAGAATTTACACATTTATGTAGAATTACAGACTGTGATTAGGGTTATGAAGAAGGTTTACAGTTGCCATGCGAGGGCATAAAAGGGTAACGTGATCATGTGTGGAGACTCAGGGAAGAGAGTATGTGTAAGCCAACATTTGAAAGATGAGAAGCAGTTAACTATTATGGAGTCCAGTGGGAAGAACATCACAGGAGGCAAACATGGAATGTGCCATGGTCCTATGACAAGAGGAATCATGATGCATTTGAGGATCTGAAGAATAAGCCATCATGACTGGGTTGCAGAAAATAGATATAGCAGAACCCAGGAGGTGAGACTGGAGCCAAATCAAGTGGGGCGCTATAGATTGATGGAAATTCACCTCTAACCCCACAAGAATAGGATATTATAGGATATTATTAGATTACTTTAATCTTGACATGACCAGAGTTGCCATGTATGCAGAACAGGTTGGGGACTGGGGGGAGATGCAGAGAAATCAGATAGGAGGTGAGAGATGCATAAGGTACAATGACTAGTTTTCAGCAGCTCAGAGTCAGTGGGAGAAATGATTATAGATCAGTCAAGCAAAATGTTGTACCTCTCCCCTCCCCCACATGGAAAGACAAAATGATTTCTAATGATGGGAATCAAGACCTCCAACTTTAGCCCTCTTGTGTATTTTCCTAGTAAACGTTCCCCTTTCTATACAGCAAAAAGAATGCCTTCCTTGAGACTCATACATAAACACTAAAACATAATTATACAATCATCATAAAAGAAAAGGGCTCTACAAATATGTGATATTGCTGCTGCCTGAGTTGACACTTTAAATTGCAACCTGCTCTTGGGGAGGTGGGGGGGTGGGTAACAGGGAATAGTTAGGGAAACAGTGTACAAAAGCCGGCTGGAAACTATTGTGCCTGTGTTCTCACAAAATGCAAATGACAACAATCACAAAAGGTCTCTGTAATGCCCCATGTGACAAAGAAATGTGGGGAAATAGCCAAATTGGCTGGGAAGCCAAGTGGAGACAATGTGCAGTCCATTCACCGAAGGCCCTGGAAGATGGGCTCCCAGCTGATCACAATCCCAGAGTTGTATGTTGCTTCGGGCTCCTGCGAGCTGAGTATAGTCCCAGACAGCAAACAGCAAAAGCAGCAGGATTAAGTGACTCTGCTGCATGTGTTTTGGCCCTATAGCAGAGTCTACAAGGTGCCAACTGGCGCCCAGGCTGAAACTCCCATCTTAAAGAGTAACCAGCTCTCTCTTTACACAGACCAAAATTTCTCCTTCTGGTGTAACCCCTCCTGGAAAACCATCCTTGGCTTTGCAAACAGATGTACAAACACAGCCCCCCATCTTTCCTGCCTTCTCCAAAGTGCATCTGCAAATCCCTACGAGGCACAAATGCAAAAGAGTTGCCAATTGCCCTTTTTAGGATTTGTAGGGCAACCAGCCAATTGGCTGCCCGCAGGTTATTCACACTGCAATAGGAAACAAATTTCTTGCTGTAATTATCCTTAAATTTCTACTGTTTACCCCAGGAATAAACTAATTGCTGCTGTAAAACACCCTTTCCCACACTGTCCAGCACACATCTGTAAATTTCAAGAGGGATAGGGGTGAGCTACTTGCCAGCTGGCTTCTGGAAAAGGATGGCAACCGGCCAACTGGAAGCCAGTTTATTATTCATGGGGGAATAGAACTTGAGCTTCTTATTGCAAATACCCCTGCACGCTTCAGTGCTTACCTTTTAAGTACACAAATTGGACCTCAATTTGTAAGAAGCCCATGTTTATTACTGGCTGTGGACTAGTGGCAGAGGAAGAGGAGAGGGGAGACAATATCGTACCTCAAATATTTGCTGAATACCTATTAAATGCCAGGTGGTGTGTTGGATGTTAACTATGGCACATGGGAGTTTTAGACCATTAAAGGAATTCATAGAAGTAGGGTAAAATATCCTTTTTTTTCCCCCATCACCACCAACTATTTGACCTGTCAGTGGAGGTTTAGCGTCAAATATCCTCTCAACTTCTCTTCATTATGCTCCCCTCATCAAGACTGGTGGTCTTACCGAGGTCTTCTACAGTGTTTGCTGAGAGCATCTTCTGAAGTAGCTCACCCTCAGAATGTTTATGCTCTTGTGCCTTTGAACAAACTATTGCTTCTGCCTGAAAACTTTTTCTCTTGCTTCTCTGATTGTGGAAAGTATATAAATCTTTGAAGACCCAGCCCAAGTGTTGGAGGTGGGGAGAGACAGAAGTATTCCATAAGGATACAGTAGACAACCTCCCAGGCAAAGGGCCATAATGAGCCCAGAATTGCAAAGATTGGAACAGGGGAGCCCTTCAATACGTCTTTCAAATGTTGTAAGCTCTCTCTCATCCTCTGCTTCTCTCTGCCTCTTTCTGGCCCTTCTTATAAGTTACCAGCTTCTTCTGATTGCAGTGTCCAACATAGACAGCAGCCTCATGGCTGTATTACCTTCAAGGTCCCATGCTCATCATCAGTGATGACACTCCCTATGTTGCTTAAATACCTAAGAAAGGATCTAATATACTTCTAGTCTATAGTGGACTGGCTCTCCTTAGGTCAGGTGACTCACTCTGGATGAATCAGCTGTGGCTGGAAAACAGTGTACCAAGGCATTAGCCACCTAGGCCTATCATTTCAGTAAGACCATGGACAGGTTCATGGAAGGTTTTGTGAGCAACACAACAAAGTAGTCTGTTACGTAACTTCACACACTTTTGTGGTCACTAATGGATGTGTCTGTCTGCCCACACACACTCTCCAATCCATTATGCTATTTATGCCCCTCAGATTCTATATGTTAATTTTCTGCTACATTATCACTTGGCATGGTCTCTGGCAAATAAATAGACTTTCAATCAATGTTTGTTGAGTAAGCTTTTCAAAAATATAAATTAGATTATGTCACTCCCTTGCTTAAATGCTTCATTGGCTTCCATTGTATCTAAAAGAAAATCTAAATTTCTTTTCATGACCTAAAAGGCCTAGTGGAACTGGTTCCTCCTACCTCTCCAAATTAATCAGATGTCTCCCCATTTCTTCACCTCTTCCATCACTGTGCTCAGCCACACAGGCTTGTTTTTGTTTTTGTTTTCTTTTATTTCCTCTAACACATCAAAATCTTTCCAAGCTCGAGACCTTGACAAATACGTCTCCCTCTGTCCGTAATGTTCTCTTGTCCTTCACACAGCTGGCTCCTTCTCATTCTTGCTTCAGGATGCAGCTTAAATGGTACTTTATCAGAGAAGCCCTTCCTGACCAGCCCCCTTTTCCAACAATATTCTCAGTTGCTCCACTCTGTTGGGTTTGTTCAGAGCACTTATCACAATTTTATTTATTTTTTTAAAGATTTATTTATTTCGGGGTGGGGGGCACAGAGGGAGAGGGAGAGAGAAATTCAAGCAGACACCACGCTGAGCACAGTGCCCAACACAGGGCTCAATCCCATGACCCATGAGATCACGATCTGAGGAGCCAAAACCAAGAGTCAGACGCTTAACCCAACTCCACCACCCAGGCGCCCCATATCACAATTTTAGATGATTAATTAGATGGCTTATATACTTATTGAAGGTCTTTATGCCGGTATGAATGTAAGCTCCACAAAGTCAGGGACATGTCTCTTTTGTTCCCTCCTATATATGTGGAGCCTAACACAGTGCTTGCCACTCAATGAATATTTGTTGATAGATGAATGTTATCGGATGATAACGACTCCAATTCTGGCTTGGTCACTGACAGTGACCTTGGACAGATTGTTTCTCGTTTCTAAACTTTAGCTTCTTCTTCTGCAAAATCAGAAGATTCCAGGGCAGTTACAGTGGTTATTGCTGTTTGCTGTTTACCTAAGAACTGCTCAAGACCCCCTCTATGAGGCTCTTTCCCTCACTAACCTATCTCATTCTGGATCATTGAATGCCGAGGCTGAAATATTATTTTTACAGTAGTTTTCTTAGGTATTGTAAGGAATCAGTGGTTCTCAGAGAAGGAAATAATTTTGGGAATTTTTGAGAATCCAGAAATATCTTTTAAGAAGGAAGAAATTCCTACATATGTTTACAAAAAATATGATATAATATTACGCTTCTATTAAACACATTCATGTTTTCAACACAGAAACATACAATGCAATATAGCTATGCTGTAGATATAAGACTGTCAGCACTTCCTTCAACAGAAATAGGATCCAGGTGTTGACTGTCAATTATATGCTCTAAAGACCATTATCCATCCACTATCTCAGTTAATATGACAAAGCCTGTGTAATAGACTGTGATTTTAGGGATCCCACGGACACGATGCCTCCTAGTTTTCACATCCTTGTGATCAGCTTTGACCAATAGGACATTAGAAAGAGTAATGCAGTGGAAGCTAGATACATGCTTGCCCATTGGGGCTTGCCCTCTTGAACTCCTCCTCCATGGAGCCCCGCCACCATGCTTCAAGAAAACCCAAGCAGCCACATGGAGAGGCCCAAGTGGGGACAATCTAGGGAGCTCTTGGGAGAAGCTTGGGAGCTCTGCTAGGACCCAGCGAGCACCAGTTGCCAATCATGTGAGTTAAGAATTCTGGACTTTCCATAGATTCCACAGTGATAGCCCATGAAGCAGAACAGCACAAACCACTGATAGAATCAGAAGAAAAAATTAATTTAGTGTTGTTTTCAGTCACCAAATAATTGCATGGTGTGTTACTCAGCAACAGATAACGATAATGCCCTGAGAACTAAGTATTATTTCATTTGCATAGAGGAGAGATTGCAAATGATCAGACTCATATCACTGTTCTAATTCCAACTTATAATTACTGCTTTTCTGGGAGCATAGTGAGTTAACCTTCAAAATAGGCAATATGTCCACAACCAACTGAAAAGGGGCTGTGTGTGGATCACACAGCCCTGTTCCCTCCCTCCCCCTTAAAGCCACAAATGATTGAAAGCAATTGGCTACTCACTCAAAAATGGCCAAATCATCAACTGACCTACAACCAACAGCATAGCTTGGAATCGCATAAAAAGTCAGAGTAAACTCATCAGATTCCCTTCCCCAGGATTTTAACTAAAATTACTAAGTGACTATGGCAGCTGAGCAGTAGAAACGGAAGGCAACAGGATAGCATGAGGTAGTCAGGGGCTTAAGACAGATCACGACACACCAAAGCTATGAGAGAACATCAAATAAAATAGCATGAAGAAGCAGAAGCTAGAAGGCAGAAAAAATAACAGAAGGAGTTCAGGTAAATAATGTGTTGCTGATTTTCAGAAGCAGAAGCGGACAGAGGGAATGACACAGAGAAGTAGAAAGAGGGAAACGTGCCATGGGTTGGAGACTCCATGTGGCCCCGTCTAACTGCCTGGCTGCCTGCTGCTGTTCCAGTTGTGGATTTAAGAGGTTGGGGTCTTTTCACAAATGGATCTTTTCTTAAAGTAATTTGAGAAATTTTCTAATCCCTGCAGCCTTGACTGTCACACTAAGAAAAATTTCAAACAGGAAATCATTCCCACAATGGAAAATTCACCTAAGAATGATTATGATCTTTCTAGTTCCTCTTAGCAAGTGTTTAGTTTCCAAGAAGCAACTTCCCAGGATTACTAGGGGGAAGCAATCAAGGTGGAAAGGCCTGGGAAAATTTTGTTTCCCATGACAATTTTCTACCCAGGCTGACTTTCTGCTGGACCAAATAATTTGAGTTATCTTCATTATTAGATTGTCAAAATTCTGGGTTTAGAGTTTCTGGGCCCAGTGCCTTCTTCAGATGCTTGCATCCAATAACTTCCAGTTTGACCCAATTTTCTTTGTGCGTGCATGTATATGCACACATGCATAACTTATTGCCAGAAATTTTTATCTCCCATGAGTAGCTGTATCAAACCTCACAGGTCTAGAATGGAAACAAATAAAATAATCAAGGGGGAAGGGAGAGATCCGTGCTAAAAGAGAGGTTAATCCTACAAATAAATTTTTATTTTAAATCTGACTTTCATTAGATTTGAACCCTTAGAATAATTTACTTTGGTTTTTGTCAGATTTATGAAGTTCCCTCCTTAAAAAATGTGTATATTGCTGAAAGATTGTAAAATTTAATAGCAAACAGATTACACACTTAGGAATAGACTAAGCACAATTAGCACTCACATTCCTCCCACTCCTATAAATAACTCGGTTTCCTTTCCATGTCTGCAAATTTCATTAGAATGGCGGGAAAAAAAGGGGGGCAGAAAAAGAAGGAAAAAAGAAAAGCCTTCTGACTCTCTTGCACTGAAAGGTATAGATCCAATCATTCAATTATGGGCTTTGTGTTGCCTAGGAAGAGGCATGGGGATGTGGGGAGAGGCAGAATTAAAGTAACTCCCTCTACCCCCTATCATGCACCCCTGGCTTTGGAAAGAAACTTTTCTGTATATGAATTTAGAATTCACCCACTAAATACATAACTATATATTTAAATATATATAATACATATCATATTACATAGTTATATATATATAACATGTATATAACATACTATATATAATACATAATACAATGGAATATTTTCAGCCATCAAAAGGAATGAGATCTTGCCATTTGCAATGACGTGGATGGAACTGGAGGGTGTTATGCTGAGCGAAATAAGTCAATCAAAGACATGTATCATATGACCTCACTGATATGAGGAATTCTTAATCTCAGTAAACAAACTGAGGGTTGCTGGAGTGGGGGGGGGGGTGGGAGGGGTGGGGTGGCTGGGTGATAGACACTGGGGAGGGTATGTGCTATGGTGAGTGCTGTGAATTGTGCAAGACTGTTGAATCACAGATCTGTACCTCTGAAACAAATAATGCAATATATGTTAAGAAAAAAAAAAAGAAGAAGATAGCAGGAGGGGAAGAATGAAGGGGGGAAATCGGAGGGGGAGATGAACCATGAGAGACAATGGACTCTGAAAAACAAACTGAGGGTTCTAGAGGGGAGGGGGGTGGGAGGATGGGTTAGCCTGGTGATGGGTATTAAAGAGGGCACGTTCTGCATGGAGCACTGGGTGTTATGCACAAACAATGAATCATGGAACACTACGTCAAAAACTAATACTGTAATGTATGGTGATTAACATAACAATAAAAAAATTTTAAAAAAACATACTATATATAATACATATATATAACATATATATATATATACACACACATGTTATTCTAGCAAGTAACTTGCTTCATGGGCTCTTCCACAATGAGCTTCGGTGATCTGAGAACAAAGGTTTGTCCTTCCCATAATTTTAAGCTATATGTACTTTGGAGATGCTAGCCAGTTTAGCACTCACTGGTAATCATGTCTGTGAAAAGAAAAATAAGACCTCTAACTTCTTATTTATGAGAACCAAATGAATGCTAGTGACAGGAGGACATTTGGGAAGAGTGAAAGTCTAGAAGCATGGAATATACATGTCCCTGAAGTCTCTTGAGTCCTCATCTCTCCCCCCAATCCTCTCTAGGGACAGATCTATGCCTAAACATATTTGGCCGCTGTTGGGTTTATATCTAGCTCTTGGATGGGATGTGTTTGTGTATAATGAGGCAGAGAATTTGGTCCATTTTTTTGTATTGTGAAGGGAAAAAAACATTCTTTTATCATTATCTAGATATTTCAAAGAACTCTTAGGTTAAAGTTATTGATCTAAAATTGTATGTGAACTTGGCTTAATCTTAAAAGTCTAAGCTGACTAATAGCAGTGCCCAAAGAACCAACCCAATCTCTGATAAAAAGCTTTAGAGATCAATTTTGTGGAATAAGCATTTTTTAAATCAACAGATGAAAACACAAAACACTAAGATGAGTGAAAGTAAAAAGCAAGAATTGCCTGATGCTTTCATGTCTTAAGGATATTTTGTTTCAAGGACTAGAAACCCATTTAAACAAGCTCAAATAAAAGAAGTCATTGCAAACATATATATGGTAAGGGATTAATATCCATAATGTAAAGAACTCCTACAACTCAACAACAATAAAACAACCTGATTCAGAAACCAAAAAAAAAAAAAAAACCCAAAAAAAGCTACTTATAATGACAGTGCAGTACTGCTATAAAGATAGAAAAATAGAGCATTGTAACAGAATACAAAGAGAACTGATTTCCGGGTGCCTGGGTGGCTCAGTTGGTTAAGCAACTACCTTCGGCTCAGGTCATGATCCTGGAGTCCCGGGATCGAGTCCCGTGTCGGGCTCCCTGCTCAGAGGGGAGTCTGCTTCTCCCTCTGACCCTCCCCCCCTTCATGCTCTCTTTCTCTATCTCATTCTCTCTCTCAAATAAATAAATAAAACCTTAAAAAAAAAAGAGAGAATTGATTTCCTATAAAGCCAGATATAAAGGCATTTCAGAAGAGAAGGGACTGTCCTTTCAATAAATGATATTTGAAAAATCTCTTATCCATCTGTGGGGGAAAAAATTATATAAAATAATTACTCAAAATAGACCATGGGCCTAAATGTTAAATCTGAAAATAATAAAGTTTCTAAAATAAAACTTTTGAGGAAAAAAATGGGCAAAGGGCTTGAATAAATATTTCTCCAAAGAAGATATACAAATGGCCAACAAGCACATGAAAAGATATTCAACATCACTAATCATTTGGGAGATGCAAATCAAACCCACAATGAGATACCACTTCACACTAATTGGAATGACTAGTATCAAAAACAAAAACAAAAAACGAGGAAATAACAAGTGTTGGCAAGGATGTGGAGAAATCAGAATTCTTGTCCATTGTCAGTGAGAATGTAAAGAATGTAAAATGGTACAGCTATTACAGAAAACAGTATGGTGGTTCCTCAAAAAACTAAAAACAGAATTACCATATCATCCAGTAATTCCACTTCTGGATATATTCCCAAACAAATTGAAAGCAAGATCTCAAAGAGATACTTGTACACCCATGTTCATAGCAGCATTATTTTAAAAGGTAGAATACCCAAAAGTTGGAAGCAACCCTAGTGTCCATTGATGGATGAATGGATAAAGAAAATGTGGTATATACATACAGTGGAATATTATTCAACCCTAAAAAAGAAGACCATCTTGTCATGTTAGAACATAGACACACCTTGAGGACCTTCTACTAAGTGAAATAAGCCAGCCACAAAAAGCCAAACCCTGTATGATTCCACTTACAGGAGGTACCTAGAGAAACCAAATTCTTAGAGACTAAGTAAAAGGCTAACTACCAAGGGCTGAGGGAAGGGGAGAATGGGGAGATGTTTAACAGGTACAGTTTCAATTTTATAAGATAAAAAGAGTTCTGGAGGTGGATGGTAGTGATGGTTATGTAATGAGATGAATGCACTTAACACCACTGAATAATACACGTAAAAAATGATTAAAATGGTAAGTTTTAAGTGTATATTATAATAATTCAAACTTTAATTTTTAGAAGAGGTCATTATTGTAAGGCAAATGGGAGAATTTAAAAGACCCAGTTTCTAAGAAGTAGAGCCAGATCCCTGGTGAGAATGAAAGATATATCACGGGGGTCCTCTTCCTCCTCCTCCTCCTCCTCCTTCCTTCCTTTCTCTCTCTCATAATCTCTCTCAATATTCTCTTCTTGGATTTTCTGCTTCTGCTCTGTGGCAGACATCTCTAAAATGGCCCTCAATGATCATTCTTCTCACTCATGCCCTTGTCTAAGTCCCTAACCTTGTAAGTGGGCAGGGCCCATCGCTTACTTCTAACCAATAGAATACTGCAAAATGGTATGTCACTTTGGTGATGGCATTACATTATACTATAACTTCTGTCTTGCTAGCAGAGTCTCTTCCTCACTGGCTTGGATGAAGCGAGCTGCCATGTTGTAAAGTACCCTATGGAGAGATCCACATGGCAAGGAACAGAGGTCCCGAGGCAGTGCTGAGCTAAGAAATGAATTCTGCCAACAACTACGTAAGTAAGCTTGGAGGTGGATCCTTCCTAGAGGAGTCATCAGATGAGACCTAGTGCCAGGTGACACCTTGAATATAGCCTTGTGAGAGACCCTGAATCAAAGAACCCAATTAAACCCATGCCCAGATTAGAGACCCACAGAAAATGTGAGATAATAAAGATGCACTGTTTTAAGCCACTAATTTTATGATAATTTCTTAGAAGGAAATACATAACTGATATATACATCTGTTCTCCTCTCTAGACCAGTCTCTTCTACAAGGATTCTAAATTTGATGCAAACCTAAATGAGATTTGCCTATAAGAACTCTAATATTAGGTTGTCTATGAGGCTCCAATATTGCCCTTAACTGGTCTCTGAGTCTTGGTTCCTACTTCCTAGGAGCATCCAACTAGCCCAGCAAGGATCAAATCCACTCCCTGTGGCAGATGGGCACCTGCTGCTAAGAGGTCTATATCCCCACCAGTCATCAGGACTATAGGTGAAGGTAGACTTTTTTAAAAGGGAGTATGGCAAGAGGCCATGACCAGTGTCAGCATAAACTGACCAGGAAGTAAACCAGTAAAAGCACATTATACCTGCCCTCTCCCTGTATTCTCTTTTCTTTCTTTTGAAATGAAGTTGAAGGTCAGATTGATATCGAAGTTGTCCTAAGACTCCCGAATTCTTTTATATAAATGGAAGAAATAGTATAAATAATAATAATGCACATTATCTAAGCTTTGCAACTAAAGAAATAAATTAAACTATATAAACATTATCTACATTATCTAATCTTGCAACTAAAACCCAGTATTTCTGACATTTACATATTATAGTGGACTCACAGGCACCTGAAATTAAATTAGCACCCAAAATAGACCTAGAGGGTATTATGCTAAGTGAAATAAGTCGGACTGAGAAAGACAAATACCATATGATTCCACTCCTAAGTGGAATCTAAAAATAAAAAACAAAACACACACACACACACGAATGCATAAACAATCAAAAAGCAGAATGAGACCTATAAATATAGGGAACAAACCTGGGTACCAGAGGAAAGGGGGTGTAGGGGAGGGTAGAATGCATGAAGAGGAATGGGAGATACAATCTTCCATTTATAAAATAAATAAGTCCCAGGAATAAAAGGGACAGCATAAGGGGGCACCTGAGGGTACCTGGGTGGCTCAGTCAATTGAGCATCTAACTCTTGGTTTCAGCTCAGGTCCTGATCTCAGCGTGCTCATGCTGAGTACAAGTCTGCTTGAACTTCTCCCTCCCCCATTGCCCCCCCACCCTTGCTCACACTCTCTTTCTCTCTCTAAAATAAATAAATAAAGCTTTTTTAAAAAGGCATAGCGTAAGGAATACAGTCAACAATAGTGTAAAATAATGTGTCAGGACATATGACAACTACCTTTGTGAACACAACATAATGTATAAACTTACTGAATCACAATGTTGTACACGTAAAACCAATGTAGTATTGTGCTCACTACACTCAATAAATAAATTAATTAATTAATTAATTAAGCACCCAAAGTAACTTTTCTTATTTAAAGAATTACCAAAGGGTGAAATATTCCCAGTGTGGTCAGTTCAGCTTTAATTAGAATAACTTTGTAACATTTACCCCAAACCTTATTTTCCTAGGCATATATACAAAAAAATCATCTCCAGAATCCCTGTATCACCAATTTTTTTTCTTTTGTATGTATTTTAGCTGGCTGCCTAAAACGCTTTTTTGAAACAAGGCTATATTTATAAAATAACAGGAGAGAAGTTCTCTTTCTTTAAAGGCCTGTTTATTTGGCAATCACCCAAACTGAAGGAGACATTTTGGGGATGTAACCCATGGGGAAGCAGAACTGAAATGCTTGGGACCTTAGGCTTACTATTCCTGAATAGAACTGGGAACCATACATTAACTTATGAGTGTGTTTTGCTTAAACCAGGAAGTTAATTGTTAAATTCTTTGGTGTTTCCAAACACAGAGCAGACTTCTACCTCTTCTCCAAAAAAGTTGCATAATTAATAAAATTCATATCATTGAACCAATTCCTTGCTCTTTTTGCTTGCAAAAGTCAAAGTTTATTTTCCTATTCTCCCTTTGAAGAAAGACACTTGTGATAGATGGTGGATGACAGTCCAGGAATTTGACCAAAATGACAGTACACGCCCTATAAGCAGCTGTGGGTTGGCTACGGTTCTGTCTTTGGTGCACATCTAGTGTAATGCGGCCAATGGAAAGAAATAGTCACATTCGAGTGTGCCATTAATCCAAAGGGCATTGGCATTTGGTGTCAAATACACACAAATGCAGCTGCTAGAGGTCGCTCTGGCTTTCAGAAACAGGAAAACAGGTGGGAAACCTTTGACAAATTACAGTTTAAAAATTCTCCGCAAATACACAACGTCTGATTCAACTATTCTAATGTGGTACCATCGAGGCAGGCTCTGGAGTAAGGCATGGGAGGGTGGGGCTGGTGGGCACATGCGATTCAGGTGAAAATCCATATAATGAGGTATACCGTAATCACCACTGTCCCCACCTCCTGTGTTCTGGTGGCCCAGCTTGCCCAATTGCCCTGGCTACACCATCAACCTCACTCAGTCTGCCTGTGGCATCAGAAGAAAGAGCATCTCAAATCTGATGGTTGCCGTCTAGGATCCCATTGCCAGAAATTTACATACAATACAGTGATGTCATTCACCCCTGCCTATGATCTCGAGCTTCTCCACAGTTAGCTTTCTATGCATCTACAACATTCAGCTGAGTTCCAGTCTTTTCCATTTTCCCCCTAAAGAACTGATACAACATAAAAATGTATATAACACAGAAACAGTGGCTTTGTTTGAGAAAAGATGAAATATCTTTTTTCCCCATATCTTAATATTTTCTTACGGAATAAATCTGATGTGTAACATGGTATAAGATTAAAGTATATGTTACTTTGATGCATTTATATAATGTAATATGATTGCTGATATTTATCACATTTCGTCATGCTTATCACATTCCATAATTACATAATTATAGTACAATAATATTGTACACTATCACTCTTTCCCCACCCCACCCCCAGCATCCCCTGGTAAACACCATTTTACTCTCTGGTTTGTTTTTTTACAGGTTTAACTGTTTTTTGTTTTTTTTTAATGGAAGTATAATTAACATACAATGTTGAGATGTCATCTTATTATCCTCCTAAAACAGTGACTTTAGCACTAGATCGGAATCATTTGGGTTACTTCAAAAATGCAGATTCCTGGGGCGCCTGGGTGGTTGAGTCGGTTAAATGTCCTACTCTTGGTTTCAGCTTAGGTCATGATCTCAGGGTTGTGGGATTGGATCCTGGGATTGAGCCCCGCATGGGACTCTGTGCTCAGCAGGGAATCTGCCTGAAGATTCTCTCCCTCCGCCCCTCCCCCCACTTGCACTCTCTCTCTCAAATAAATAAATCTTTAAAAATATATATACAAATATATATATAATATTCTGAACTTCTGAAAGTCTGTGGTTTGGGAGAGACCCCCTGTTAATGGTATCCTGGTTCTACTGAGGCCCCTAGAAAAACCTGACATCTATGCCTCTTCCCTGTTTGCCTTTCTCTTTCCCCTCCCCTTTCTCTCTACTTATATTCCTCTTCTTCTATTCCTTCTTTTCTCTTCTCTTCAAAAAAAAAAAAAAAATGATTTCTCATTTATTTTCCCTGATTCAACCATGGGGCCAGGTGGGCTTTTCTGAAATAGTTACCCAAAGAGTCAGTTGACTGCTGCCTACCCTCTTACCGGGAAAAAAGTACATCCCCAGGAGCTCAGAGATCTATCACCCCCAAAAGCTACCCTGGGTCTCTGAAATGGACAGCAGTGGATGCTCTTGCGTTTCTCAAAGGGTCACTCCCTCAAGTGAATTCAGTTGAAAGTTTGGAATTACTCAAACTGCCAATCCATGGGATGATGCTGCCAGTGGTCCCAACAGAACTTCCCAACAGCAAAGTTGCCGGAACAAGAATTCATTCTAAAACAGTCTACTTTCATCAAAAGCAACATCCCAAAGCAAGTAATCATTGGGTGGCAGGCAGCCAAACATCTACTGGGGGTTGTGGACAATTGGACTGTAAGAGGCAACTCTGACTAAGATCATGCTAGAATTCTTAGCCAGCCATGTCCAGGAGGATGCGAGGGAAGGAGGAGGAGAGAATGGGCAATTGACCCCTGCTAGGTGTCAGGCACGGTACCATGGATTTGTGCACATATCATGGCATATGATCTTCATGAGGGATTTGTGAGGGTAAGTGGTTTTGCCCTGTTTTACAGAGGAGGAGACTGAGACCAAAGAACCTAAATATAATTCTCCCAGGGTCACGCATTTACTAAACAGAATCAACAAACTCCAAATTCAGAGTTCTTTCTGTTTCATGGCAGTGTCCCATACATCGTGTCTCAAATGTTCTATTTTAGCATCAAGTATTAAAAGAGAGGTGGGGAAAACGGTCTTGTTCAAATCCACTCCTCTGTGAAGATAGTTTGGATTCTTCTCACATCACAAAATTATGGAACTAAAAGGGATGTGAGAGGTCATCTAGTTAATAACCTCATGTTTCAGATGAGAAAGCAGAGACCGGAAGAGGCAACGTGCATGCCTGAAGTCATGTGATGACCAATGGAGCCAAGACCAGATAGAACCCAGCTCTTCTTTTTTTTTCTTTTTTTTTTAAATATTTTATTTATTTATTTGACAGAGAAAGAGACAGCGAGAGCCGGAACACAAGCAGGGGGAGTGGGAGAGGGAGAAGCAGGCTTCCCGCCGAGCAGGGAGCCCGATGCGGGGCTCAATCCCAGGACCCCAGGATCATGACCTGAGCCGAAGGCAGACACTTAACGACTGAGCCACCGGGGTGCCCCAGAACCCAGCTCTTCTGATGGGTACTTCGGTATTTTTCTATCGCTGCAGTGTTTTCCAAAACATGATCATATTCATTTAAAGTATATATCAAAACTTAGTATGTGACCATGTAAACTCATACTCCAAGTTCTTATTCAAAACCCAGCATGAACATAGCTTAGGACCTCCTGAAACATATACTCCTGAGTTTCTTTTTCTTTTTCTTTTTTTTTAAAGATTTTATTTGTTTATTTCAGAGAGAGAGAATGAGAGAGAGAGCATGAGGGGGGGAGGGTCAGAGGGAGAAGCGGACTCCCTGCCGAGCAGGGAGCCTGATGCGGGACTCGATCCCGGGACTCCAGGATCATGACCTGGGCCGAAGGCAGTCGCTCAACCGACTGAGCCACCCAGGCGCCCTACTCCTGAGTTTCTTGATGTTAAGTTGTATGGCTCTGTCCCTACGTCTCTGTTCCAGTTGGGACCACCCGGAATTGCTACAAATTCTGCTACCCCCTTCAAGGATCCTGCCACAGAGCTGCTCTCCACCAAAGGTTGGCCTCCAAAATTATCAAGAAATTAGTCATAGGAACCTGTAACTTTAAAGAAATCTATGCCAACTTTATGGGAATGTTGCTGAGGTCAATAAAATGGGAAGTCTACAGAGTGATACCTGCAACCCACATTTCTCAAATTCCAAGGTCACAGATGAAAGAGTGGTGGCTAAATGATTCCTGGCACTTATTCCCCACTCAGTCCATGACCCCTGCAGGGAGAATGCCTGTGTGTGAATGTAGATTAATGCTTCCTCTTTCTACATCAGATAACTCCTAAAGTGAATCTTTTCTTACCCTCTTTCCTATATCATATCAGCAGGAGTATACTCTCTAAGTTCATAGCCCAGTGACACCCAGACAGCTGAAGAGGTTTCTGCAGCTGGGCATATGAGATGTGCAGATCCATGGGATTTAGGCATAAACTCCTACATAACAATGATAGCCTTTACCTCTGGCTTTTGGCCCAGGATATGCATTTCTCCTTCCTACCTGTCCTCCTAGGTAATGATTTACTTGAGGCTCATCTTCCTTAGTGTTTGATGGGCACCATGAAGACAGGAACCAACCTGTCTGACTTTTCAATAACCATATCCCCATTCCCAGAACAATGTCTGGAACACAGGAGGTAGTTAATGTTTTGAATGAATGAATAAATGGCATGATACGACACTGCATAACAAAAGCATTCAGCTACTCCCACACATGACTGGGGTCTCAAAATCTAAGAACCAGTTTTCCCAATTCAGCCCATGTTCAGCAAGTAAAAATTAGTGAAATTAGTAAAAATTAGTAAAATCAGTGAGTAAAAATAAATTAATACCACTATTCATTGTTAAGTCATGTCAGATCTAAGAATGTCATAACGTTTTTGTAGAAAATTAACCAGGCATCTCTAAGGTTAAAGATCAGGTAGTATCTAATAAATGAGCTAGAAACAAAGGGGAAACACAACTGAAATTCAGCCAGCTGATTGTAGGAAAGAGAAAGGACAATTACTTATTTCAAACATGTTGGAAAAAATGTTTGTGTAGGCCATATGACTGCAGGCATATTAATTTTTTCTTCTCTCTACACTCTGTATTTCAACTTTTCTATAATGACCATTTGTTACCTAGGATGGAAAAAGTGTGAAATGTGTTGAAAAAAAAAGAAGGAAAGGAGGAGGAGAGAGAGAAGAGGTGGAGAGAGAAAAAGAGAAGGGAGGGAGGGAGGAAAGCCACCTCCTAAAATGAACAAAGACCAGCTATTTCTCCATGGCTCTAAAACCACTGATTGAAAAATGGATAAAAGTCAAATCAACCAGTTGTTTTTGTCTCCATGACACTAAACACTACTGGTTTTACTTTTTCAAAGAATATCTTGAACTGATTAGTTATTTTGGCATCCTGGAGACACACCACCATGTGAACAAGGACAACATATGAGCAACTGGGGAGGGTCATGGGCCATGTGGAATGATGTCCAGTGACTTAAGGGGACCAAGACACAGAGCCCATTGGTGTAGCCTCAGCCTCAGAAATGGACATCTTTTAAACATTTCTCCAGAGAGTCAATATGTTCCAGTCAATGGAAAATACCTGAGACTCCAGAATCCGAATCCCTGGGTTCTGTTACTCTTTCCACAAATAGATCTGTGAACTAAAGCAGGTCATTCAAACGCTCTTCCTCTTGGGATAATAATTTCTGTCCTATTCATTCTCAGTGTTATTATAGGTAAGAAAATGTTTATAAAATTACATTGTCTAAGTTAGTGAGATGTGGTATTATTAATACCTCTGTGTCCCTTCCAGAGAAGGTAAAGAGTGCAGTTGGTGTACATCAAGAATCAGAATAACCTGAGTTTTAGTGATACCATAATCTAGTAAGCGTCAAAGCTTAAAGCAACACCAAGAACCAAGAGCATCGGAGGGCCTCTGAATGGGATCTCCTGACTCCACTGCACAATTTCTCTGCCAATAGTACAGATATTCAAGTGTCCATTGCATGTCAGATGGCCACCATTGATACCAATTTGGTTTGACGAGTTTACGTCACATACAGATAGGGTAACATAAAATCATTACCTAGTTAGGACATAATCATGTGCAGTCAATTGAATAAATGATGATACTGTTTCAAATCTTCATGAGATGGTACACTGAAAACCTCTATAATTATATGTTACCATTTGTTTCACAGAGAAATGGTGGTGGAATGTAGCTGTATGGTGAGCCTTGCCTGTTAAATGAAGAATATTGTGGGCAAACACGAACAAAGCCATACTCTACACGATCAACCACAGGCGATCAGTTTCTGGAGCAGATACTTTGCACTTACATTTATTTGTATCCCTTACACGTAGTATGTCTTTGGTATAGTAGGTACTGAATTTTTTGGTCACTTAGTGCCATTTAAAACTTCTCAATTAAAAAAAAAGGTGGGGGGGGGAATCACAAAGCCAGTCTCTACATATAGGAGAATTTTCAACCAGGTCTTTCATCTGAGGACTGTGATAACAAGGTAGATAGCACTTTAATGAGCGACGCTCCATGGAAACTAAGAAGGAGAGGCATTCCCTGCCACATCTAACCCCACAGACCTCTTTCAAATCCGTTCTAGAGCCCCATGGTCACTCATGGCCACAGGAGTCCTTGACATTGTCTTGGGACAGTCTTGGCCAATGTGTTTTTTCTCCAGGCTCCTCCATGATCCAACAGAAACTGACGCCCATGACTAACCAGATGCAGCAGCAAGCACCCCTGCTTTCCATGGGATTCTGTAAAATGCTGATGGAGCAGGAAATAGCTATAAAAGTTCCCCTGAAATCCTCTAGAGATGTCCTGTAACATTTTCCATGGAAATGTCATAAAATATTCCATGCAATTAGCTTCACTTAAAGAAACATTTGTCAACTTGTTTTACCTTCTTAAAGGTGACTTTTTTTTTCATTAAATATGTGTCACTTATAAAAATATTTGTGTTGTTTAACAAAATACAAAGACATTATTATCACCGTGGGATTCTGATTGACTGAAAGCTAATAATAGCAAGATTAGCTTCCAGTAAAGCCAAAGTAAAATATATAAATGAGGAGCAGAGTTGGTTGGGGCGGGGGGGAGGCGGGAGGGTGGAGCATAGAATATGGATGAAAATTTTTTTTAAGATTTTTTTTTTTTAGACAAATCAAAGCCCTACATTTTCATGGGTCCATTTCCCAGTTTCAGAAAATATGAAATTTCCTCAGACTAGAAAGGCTCACTGTTATCCATGTAACCCCAGAGAATTCACGTGAATTGAAATGAACTCCCAGCCCCTAATCCGATGCCAAGAAAATATGCTACAAATCAACCTATATTTTCCAAAGCAGGAGTTATGTTACCACAGAGTCACCACATGCTGAGGATGGAAAACAGGTGTGTGAGTGAGGCTTCCTGACTATAGCAACTCACGCTCAATCCCCAGGTGGCTTATCTACACCCTGCTCCAGACGTAGGTCACTCGCAACTTAGTGTGTAGTGATTTTCCACTGGGAACCCCAGGGCTTTCATGATCACTGTTGAAGTGTAGGATTATCACCTAACATGTTCCCTCCCTGAAGCCATGACACCTCTGTGTTCCTTCCCTTTCTTCTGAAAGTCTCGGCCACCCGCACAGCCTCATGACCTTGCCCGGTTCTGCCCCACAGTTGCCTGAAAGTGAAAACTGCCTTGTCTGGATTTGTTGGGTTATTTTATCAGGTTTCTACTTCAATTCCTTCATTGTGTTGGGTTCTCAAAATTCTCCCTGCTCTTCAGTTGGAATCCACATTGTAAGGGGGAGCTGTGTGACTGAGAGGACTCATCCAGCTTTGCAGGGCATTTTTTGAGGTTGGAGAGACTGGAGTGATAGCAAGGGAGAGGTGGACCATGGACAAAGTACCAAGGAGAGGAGTCTTAGCCTCTGGGCATATGGTCATCAGGAGTCACTGCTGAGACAGGTGCAGCAAACCTGAAAATATAGACACGGAACCAAGATCCGAAGACATGAGCAAAGGGCATGAGTCAAAATCTAATTTGTGAAGCAAAAGCAGATTTGAACATGTGACCAACTAGGAGCTACCTCTCTGAGACAAGAAGGCATAGAAAAAGGTAAAATGTATTACAAGAATGAGCTCAAAAGTCAAGATGGGTTTATGGTCTTTCTAGACAAATTTACATGAACAGGGAGTTAATTGTCTCCAACATGAAAAGCCTGGAGCCCATGTGTTCACTCTTCCAGTTGTAGCTTTCAGAGTCCTGTGTTATGACAAGATCTAAAAGATTAGGGGTCAGGAATGCAACAAAAGGCACAGATACAGGGACTAAACAAGTTGGAAGAGGACAAACTCAATGCCCAGGTTGCTCCTGGAATGCTCAGGGCTCCAAGACTAGTCAAGAAGATACTCAGAACATGGCTTGTCATCTCTGATTGTACCAGGGCCTGAGGCCAATACCCCTGGAGCAGGTCCTTCCCTTGCTGCTGATTCACTTCATCCAGCCACCCATCTATGGGTAAGATCAGAATTTCAGTTTATTAACTTACATTAGAAAAAGAAATGGTCTCAGAAACTCTCAGAACAATCTACTTGTGAATGAATAGTATGAACCCTCCTTATTCAAACATGATTGACAAATGTAGCCAAGAATCATATTCATCAAGCTGACTGGCAAGCATAGAATATAACAAGGATAGTTCATAAGTCTGAATGTTTCATGAACTCGGTGTAAAAAAACACAACACAGCCATTTCAAACACAGGGATGGGTTTAACCACTGAGTCAACCAGTGAGTCAAGAGTACTTGAAGTCCATCTACTAAAGCTTTGTCTCCCCTGGATAACATTTGAAAGGACCCTGCTAATGTTTACCTCTGTCATTTTTCTGTTTGCATTGCTCACATATCCAGTTGACGTATGCTTCCCTGATTCATTTCATCAGGCTGTAGTTCTGTTTTTGGCTAAAGAATCTTTCCTTCTCCTTAACTCATCCTTTTTCTGTTGTGATTTACGTAATAATATACTGACTTAAAGGTTCAACTCCTAGACCTCAATCTCACGTCTCCATTTTCCAGTTCTTAGGGAGAAGGAGGATGGCAAGGTACTTCCCTATAGTCCTCGAGTCGTGGCTTTCCTTCTCATTTAAAAATTTAATGGGATTTTTCAAAGGCCTATTATTGCACTTCTTCATTTCTATGTTCCTATCAACAGGCCCCAAATCATTTCAGTCCTCCCAGGATGCCAGACACGAAAGTTCTTTCTATCAAAGCCATTAATGAATTCACACTAACAAAGAAGCTTTATCTGTGCTACATTCAATACTTGCAGAGGCAAAATTGTGAGTTTCTCTGGAGAAACCCTGGCAAGTGATCATCAAACATATCGAGGAAACAAATGAGAAAAGAAGATAAGTTGTGCAAATCACCATCATATTTTAGAAAGCCCAAGTTAAAAGAGTAAGAGAGATTCGAGGCACACTCAGAATTGTACAATGGAAAAATACTGCACGCAAGATTAAAGGCCCGCCTGCGAAATAGATAATGCCAAATTTGATGAGAAAATACATTACATTTCCTTTCCTTTGAAACTTCAGTTGATATTTTCCACTTTTACTGGAAAGAAATAAGCTCTAAGATGTCACTCACCACTTGAGAGAAAGGGGCCTCCCTTTCCAGATGCAGAAACATGGAGGAAGTGCCCGAATGTTTTTTCTACGAAGCCCAAGCCCCTGGAAAGTTCAAGATCAGCTCACAGACTGTGAAAAATCTGCTTTGGGTCTTTTGTTGTTTGCCTGTGAACATTTGTCTCTCTAATGTTCTTGCATTTATACTCACCTTTGACCTGGGCTTTAATCTGCCACCAGGTAACCTCTGACCTTCCTCTGTCTAACCTGCATAGATTAGGGAACCTACATACCAGCTTAGCCAAAATAGCATCAGGACACCTGAGACGTGTTCTCACTACTGTCCCCTTACCTGGTTCCGGCCTGTGGACTCTTTGCTTGTCTCCTATAAGTTCTGCACTGGACTGAGCTAGACTCGTGGCTCTCTCTTACTTTTCTCTGTCTCAGAAGCACGGATTAACCTGTCCGTTTCCAGCTGTATGCTCTGTGCTTCCTGCCCAAGGTCAACTTCATGTGCAAGTCACCCTCACAGTCATCACATGTCCCCTTGCTTAAAGGGCTGTGTGGCTGTCATCTTGAAATTCTTCAACATTTTTGAGCAAGGAGCCCCACAGTTTTATTTGCACCAGGTCCTGCAAGTTACATAGCCGGTCCCATCCTTGACGATGTTTCCCCGCCAGAAAGCGAAAATCTCAATTGCGTTCCTGACCTGACTTGACCAAACCTCAGTCTAGTGGGGCAGATCCCACACTGTTGGTTGAGAAAGCACCTAAATTAAAACACTAAGCGCAGCCAGCTGCAGCTGCAGCCACACACGCTTGTCACATTTGTCAAATATTCAAAAGCGTGCATTCATTTCCTTGGTCACTGCTCTAAGCAAAATAAAGGCCTCCAGCCCTTTATTTTGGTCACATGCTAACATCGAGGAGAAGCAGAGACCATGATTTGCATTAATTGAAAAGTCCTGCCCAGACCTCGGCCCTTGCTCCCAGAGAGTTCAGGGCAAAACTCATGAATTCCAGGAATGTGAGGAAAAAGAACCAAAGAGCAAAACTGGATTTCTACCTAAGTTTAGAAATCAAAGGCTACTGATCTAATGCTTTAGCTGAAATCCTTTACTAGGAATGGCAATAAAACCTGGTTAATCAACTAGAACACAGAACATGGGGGGTTTTTTATTTGTTTTTAAGGTTTTATTTATTTATTTGAGAGCGAGCAAGAGAGAGAGCATAGGAGCAGGGGCAGAGGGAGGAAGAGAAGCAGGCTTGAGCAGTGAGACTGAGGCAAGGTGGGGCTCCATCCCAGGACCCTGGGATCATGACCTGAGCCAAAGGCAGACACTTAACTGACTGAGCCACCCAGGCGCCCCAGAACAGAGAACATATTTTATTCCTTTACATAATCATTTCTTAGCTCCACGTTGACAAGAACAAAGTGATCGTGAATAATATTTCATGGCTCAGAATAAAAATGTCTCCCTTTCTTCTGCTGGGGAAAGATTTGCCATCCCTTTTCTGTTTTCCCCTCTTTCCCTCCATCTCTGTCTGTCTGTCTCTCTCTCTCTCTCTCTCTCTCACTCACTCCCTCTCCTTTCCCCAGATGCCCATAATTTGAAATGAGGCTGAACTATATACCTTTTCCCCATTTCCTTTACTTTTTAAATCTATAAAGCATGTTAAAAGCAGAATAGGGGGTGCCTGTGTGGCTCAGTCATTAGGCGTCTGCCTTGGGCTCCGGTCGTGGTCCTGGGGTCCTGGGATTGAACCCCCACGTCGGGCTCAGCAGGGAGCCTGCTTCTCCCTCTCCCACTCCCCCTGCTTGTGTTCCCTCTCTCACTGTCTCTCTCTGTCAAATAAATAAATAAAACCTTTGAAGAAGAAAAAAAAAAGCAGAACAGAACTTAACAGTTGCTTGCTTGTGGAGGATTCCAGGGAGCAATAGCTTCTATTTGAGCAGATTTCCATTTAAAGAATTTTGGGCAAAAGAAATGTTGCAGGGCAAGTTTTTTCCAGAGTGGCCCAACTACACCCACCAACCTTCTCACACACCTGTCCCTCAAACTTTCCATGGAGACCTGTGTTAAAATGCTGGCCCCACAATCAGGGAAATCCAGAACCCGACTGGACCTCTGATGGTATTAAGGAATGATTATTTTAATTTAGGTACCAAGTTGTGTTGTGATTATATTTTCAATAAATACTTATCTTTGGGAAATACACCCTGAAAGACAATAACTGGAATTTGTTCCAGAATATCCCAACTGGGGATGGAACTCAAGTAAGATGGTAGAGATGAACAGGATTGGCTACGAACTGACCATTTTTGAAACTTGGTGGGTGGCTCAGGACGGTAAATTATAATAAGCTTTCAACTCTTCCACGTGTAGGATATTTTCTGTAATGAAGATTTTTTTTAAATGTAGTTTTATGTATTTTGGTCCTGACTCTACCATTTCTTAGCTGTATAACATGAGGCAAAATTGCTCTCTGAGGCTGTTTCACGTGTGAAACTTTCTTAGTGTTCCCTGCCCCCGCCAACACCTCCCCCCGCCCGCCAGCCCCCTCCCTCCCACAGAGTTGCGAGAACTGAATGAGATAGTGCAGATAACGTGACCAGTAAGCAGTAGAGATGAAGGAAAGGGTTTCCTTCATCACGGCCCAACCACTCCTTGCACCCCAGGGCATCCTTCAAGTCAAATCAGCTACTGGCCCACCACTGAGCAGATTCTTTTCTTTTGTCTACATGTCAGCCAGAGTCTAGACAGAGCTCCAACTTCTGCTTACTTTATGAAATCAGATAAGGCTTTAAGAATTCAGCTCACTGAGTGGGAAGCTAGCGTCTTAATCTCCCGTGTGACCTCCCTTCCAACTCCCACCCCTTTCAAAAGAACACAAATATACATTTGGATTTTCCATAAACAAGAACACGTGCCAAGCAGGTTTGCGCAGATTGCAGAAAAATGTTCCTTTGATTCAGATCCCGAAAACACATCACTGAATGGTTGTACTTAAGAGACAGCACCAACAAGAGGTCTCTCATCAAACCGACCTGGAGTCGTGGATGCCGACAAAGAACCAATGAAGCAGACAAGGTCACAGAGGGAATCGATGAATAGTTTAGTAGTACTGACCTTCTGAACACTTTTTAATTAATATGCCTTTTTCATCCAACGTGGAGCTGAATCACCCTGAACATTGCCAGTGTAAACCAAAGGGAGCAATGACCTAATCGTATTTACCTAGTGGACCCTCTACAATGCTGAATTTCCTTAAGAGAGGTCAACCAGTGTCAATGACTACCTTATGCTTCCAAAAAAGTTGATAGAAAGGATTGTAAATGGAAGACCTTCTCAGTTTAAGTTCTAGAGAAGAGGTATTTGCCAGTTTTTTCATGTAACTTCGCTGTCTCCCCCATTTCCTACTATTTCTGTGGACATTAACTCCAACCCCAGATACTAACTTCTGGGGAGAATGCAGCCTCCTCTCGGGAATCCTTAACATCATAAGGAGGCATCCCTTGAAAATAGCCTTTACAAATTAAGAATGTCTTCCTTTGTGCAAGAAATAAGAAATGGAGGGATGACAGCACCGTCTGCAGTAACCAGTAATTGAAAACAAAGAGAATGTCTATCAACAATGGTTAAATAAATTGTGTTAAATTCATATCACAGAATATGGGGCAGTCCTAGAAAACGACTTGGGAAGATTTTCCCAAGTAAGGATTTCACTGAGTAAGAAAAGCAATCCTACAAAAGAGTGTGTCAGATGATCCCATTTTTGTAAAACATAAAATGACAAAAGATAGCCTAGATTGGGGATTGGGGGAGGCCTAAGATCATTGGAGTACAAAAAAAAAATATATTGAAGGACACACGTTAGGGTATTATCATGCCTTCCCAGTTGGGTAGGTAGAATTGGAATGAGGGTATTGATGCTGGGAAGAATGAGGAAGGGTCCATGATAAAAAAGCAAACTGCCATGTGTAGTAGAATCCCATGTAAGCAAAATTTGCGTGTGTGTGTGTGTGTGTGCTTGCATAAAGAGATTCATGAAAAAATGAATACCTACATACTCAGAGTAGTTGTCACAGGTAGCAGGATTCCACATGACCTTTACGCTTTTTATCAATTTTTTATATATTGTTAGATATATAAATAAAGCCTAACTGATCATGGGGATGAAATTATTCATTCGGATTCAATTCAACATATACTTATTGAGCATGCTAACTTTTTTCTGTTGCTGCCCTCATTGCTTACCCCGTGATCCCCTTCTTCCATCCTCAAGGTCAACAAAGAAGCATGTCTCTAAGTCTGCTTCCAATGTCCCATCCCTTTCTCTGACTCTCTTCTGTCTCCCTTTTCTACTTTTAAGGACCCTGATATTGACAATGGGCCCAACCAGATAATCTAACATAATCTTCCTATTTTCAGGTCAACCGATTAGCAATCTTAATTCTGTCTACAATTTTAATCCCCCTTTTCCAATGTTACTTAACATGGTCACAGGTTTGGGGATCAGGAATTGGACATCTTTAGGGGAGAGGACATTATTCTGCCTACCACAAGCATCTTCTTTCTACGTACCAGGACTGTCCTGAGTACTGAAAATTTGAAGGCAAACAAACAGATTAGTCCCTTTAGAAAAATGATACCAAGAACCAATGCTCCCTAAGGATTGAGTGTGACATTGAAAGTATGAATACTCCCTTGAAAGAAAACAGAATACTCACTGGAAAGAAAAATTATCCACTCATTCAACAAATATCAAGCACCTACTATGTGTTGGACAGTGTTTGGGTGCTGGGCATACCACAGTAAATGAGACACACAGAAAGCCCTATACTCATGGTGCAGACAGTAAACAAAATGAACTTATTTACCAAAAGAATTCTATGAGGTGGGTACTTTATCACTCCCATTTATAAATGAGGAAACTGAGGCACAGATAAGGGTCAGCCATTTCCTCGATATTCTAGCATGTGGTAAAGCTGGACTTTGAATCCAAGCAATCTCTCTCTAGAGCCCAAGGACCTTACTGTTCTATTACGATGCCTCCTCTAGTTCTATTTTGCCCCACAAAAGTGGCCCCACCTGGAGTGGTTCCAGTGGGACACTGCCACCAGGAAAATGTGCTGCAGAGACACACCTGGACAAATTGCTAGACTGATCAACTGGGAGACATATTCAGAAGGTAAGATTTGGTATATTCGAACCCATCCTGGCTCCTCCAATCATCGACCCAGGCCAACCTCACCCACTTGACTTTCCTTCCCCACTGCCCTTACTTTCGTCTTCGTCATTGTTATCAGAGAATGGCAAACCCTTAAAGTTGGAAGGAATTTGAGATAATTCTAAATCCCCTTTAAATGGAAAATGAGCTGGCGCCTGCAGTTGGCATCTTTCTTCCCTGACCTAAACTTAAATCTGCAAAACTACATATCACATTTCTAATCCTTTTTCCCTCTAACCTTTCAGTCACTCCTATCTCTTAACCCAAAATCACCATCAGCACAACAGCTCTGAGCCTAGAAATTTCAATCAAATTCCTACGAGATGTGGGCTTTGCCACACCAAGATTGCAAAGGGCAATTTTACTTTGGCAAAATAAAGTCCATACCTCATTTCCTGAAAAATTCATAAACTTCGTGTAATCCACAATAATGGACATCTATCAAAGGGGTTCATATCATAATTCCCTTTAGTGATCATGATAATCTACAGGTTTGATTAATTCCCCCCAGAAATATAAAGCTCAACTTCATCAGCTTAGTCCTTACCCTGCTGAGCAAAGAAAAGCTTGACCTGCTGGCAACATTTCAAGATGCTCTTCAGGTCTTTTGCCTTGACTTAGGCCCAGGGAGAATCTCAATCCATGTGGACACAGAATCTCTACAGGTACTTCCCTGTTTTGAGAGATCTCGAACTTTACCTTCAAACGATACCCACCTACTCAGTAGCTTCAAAGTTCTGAAAGAATGGGTATCGATATAAACATGTTTTCTTTTTCTTGGAGGTCTTGTTAAAAGCCACAGAAAATCCTCCATACTGTGGTTAAAACAAAACAAAACAAAACAAAACAAACAACAGCAACAAAAAAAACAGGTCAGTTGAGTGCTCTGCTATCAGGAAAAGGGATAAAGACATGGGTTCAAGACTGACAAAGATACATAGGTACACAATGCCATTTTAGCTTGATGCTTGGATGTCCCAGATGGGCCCCTTTTAGTGGATTCCTCAAGGTTGTTCAGAAACCAAGGCTTCTGTGTTGCCTCTAGGCAGTGTGAATATTTTGTGACTATTTGCTACTCTCTTTCACTTGCCTTTCACTATCCGAAAGATAAGAACTGACCATATTTCCAGGTCTTCACCAAATGGTTTCAACACGGGCTCAAGCGATGAGAAACCTCTCTCTGGTTCACGATGTGTTTTTGTTTGATTATTTGGGTGGAACTGGAAGGAGCTATGCATTTTTTATTCCTTTCAGTTATTATACCAACCCCACTATACTACATTTCTTCATCACACAACTTGAATTAATATTAGGAAAGAAATTTGGAGGCATCAGCCCTTTCTACCGGGACTGACTACTTAAAATCAAAAGCAAAAACTGTCTTATTCCTTTGTCTTGTTTGTTTCTCAGCCTGTTTGTCAAAGTATCTGTTTGGGTTTTTCTGTTTTGTTTTGTTTTTATCAAAGGCTATTAGAAATTCCTTTTAGTTTGCATACGTGGACGCTTCTCAAAAAAGCAGTGATGCTAGTTTCCTGGACACCAGATCTGACATTTGCCAATAGACATTGGTTTTCCACACTATATTTTAAAGAAATTATTATATCATTACCCGTGATTTATTCCACTCCAAGGGCCTCCCAGGCATTGTTAAGTGAAACTTGCCTGAGCCAACTTTTAAAAGTCATAACACCCTTCTAGTATTTACTCAGGCACATTTAATCTATTCTTTCCCTGAAACAAGATCACATTGCTTCCCTTTCATGCTTAAGAGCCCAACACAAATCACTAACCAGCGTTAAGGCTAACAAGCCCAGCAAAGGCCATGCACTCAACAGCCAGACTCAGCAAAGGTGCATCTGCCACAGCAAGAAAAAAAGGAGGGGGGGCGGGGCTTAGAATTGAAAACATCTGCTGGTCTCAACCTGCTCATACTTTGAAATGATTCATTCCAACCACTTCATCAACTATAAGTACTAAAGATGCTATTTATCACTTACATATGGTTTAATTAAATGTCTTGATTTCCCTAATCCATAGAATACTTAGAGCATTGCTAATGTTCAAACAAAAGTTAAAACACCCTTTTTCAATGATGGCTGAAAGGAAACAGCACGCAATTGGTTAGTGGGGAAGAAAAGAAAGTAAAATAGAAGATTACTAGGTATTGCTGTCTTGCTTACAAACAAATCAGGGCTTTTTCCTTTTTTAAGTTGTACAATACGCAGATCTGCTGCTTTGGGTGTAATTTAGGATACTTTGGACCAGTTAACAGCCTGCTTTTGCTGTCGGCTTTTGCTTTGATTCACCTCTCAGTTGACTCATTGATTTCTGGACTCAAGTGCAGGCAACAACACGCTAAGAAAATACCAAGGTTGGTAGCACTAAATAAATTAGTCGATGACTCTCTATCGCTGCCACAAGGACTCTGGGCAAAACTGCAAAGTACAAGACGTTTGGGCTTCTCATATCAGTTTGTTTCTTCTACCCGTTTCCCAACAGAATTCTGCACATAAATATTTGGGGCATGACAGCTCTTTGTACAGTCCCTGCAACTGCAAGACGTTTAGGAGCCTTTGCTCCAGACACCAAATGACAGAAGTGCTCCCCAACCCCACCCACGTGCACACATCCCCACCCACAGGCACGTACTCGCTTACACCACGTGTCTCCAAACTCCTAAATCCCCGAGTGCCTCCTGCTGTCTCGAAGTAGTCCAAAGTACCCAGCCGGAGTACTCAGTTATCCCAGATTCTTCCTCTCTCCTCCATGCCCCTTCACCTCAAAAATGCCTCAGGCCAAATAGTTCAATACAACCTTTGTTGAATTAAGGATTGATAACTGTTCTGATCTTGGCCATCGGTAAAGATAAAAGCAATTTAATCATCCAATTAAAGTAATTAACAGTAAATTCTCAATGACTAGTAGACTTAATCTTTTTAGGGATAATGGTACAAAAGAAGGACAAATATCCCCACCCATTGTCTCTCCCCCTACCCGCCCTCACACAAAATAGTCAGCAACTCAAGACTCCATTTACAAGAGGTTGGCGACCCACCTTCTTCCCCCATACAGTAGAAAACTTAGAGAACTCTCTGACAATGAAAAATAAATAACCACAGCAATCTTGTTCCTCCTGTGTCACTGGGAAAACCAGAGCCAGATCGGTGACATTATTTTCCCATTCCCAAAGAGCAAGGCAAAGTCACAACTAAGGGAGAAGAAATAAAAAGCCCTGAATATTTCAGGTTGTTCTTAAAAATCCTGCATCTTTCTTTCTTTGTGACAAGCTAACCAGAAATCCAGGACATACCTTTTCCAGCAAATGTCCTGAGGTTCAATTTTATTAGGCAGCTCAAGAAAAATACCATTTTATTCAAGTTTTATTAAATGCAGTCCCTCCTCCCATAAAAATTATCATAAAATTCAAAGTCCAAGGATATAGCAAATAATATTGCCCTTGAGAACTAGAACATAAAATTTTGAAGGGAAAAAAAAAAGCTTGACTTTCATTTTATAAAAAAGCAATGGTCAGGGCTTTCCCCTTGTGAAACTGCATTGCCTGTCTTCAGCATTACTTCCAAATACTCAGAGAAAACCTTAGGGCTTTCAAGATGATTTGAATATCTTTTTTTTTTTTCTTGGAGGGTGTCAGTACTATCATTAAGGTGAGTGATTGAGTTGCAAATAAAGAAACCCAGTATGTTCTCCAAGTGACTTCCCATCTGTCCCTTAGCATGGGCGTTTTGCCTGGATATCACTAACAGTCAGTGAGTGCAAAGAGAGACTGTAGTCAAATGAAAGCACCACCAAGGGAAAGGACCCCCGTATTGTTTCTCTTATACATGTCATTCATTCTGGTGTCCTTCACCACACACTCCCGTGTAAGCAGCCACCTAAAGACTAAAACCCTATGATGCAAGAACAGAAGGCAGATTATGCTGTTACTCCTGAAAACCTTGAACCAGAAAGAAGCATCACAGCTCCCCCTTGGAGCTGTCTATGATAAAAACCCGTTCGCAATACTTAATGGAAGCTCGAGGGTTCGTTCCTTTGAGGAAAATCCATCTTAAAGTTTAGTGCTATCCTCGAAAACACTTCTGTAAAACTTAACTCCATGTCATCATTTATCCCTCTAAACTTGGCCATTTTGTCTTAGAACTGGGAGACTTCTATAAATCACCCACTGCCCATGGAAATTACGGCTCGCCGGCTAATTCAAATGTTACTTGTCGGAGCTTTAGCATAGACAGTGAGTAAACGTCACAGTGAGTAACATATTCCAATTACCTCCTTATTATTATTCTCCATGGACCTATGTGTATACCTGTGTGTATATGAAAGAGAGAAAATTTTCATCTGTTTCTGATCATACTGTAAAAAGCTAAAAAGAAGACATGGGATCAACTTAGCTTATTTCTCATTCCCCTATGTATACCCTAAGCCATCAAGTCCTGTGCTTTAAAATGTTTTCAGGGCGCCTGGGTGGTTCAGTTGGTTAAGCGACTGCCTTCGGCTCAGGTCATGGTCCTGGAGTCCCCGGATCGAGTCCCGCATCGGGCTTCCTGCTTGGCGGGGAGTCTGCTTCTCCCTCTGACCCTACCCCTTCTTGTGCTCTCTCGCTCTCTCTCACTCTCCCTCTCAAAAATAAATAAATAAAATCTTTAAAAAAAATAAAATGTTTTCAAATATATCTTGCATTACTTTAGAAATACCCAGAGTATAAATAATTACATAATGAGCACAAAAGTATCCACTACCCAGGCTGAGAAATAAAGCAACCCCAGCACAGCTGAAGCCCCAAGGATCCTCTTTCCAGTTATCTTTTCCTCTTGATGTCCAGAAGTGAACCACTGTCCTAAATTTGGTATTTATTATTCCAACGTATTTCTTTTACTTTTAGCACCATGTTACTCAGGTGTGTCTCTAAACTACATGTAAGTGGCATGATTTTACCTTTCTGTGGCACTGTACCATATGCTTTTCTCCTTTTTTTAAAATTTTTTATTGTTATGTTAATCACCATACATTACATCATTAGTTTTTGATGTAGCGTTCCATGATTCATTGTTTGCGTATAACACCCAGTGCTCCATGCAGAACGTGGTATGCTTTTCTCCTTCTCCTTGTCTTTTGATGCTCTAGGCCATATTATGAGCTTTATCCTGGTATTTTCTTGCCATCGAATCATACATAAGAGTGAAAGGCAAAGAAGTAGAAATGCTTTGTTCCGTTTGTTCTTCCTCTGCATGCTCATTACCCTGCCTTAGCTGAGCCTCTCTGCGCTTCATACTTGGGTCATTATCACAGTTTTCCCCTGGCCTCCCTGCCTCTAGTAACTCCCTACATTAAAAAAGTGTCATTGCCCCACCAGACATGGTGGGGCAATGCCCCAAACATCCAGATGCTAATATGCGGGAAAATATTCAGGGGATCCCTGTTCTCTACCACATTGGGTCCGAGCTCCCTTGTCTAGCTTTCCAAATGGCAGTGGTGTGCCCGTATTCTTCAACCCACTGTGGAGGTCACCTGCAGTTTCAGTCGGCAGTTCTCACACACATAGACGGGTTCCTGCCTCACCCGTCTGCAACTGGAAGGCTCTGGCCACAGGCGCAAGCTCAGCCTACAGCGGGTCAGGCCAGAAGCGCCATGGAGCTATTATTGCTCCAGGCCATGGGAGGGACAGAAGCTAGTGGATAAACAGCCATGGGAAGTAACTCTGAGATATGTTCTGCATATGGCAGAATAGTGCCCCAGTGGTCCACAGTAACCCATTCACTAACCCAGTCCTTTACTGGCTTTCCTCCCTTCCAACCCCATCTAATCATTCTCCACGCGTGCCTGCTGGGTTCACCTCCAACAGAAGCAACCAGCACTTGAGCCCTTGCCTTCGAATCTGCTTTTTAGGCAAATGCTACAAGAACTGGCCCTAGATAGGGACCCCCAAGATGAGATTCTGGAACGGGACCATTCGCCAGTCAAATGGCAAGAAGATCCTATTGCTGATGGTAAGTGGGTAGTGAGAATCCTGGCCAGCTGCAGCTTCACAGTTATTAAAATGCTCATCTGTGTGGATGGGGGCCAGGAAGAAGGGAAGGCATTGGCTTATGCATTTCCCGTAGTCCTGGTAAGATGTAAGGGCAGTAATAATTATAAAGAGTTGGGTAGCTTCTGTTAAATGTCCTGGAAGACTCAAAGAGAAAGAATTACATGCTGGGACAGCCTGCTGTCAATGCAGGGCAAGCTGTTGGAGCCAGAAAGCCTACAGGCTTTGGAGAAACCTACATATCCTGCAGCCAACAAGCAAACTGTGCTGAAAATCAGGTCCAAGCTTTGATCTTAAGAGTGGTAGAGTTACAAAGCAGCCTGAATTCACAGTTCAAACATCTCCTGTGCAAAACCTAGACCCCAAAAAAGGTAGCAGTAAGACCCTGAGACGTGGGATGGGGAATTTTGGGTGGTTGATACCTTTAGAAACTTTGAATTTCCAGAGTCTTATGAACTGTCTAGGTGTTTAGAAGCAGCCTCTTGCCCTGGCTAGTAAAGAACAGCATCCTGTGTCCTAAAAACTGTCATCTAAGAAAGATGCCATGCAAGATGATGTTTGACCACTCAAGATGCTCCCTTGGCCCCTCTCATTGTTTCTAGACCAATAACTAAGGTCCGTTCTCAGGATAGCTCAAGTAGGGGAAGTACATTTGCTACTATGGGAGGAAATGAATTATCATCAAAATAGTTGAAGGATATGGTTTCTCCTGTAGTAACCAGAAGGAAATATCTGGAAATATAATTTGAGGATACAGGACTGGGGGGTGGAAGTATACAGCCAGACTACAAGCCTGGATAGGAGAGAATTTACCAATAAAGGGAAGTTCTCCCACATCTTAAGATTAAACATCTTGGGGGCACCTGGGTGGTTCAGTCATTAAGCATCTGCCTTCGGCTCAGGTCATGATCCCAGGGTCCTGGGATCGAGCCCTGCATCGGGCTCCCTGCTCCTCTGGAAGCCTGCTTCTCCCTCTCCCACTCCCCCTGCTCATGTTCCCTCTCTCGCTGTGTCTCTCTCTGTCAAATAAATAAATAAAATCTTAAAAAAAAAAAAAGATTAAACATCTTGACAGATACCTGGAACCTGTCCTAATACATTGCTGGAATGGCCCTTCAAAGCTTGGAGAGGATGATGGCCTATAGTAAATTAGGTGGAGATGCCAGCCTTTCTTGGGAAAGTACCAAGAAAGAGCTCAAAAGGCCCAGTTTTAGCATCAGCATAAAGTAGATACCCTGAGTATTGGTGCGCTATCCTTCGAAATGTGCTGTATACACTGATCAAACATTCTGTTATATGGTGCCGTGTCCCCAGTAGCTGGAATACTGTCTTGGAACCAAAACTTTTGTTTACCAGATTAGAAATTAAAACTGAGAAATGTATAAAATATTTCTTGATTTGTTAAAATTAAACCCATTCCATGTTAACATGAATAATGTATTTTATCAATAAGCGTATTTCCCCAAAGACATTTTACTGAGAAGAGTAAAATTGTTCTACATTTTATAAATCCTTTTCATGCCTGCCTTAATTAAAGACTTTAGGTTCTCATACCTACTTCTGTTTTTATGTCTCTGTTGTGATATGCTGTTTTGGTTAAAGTATTTAAAAAATGGAGCCTCACACATATATGTAGTTGGAAAAGGGAGAAGTATTTTAATGGCCTTTTCATATAATTGTGGAAAGGCATTTCAACACTACACCAAAACTTGACAAGTGGTAGTTTCTTCAAATTAGTTGCAGTGTGTTATCTGAAACCATATCAATGGACTTTCTGTACTTTGCTTCATTAAAATTCATTGGCCTACCTTTCACTTTGAGTGGATGTTTTCCCCATGTCTAATTAACCATTAAGCCTCGGTCATTTGGAAAATATTAGTTCACTAAGTTTGGCAGATCTTCTGAATGCTGACACATTTTCATTATGCAACATCAAAAATCACATTTGTTAATATCATTTCCAATCTCATCAGAAAAGTCTCCAATTATTAGGAAATGATTAGGCCCCTGGTAGCACATCCTTGGTTTCCAAAGACTCACAGTTTTGCGTGAGGCTCAAATTTTATCATCAGCCAAAACGTACTGTCAGTTGTTTTCCTCAACATTGACAGGTCAACTTCATTTATCTTGAAAAAAATACCTGTCAAAAGCTGAAATATAAATATCCGAAGTTTGTCAGCTAGGTGTGCTTTTAAATAGAAGAGCATCTCATGAAAAAAGCAACTAATTCAGTCTGCGACTCAGTTGCAGAAGGGTTTCTCCCCAAGATGGTCATTAGGCTTTGGTGGGCCGCAAAGTACTTTGGGGGTCCTTCTCATTTCATCACCGGTACATTAGACAAAAGATGTTTTCTCGCTGCCCTGGTGTGTACCAGGACACCAGTAGTTTTCCATCATGTCAGCACAGTAAAGAAGATAAACAATGTCTTAAGATTATTATGAAAATAGATTTGACCTCATGAACCCTGAAAGGGCCTTAAAGGACCTTCAAAGGTTCACGGGCCAGAGTTAGAAAACTGCTTCTCTCTTAAAAGGAAACAAGTACCAAGAAGGAGAAAAGACTCCATGGCAGTGGGGCCACAATGGCAAGATGGAGGGGATGGTTTTCAGGATATAATCACTACACACCGGACTGCGGCCATATTTGGGTCCCGTGCTGTCCACAAGGACTAGCCGAGTAACCTTGGGCCTTATCCTCTCTGATCTTCAGTGGAGCAACCATACCTTCTCTACAGGAGGCAAAAACAGGCCATATTACAGCCCCAGTGACAGCAAGAAAAAGAGATTTACAGTATGTCTCAGAAAGTCAAAGGGTATCAGGCTACAAAACCGAGATTCCAAGATTTCAGTTCATTGCTGTTTCCTTCCGTCCAAGAAAAGGAGAAGGATTTCAAATTCTCACACAGACCTATACTTAGAAGTGCTCAAATGCCTTTTAAGGTTGTCTGAAGTTGGCCATTATTATCAGAGAGGACAGGCTAAAAGTGGTGCCACGGAGGCGGGGGGGGGAGGAGCTCAATTTTTTTGGCTCCGTGCCATACAATAACCACATTGTTGGTGCCATTGCCAAATACAGCAGGCTGCTTTCTGCACCATCACATGGTCCCTTATTTTCACTTTTTCACAGACCCTTCCAATTTATCGGTAATATAATTATTTTGCTTTGTGATTCAGTAAAATATCTCTACAAGTGTTTCTTAGATTTTGAGGTCAAAGAATACAAATGTTGCCATTTACATACATGTTCTATGAAGATACTGAAAACAGAAGATTATCCATTTTCCTATCATTTTTAATGAAAGAACACGAGAAATGAAAATATCCTCCTTCTCCATACTAGCCCAGAAAAAAAAGAACTTAATAATATAAGACAACCTTCTCAATATTATAATAGTTACAGTGGATACAATAGCTATAGATATCTATCTATCTATGCCTGTAACGAACCCTTAAAATAGAACAACACAAAGATTATTTTATACCTCTAGTTATGTCCCATCTCTCCTTTATCCCACCTAACCATTTCATGGGTGTACTTCAGGGTCTGCATACATAAATCTCCCTCTTGCTACAGATTCAATTGTTTGCCTATAGAAAATATTTTCTTTGGGGTAAAAAAAGCGAGAGAGAAGGAGGAAGAGGAAAAGAGAGATTTAAAATAATAATGCTTCGATAATACTTACTACATACCATATCTCATTTCATTGCTAAATAGATACATGTATTACTACTTAGTTTGACCAGTGAGGAAAGTGAGACACAGAGGAAAGAGGTATTGAATGGTAGCGTTGCAATAAATCTCAGGCAGTCTGTTTCTAGAATCTTGATGATCAGTCTCTATGGCTTTCTACCCCTTAATAAGAAAGCAATCAATGCATCAGGCATGGCAAAGAGAACTTGCATCACATCTGGCTTTAAAAAGAGAACACACTTAAGATGTATTTTGCCAAACACTTTCAGGACATATGTGTTTTTTTTGGGAATACCAATCTTGAATGGAATGTGGTCGTATGAACACCGTTCTGGAAAATCCATGTGCCATAAATTGAATACCTGATGCCTATTCAAGTTTCTGCTCCTCACCTTCCCTTAGAGCCACCATTCAGGGCTCTTTCTCTGGGCTTTGAACTTGAACTGGAAGCTAGGAAACCAACAAGACAATTCAAGAAAACCTAGAAACTGTATTTCTCAGAACATCAGCATCATCCTGAGGTTTACAGCATGCTACCTGAAAACAGCCACCTCCTCCCGAGCCCAAGGCCTCGATTCTAGGCCTCATACATGGAAAACAGAGAAACAGTTCCCTCTTCTCTCTAATCCTCAAAACGTGGCACCTGGGAAATCTCTGGTAGATTTGAATAGAGATCTGAATCGATCTGGTAGATCTGAATCGATCTGGTAGATCTGAACAGAGAGGCTCCACTGGATATATGTGAATTCAGAGTTTCTTAGGAACCTAAATTACATGTTTCATTAGTGTCTGAGGCACAATGATGCTCTGCTGGGAAAAAAAAAAAAAATTGAAATCATTTTTCTCCATGAACCATGATGGTCTCTCCTCTGAATATCCCATTCTTTATGGAAAAGGAGGCCAAAGTGAGAAGAGGATGAAGAGTGAAATGAAGAAGAAAGTGGAAATGGCTGGGACAACAGATGTGGGGGAAAGGAGAGGTGTAAAGTGTCATGGAAGATTAAGGAAGGTGTAGGGAGCATGCAGGGCTGCCTGCTGACTTTCCTTTCTCCCCCTTGCCTGGCAGCTCGAGGATCTAACTGTTCCCAGACCCATCTCATTCATGATTCAAAAGAGGGTCAGCCGTCCCAGCTGGGGAGTCCGTCACAGCGGTACCATGCTCCTCACCAACAAAAAGGTTTCAAGGGGGAGGGTGTGACCCATTTCTGCTCAGGGAGGCGCCAGAGGAGGTCTGCCATGGAGCTTCTGCAAAATGTGTCTCCACTTTTAAGGACACGCAGAACGAGATGGCCCCTGCTCTGCCTCTGGCTAGCATCACATCTGGAGCTGATGCTTGGAACGGCCACTGCCATTCTCCAACCACAAGGAAAACTCACTTTAGAAAGCAGCCTTCACTGGCAGGGACAGGAACGGAGAGATGGAAGGACACTGGGTTCTAAAATTAGTCATTTTTTCCTGTGGCAATAAACAACTCCAATGTGTGAGCGGCTTAAAAGCAACACATATTTATTTCCCATTGTCATATGAGGACTGTGGGACTTCTGGGCCCGGTCATCCCCAAGTGTCTTCTTGTTCCAGACCCAAGCTCAGGAGTAGCTGCTAGAGAGACAGGCTGTTCTCCTGGCAGAAAGTAGCAATCTGCAAAGAGGCAGGCTACTCCTTTAAAGTTTCTGCGTGGATGTGTCATGCCTGTTCTCTCTCTCATCACCGGCCGAGCATTTTATGGGCGGAGCCCAAAGTCAGGAAGAAGGGGTGGGGTGGGGGGGGGGGGGTTGGAGCGTGCACCGCCCATAGGAGTAGGGCAAGTCATGTGAAGGTGGGCAGGGATGTTTAATCCTGTTACAAGGAATGGATATTCAGAAGCAAAAACCCAAATCAGTCAAAGTCCTTGGTGACATGATTGAGCCACTAATAAATAGACTCAGGGGACCCTATTCTCTGAATTTCCACTACTGTGAGATAATATACTTCTTTATTGCCTGAATCTGAGTTTTCAATGACTTCTCCATTTTAGAAAAGGGCATCTGAACCAGTACAGAGAAAACTCCCAAGGATTTTCTCCCATTCAGAAGTGCCATCCCTCCAGGCCCTGACTCTCCTTCCCAAACAGATCAACACTTTCCCCTCCAACTGTGAAAAGTAGGACATGGCTTCCTATAATGTTGGGATAGCTCTGAGCCTAGACAGCCAAGGACAAATCCTACCAAGAGTTTCAAACAGTGTGACGAATATACGCCTGGGTTTCTATGGGTTTTGTTCTCATTTTGTTACAGACATGGATGCACACCAATGAGTCTGAAAAAGAAAGTAACGTGAACCGGTATTACTTTCCTTTACCGGTTCAATCAGATGTATATTACAGGAAGAAAAAGAAAATGTATCTATGTATATCTTCGACGTCTTGCATTTCCATTCCAATGTGATCCAACACGGTTTGTCTGCCAGACCAAGAAAATTAATAATTTTAAAAATAGATACGTAGTGTTATATATATATAATTGCATATTTATATACAATTCCATATATACATATATATAAAAGATGACAGGTTTTAGGGTCTATTTAGTTGATAAAATATAACTATAATAGGGAGCTTGGGAAGAGGGGCAGACCTAAAAGATTTCTGTAGGCCTCTGCCACAACCTAGCGTGACCTCGTAAGAACTTTTACTGAACCCAGTGAAAGAAAAAAAAAAATGAAAACCTTCAAACTGTACAAGAGAACAGAATGGAGGGAGTCACAACAATCATCTTTTGTTTTGTTTCATTTTATTATTTTTTCTTTTTTTTTTTTTTTGAAGAACACTGAAGCTGGAACCACAGAGGTGACTGGAGAATCACAACCCTCCTGACGCGATATCCAAACAGAAAATTTTCCAATACATATCCTAAAATCACAGAGCATGTAATTCCACATTAGCTCCAAGAAAGCAGCATCTTTGCTTAGGATATGGAAATTTGGAAGCTCATTGCTATAATCTGCGGTTATGATTTCAAGCCCCCTAGTGGTGCCAGGAATCAAACCACAGACTCCTAGCACTAGGAGCCTTTATTGTAATCCAATAAAACCTTAACAACCAGTCTTCTTTTTTATGATAAATTAAGGGCCTCATTTGCTTCGAAGCAGCCCCTCTACCCCAGTGTTTACCCCGCTGTGGAAACAGTCCTAGAGAAACAATGAATTCAGACAGAGTGAAGACGGTGGTGGGAAAAAGCCCGTAGTCCCCACCTTTGGTTTCATGGATTCAGAAACTTCAAAAAAACAGAAAAGCTCCCTCTTTCAAAAGGACGGATCTTTGAGGATGAGCCTCTGCTGGAGCATTTTGACAACACTTTACAAACCATGACCTCTGAACTTTGCACCTCAGTCCCAGAATGTCACCTTGAGCTGAGGAATGTGACATCTGGGACTGAGGCCACGTGAGCTATCACCTGCTCTTCAATGAGTTGGACTTTATGTTTGCTAATTTCAAATTTTATTTGTAATCTCAAGTTCTGCCCAAATTGCCACTATCTATTTAGCTATGTCACCTTTGAGAACTCACTGATTAGGATATAACCTCCAAATTCAAAACAAACTTAGAGCAAAGGCCGTATTTATCTCACGGCCATAATTCCTTGCTAAGATCCCAGGCTGTGCAATGTCAAACTATCCCAATACCTACATGTGTATTGTTAAAGGATCGCAGAGGCTAGCTCAGTAGGGAAAAATTCAAACCCAGCAGGGGCCCTAAAAATAAACATCCATTCCCAAAGTGTTCATTCTAATATCCCTAATAATATGGAAAGTGAAGGCCAAAGGACGTGGAAGAAAGAGTCAGAAAAATGGGACATCCTGGCTAGCATGGAACTCAATCTTCTATGTTCCAAAATCAGGAAAGGCCAATGATAAATCCAGTTCTTAGGATATGTTAAAAAGCAAGACAACAGACCCCAAATGGAGTTGCTTATGCTAAACCCCACGTCACAAACAGAGACCTAACTAGTATTTTGGTTCTCCCAGAAATGGAACCTTAGACCAGTCAATCAGGAAACACCCGATCAGCACCAGTTAGGTCCTCCGTCTGACAGACCCCTGCCATACCCCTAAGGAAAGCAATTTTGCAATAACCAACCTGTTTTTTTGACTGTATAATTTCCTTGTTCCTGCTCCCTTCTGTCTATAAAAGTCATTTTGTAGAACTCCTCAGAGCTTCTATCTGATGGATTGGATGCTGCCTAATTTTTGCTCAGATAAACTCTTAAAATTTTTAATAGGCCTCCATTTATCTTCCAACAGGAACCCAGCCCAGCCCCTACTGCCCTTATTCGTAGGTAGAAATTTGATATATACATTTAAGAACCTGGAAATCAGCACCTGGGGGGCTCAGTCGGTTAAGTGTCTGCCTTCGGCTCAGGTCAGGATCCCAGAGTCCTGGGATCGAGCCCCACATTGGGCTCCCTGCTTGCTGGGGAGCCTGCTTCTCCCTCTGCCTGCCAATCTCCCTGCTTGTTTGCTCACTCCCTCTCTCTGTCAAATAAATAAATAAAATCTTAAAAAACAAACAAACAAACAAACCTGGAAACGCTTGTATGTGTGTGCAGCTTTTCCATGACCCAGTTTATTCTCAGTTTTATCATTATTTTCAAGAAATGGGAAAAGAAGAAATGAGGGAAAAAAATGGATTTGCCCAAGCTATAAAATTTTAGATATAAAATGCTTAAAAATTAGTGGTTTGAATGAGGTTTATATTGGTTTATGCTTTTTTCCTTCCCACTATTCCCCCCACCCTGCCCCCAAGTACCAAAGATAATAATGACATGGTGCATTCCAAGGGGGATAGCATTTGAAGGTAGTTGATGACTTCAGCCAACGATTTCCCCCTCTCCAAAGGAAATAATGGGTTTTATAATTCCAGATGTTCTTTTTACACGCTTCAGCAGTCATATGATTTCTCAGTGAGTAGTAAATTGGCCATTAATACTGATTCTTTGGCAAATCGGAGGTGTTAATGTATTAACCCAGAGCACAATATTTTCACTTCTAAGATGTATTTACAATTAACAGCTTTTCATGTTCTCCCTGGAGTTCTAATTTAATTAGCAGTTGACACATCGAGCGAGCTCATTTCATTTAAATAGAAATTCCATTTGGAAATAGAAAATTTTCTTGGTTTTATCAACCCAACAATATTTGCTCAACTGAGACACTGTCTGACTTCCAGTATGATCTGTGATGATTAACCTAGCCATTCTACTCCAGACCTTTTTTTTTTCCTTAATGCTTGTTAATGTTGTTGATATGGATAATGAATTATGGTACCAACTATGGGCATCTCATCATGTTGCCCTTGCCACATCTGATTCTGGCCCTGCCTTCTCTTTCAGAAATGTAATATATCAATGTCATACATGTAGGTCGCTTAACAGACCAAATGGTTCTACAGAATTTATTTTAAAAATTAACAGCCCAAGGTGCCTGGGTGGCTCAGTTGGTTAAGCGTCTGCATTCGGCTCAGGTCATGATCCCAGAGTCCTGGGATCGAGTCCCGCATTGGGCTACCTGCTCAGCGAGGGGTCTGCTTCTCCCTCTCCCTCTGCCTATCCACCCTGCTTGTGCTCACTTGCTTGCTCTCTCTCTCAAATAAATAAATAAAGTATTTAAAAAAAAATTAACAGCCCTCTTCATCTTCCATGCAGCCTACTCTCCTTCCCCAGAAGCGACGACCCTCCACTCTCTTAAATGTTTCTTTTAGCATTTCCTTCCCAATCTCTAAGTAACACATCCTCCTGTTTCTTAACTTTTCAATTTTAGAATAACACCTGTTGACTCGCTGTCACAGAACCGGAGGATCTAACTCTTACAGTATCCCCAGCCCTACACCTTCTCTCCACACATTCTTACCCTCTCCGTAGTCTCCAAGCATAATTATATCAAAATGTGTCAGATTAGTACTTAATACTGTTATTGTTACTATGCAAATATTATCAGAAACTGAACCATGCCATATGTTACCATCCTCTTTCCTGCACAACTTTTGCTTATCATGGAGTCAATATTTATTTCATTTGGCTTGTTTTGTCTTTATTGTTGGTGCCGCTTTCTTTATCTACCCATCACTACTTCATACTCAAATTCTCAATCAGAAGTAATTCTTACCCCCTTACATAGTGAAGTATTCTATCATTTTCAAATGCTTGGAGACATCCCCCCCCCCGCAGAATCCTTTGTTCTCTAATTGCAGTTGAGACTAGTTGCTCTCTAGGCTTAATGCTTTGTTCTCACCTGTAAATCTTCCTTCATCATCTTCCTGGAGATTCCTTTCAACACCCCCCACCCCCAGCCTGTATTGCATGTCCCAAGTCCTCTTCTATATTCTTTTACTCTTTTGTTTTGTTGGAGTACATTCTTCAGTAGCCCCAGTGGATGCATATTATTTACTACACTGAGTTTCAGCTTTGATTTACCTATCTTACTCTAAACTTTAAGAGCAGGAATTTTATTCTGATACATTAAGTAGCTTCTTTAATGATGAATGAATGAAAGAAAACAATAAATATGAAATGGCACTAGAATTGGGCATGGCTGAAAGAGTAAATCCGATCTACTGTAGCCAGTTCACAGAATTCCAATGTGAAAAGCAAGTTCTGAAATATGAATCCTTGACATTGATGAAATAATGTTCACAAGCAACAGTGAAAACTCAGACTCACTGCATTTTAATTTCAATTGTAGCTAATTGTCTTATTGAAGATTCAGAAACAGCCAGAAGAGCAGATTTTGTTTTGGAAAGCTATGCCTAAACATCCATTCTTAATCACAAAACCATGAAACATGATTCAGACAATAAATTGAAAGAAAAGTACCCACAACTGTTATGTTTTCACTGAGTGGCTTCCTTGACTAGCCCAATTATGTATGCAACCACAGATATAGAAAAACGTGTTTATAAATCACTATTAAACAAATGCAATTATGCTTCAAGTCAAGCCATACTCTTGTATAGATAGATACAATGTCCTATATAAAAGAAAGTCCTAGCGCTAACGTTAAACTATTAACACTAAAGTTAAAACATTTTATGATAATATATCACTTCTGATTACAAAAAAAATCATATTGCTACAATTTTTCATATACATCAGTATCAATGCCCATTTGATCTAATATATAAAGTTACACGATCCCAACAAAAATACTATCAGATTTTTCTTTAGAACCAGATTCTATAAGTAGATTATTAAGGTCATTTGGAAAAACAAATAAGCAAAAATAATAAAGAACACCATGAAAAAGAAGAGCTATGAGGTAATGAGGGCAGAAAGGTAGCCATGATACTATTAGAATATGTTACAAAGGCTCTAGAATTGAAACAATATAGTTATCAGTACATAAATTGTTACAGAATGATGGAACATATTAGAAAATCCAGAAATGGACCCAGTCACAGATGCAAAATTAATATACAATAAAAGCAGCATATCACATCATTGGGTAAAAGGTGGACTTTTTTAATAAGCTGTATTGGGCTAACTAGTCATATGGAAAAAATAAAATTGGATTCCTCCCTCACATCATACTCTAGAATAAATTCTAGATGGATAAGATATTTAAATTTAAATTTAAAAATTTAGGTCTGTAATTCTAGAAGTGCAACCTGAAAGTAAGGGATTCCTATGACTCAAGTTGAGAAGCAATAAAGAATTAGATACATAAATCTGATAACACAACATAAATCTGATAACACTGATCTGACAAAAGATCACAAAAGTAAACAAAAAGAGACATGTCCAACTAGAAAAATAATTTCATTTTTATCATAAAGTTTAAAAATCTCTAATATGTGAAGAATTTCTAAATATAGAGAAGTAAAACACTAACCACCTAATACAAAAGTGGGTAAGATTAATGAAAAGAAAGTTCACAAAAGAGAAATGCAAAGAGGTCTTAACCATCACAAGAGAAATACAAACTAAAGCTAAACTGAGCCATCTCTTCTCACCTATTTTTTTTCCCTCAAAAGCCAAAAGTTTGAGAATATATTCTAAGGCCAAGTTGTGAGGACAAATGCAGTCTCTGTTGCTATAGAGAAAGGAAAATGGGTGGGGTGGGGGGAGGTAATTTGGGAATAAATGACAAAATTATATATACATGTATCATGTCACCCACCCATCCCACCTCTCAGATTCTATCACAAAGCTACATTTAAACAGTCCAAAGAATCTATGCACCAAGCTGTATACTCCAAGGCTTTGTCGTAGTATGAAAATTCAGGTAACAGTCCATATGTCTATTAGAAGTCTGACTGAATAACCTCGAAGATATCAACCAGATGGAGAAGTATTTATTTCCAAAAAAGGGATGAGGAGTATCTCCCTATTCTTGTATGGCATGACCCTGAGAATATACTATGAAGTAGAAAGAACAAGATGAAGAAACATTGGTATGGAATATTATCATTCATCAAAGAGTGGTAGATAGAGGAATGTATTTAAGTATCTGCTTATGTTTTAAAACAAAAAGTAAAATAATAATCTTCGATATTATTTTTTTTAAAGATTTTATTTATTTATTTGAGAGAGAGAATGAGAGAGAGAGAGAGAGCACATGAGAGGGGGGAGGGTCAGAGGGAGAAGCAGACTCCCTGCTGAGCAGGGAGCCCGATGTGGGACTCGATCCCGGGACTCCAGGATCATGACCTGAGCCGAAGGCAGTCGCTCAACCAACTGAGCCACCCAGGCGCCCAATCTTTGATATTATTTTAAAACCTATACATTAGTGACAGAGAAGGAAAAGGAATTGGGTGGAAGAAGTGAGCTTTGCCTGAATCCACTTCATTCTGGATATTTGAAACTATGTAAATGTTTTACATAATCATAAAACCTAGTTATTACTTTTTAAATTCAGTGCCAAAATTAAAATAAAGTAAATGGTCCTAATGAGAGACGATGGACTCTGAAAAACAAACTGAGGGTTCTAGAGGGGAGGGGGGTAGGAGGATGGGTTGGCATGGTGATGTGTATTAAAGAGGGCACGTTCTGCATGGAGCACTGGGTGTTATATACAAACAATGAATCATGGAACACTACATCAAAAACAAATGATGTAATGTATGGTGATTAACATAACAATAAAAAAATTAAAAAAACAAAAAAAGAAACGAAACAGATGAATATAGGGGAAGGGAAGGAAAAATAAAATAAGATAAGAACAGAGATGGAGGCAAACCAGAAGAGACTCTCAACTATGAGGAACAAACTAAGGGTTGCTGGAGGGGAGGTGGGTGGGCGGATGGGGTAACTGGGTGATGGACATTAAGGAGGGCACTTGATGTAATGAGCACTGGGTGTTATATGCAACCAATGAATCACTAAATTCTACCCCTGAGACTAATAAAACACTATATGTTAATTAAATTGAATTAAATAAAAAATTTAAAATTAAAAAAAAAAGTAAATGGTCCTAAATATGTATCTAACTGGTGACACAGCCATACATAGAAGCACCAAACTATTCCATGCAACTTTGAAAGACAGTAATTTGTCTGCACATTCCTGAATGGTGCAGAAAAAATACTCTAGATGCTCGAATATGTGAAAGACAAAGAAAACTACCCCCCGAAAGTCATACATTCTTTTCTATAATCATATGGTTGGCAGTAGCGTTGAGCTTGTTACTCTCAGGCTGTTGGGAGTACATTAAGGCATAAAGAGTTGAGTATTTATATGATACTCTAATTCTGTAATTCCTATCATTATTGAGAATTGGTATTGCTGGAATAGGGGAAAGAAGATAGCGAGGTGATATCCAAGTAGGTACATAAAAACCTTAAGTGGTCCTGAATTTGAACTGAAACTATCAAGAAAATCCATGATTTTTTTCTTTTTAGAAACTTATCAGTGTATTTGCCAGTATCATCCACTGAGAAACCATTCCAGTAGCAATAATGACCCCTACAGACTAGATTGCGGTGTCCAATTTTTTTCTCACTAGAAAGAACCAGGGCTTATTGTAGAAATGGCTGTTCACAGATATGAAATAGGAAATGTGCAGATGAGATGGAATCCTACCATATGACACAGACCCTACAAAAGACTACAGGTGTCTTATAAAAGAACTCAGGAGCCAACGTGAAGAAGCTCCCATTGGCTAATGTGGGATAATTTGGACATTAATAAGAAAAGTAACTGCAATGGATTGAAACATACTAAGGTAGTATGTTTCACATATGTATGCATGTGTGTTTGTATGTATGCATGTATAATCTTTGATGTCAAAATGACCTCCCCCAAAATAATCACATTAATTGATCACTGTTGGAAGATGTTTACTAACTCATTATTTTTTTTTTTTTAAAGATTTTATTTATTTATTTGAGACAGAGAGAATGAGAGAGAGCGAGTACATGAGAGGGGGGAGGGTCAGAGGGAGAAGCAGACTCCCCGCCGAGCAGGGAGCCCGATGCGGGACTCGATCCAGGGACTCCAGGATCACGACCTGAGCCGAAGGCAGTCGCTTAACCGACTGAGCCACCCAGGCGCCCACTAACTCATTATTTTAAAAACTAGTAAATATAGAGGAGAAATCAAACATGTGTCTTGATTTTCCTACACACATTATACCGTTTGGGAGAAATGTCATTAATGAGGAAGCATTTCTCTTCATTGAAGTTACTAGCTAATGCCTGAAAAAAAGTTGCTAGAATGAGACCACAACAATTTTAGAAACCCTAACTAATGAATCTAGGTTGCTAATGACAGCCAACATCAGAAAAAGACAAGGCTCCCTATGGAAGAGCCTAAACCATCCACAAACCTTCTTTGCCCTGCCCACAATTACTTGTCAGATTTATCTTATCAAGCCTCCAATTATAATTATCAGTTTATAGGAAACTCGGAGGGCAGAGCCACATGGGGTGTATTCAGCAAAATCCAGACTCTGGACAAATAACCCAGTTTATTCAATGAATAAATTGCAAGGAGTGAGAGGGAGAAAGAGAGCAAAAAAGAGAAAGAGATAATCTATAAAGTAAAAGTAATTTTAATATGTGAAATTATTTGGATCCCAATTCAAATAAATAAAATTTTTTAAAAATTAAAAATACACTGAAACACACATTTATAACTTTTATGAGACACTTGGAAAGTTGAATTTGTTTTTATGGATATTTCATGATACTAAGATATTCAAGACAGTAAACCATTATATTATTTTCAAGTACCATAATGGTATTGTGTGATTTTATTTCCTTAAGAGTTCTTATCTTTTGGGTACTTGGGTAGCTCAGTTGGGTAAGCATCTGCCTTCGGCTCAGGTCATGATCTCAGAGTCCTGGGATCCAGTCCCACAGTAGGCTCCCTGCTCAGAGGGGAGTCTGCTTCTCCCTCTCCCTCTGTCTCTGCCCCTCCCCCTGCTCGTGCTCTCTCCCTTGGTCTCTCTCTCTCTCTCAAATAAATAAATAAAATCTTTAAAAAGAAAAGAGTTCTTATCTTTAACAGATGCATATGGAAGCATTATGGATAAAATAATATGATGTGTAGGATTTCTTTCAAAATAACATGGGAGGGCGCCTGAGTGGTTCAGTTGGTTAAGTGACTGCCTTCGGCTCAGGTCATGATCCTGGAGTCCAGGGATCGAGTCCCACATCGGGCTCCCTGCTCGGCAGGGAGTCTGCTTCTCCCTCTGACCCTCTCATGCTCTATCTCATTCTCTCTCTCAAATAAATAAATAAAATCTTAAAAAAAAAAATAACATGGGAGGGGGAAATCCATGGGGATATACATAAAACAAGTGTGGTCATAATTGCTCATTGTTGAAGCTGGGAAATGAATCCTGGGCAGATCGCTATACTGGTCTGTTTCCTGTTACATATGTTTTGAATGACCCATGATTAGAAATGGGGGAGGGGGAAGGGTTTGCATATAAAACACTTAGAGAGCAGCTAACACATAGGAAACATTAATTTGGTCATCAGTAATTAGCTATTCATATTATTTTGTTACTTTTTAGCTTACACTTCACATGGTTAGTTTTCTCAAAGATATTTATTCTCTTTTTAAGAAATGTATGTATATATAGGGGCGCCTGGGTGGCTCAGTCGGTTAAGCGACTGCCTTCGGCTCAGGTCATGATCCTGGAGTCCCGGGATCGAGTCCCACATCGGGCTCCCTACTGGGCGGGGAGTCTGCTTCTCCCTCTGACCCTTCCCCCTCTCATGTGCTCTCTCTCATTCTCTCTCTCTCAAATAAATAAATAAAATCTTTAAAAAAAATTAAAAAAAAAAGAAATGTATGTATATATATATATGACTATATGGCTATATATCATCACTATCATTATTATCCCATGTTCTGTGCAACTGGAGGTATGCACTACCAAATTCAAGACTAGGAAGCTATTGCATACAATTGCCTTTGTGAAAATATATCCTTTTTTTAAGATTTTATTTATTCATTTAGAGAGAAAGTGTGTGAGTGGGGGGGTTGTGGGGTGGGGGGAGATGGAGAGAGAGAATCTCAAGCAGACCCTGTGCTGAGCATGGAGCCCAACACAGGGCTCGATCCCATGACCCTGAGATCATGACCTGAACCAAAATCAAGAGTCAGACACTTCACCGACTGAGCCACCCAGGAGCCCTGTGAAAATATTTTTTAGAGTTTATGTATCAAAACATCACAAATTTTTAGAAACACATTGAAAAGTGACTGGCCAATTTTATTGTTTCTTTATAGTAAATTAACTCTGTATTTTTAAAAATCATACCTCATAAGAAATAGAAATGGTGGGGTGCCTGGGTGGCTCAGTCAGTTAAGTGTTTGCCTTTGGCTCAGGTCATAATCCCAGGGTCCTGGAATCCAGCCCTGAGTGGGGCTCCCTGCTCAGTGGGGAGTCTACTTCTCCCTCTCCCTCTGCCACTCCCCCCAGCGCATTCTCTCTCTCTTTCCTTCCTTCCCTCCCTCCCTCAAATAAATAAAATCTTTAAAAAAGAAAAGTAGAAATGCTTTCGTTTGTTGTTCAATGATGTAAGGATTTCTTGATCTGGCTTTCATTAGTACAAATCCCGCTGAAATAAACAAGGTCAGCCCCATACAGAGTCATCATGTCTCATTTCCCTTTTATGTGCCCAAAGCTTCCCTTTCTATGCTTGTTTTCCCATTGTCCTGGGTGATAATCCTTCTCTCAAACTCAATCATCTATCGCCTTCCTCCTATCTTCAGTCCAGACACTAACAAAACAGACAAAATCTCATTATTTTTTTACTTCTTGATTAAATATACCTTGATTCACACTGAATTATACCAAAAACATTGCTTTCACCTGGCATTTACCTTTAAATACATTTTTTTCTAATGTTGTAGCAGAATAAATTAAAGCACTTACCTCCTTTTACAAAGGGGAGATTGGGTGATCAGGAAAGATCTGCAAGCCTAGCCCCCTCTGTCCTGGGGGGCACAAAGTTCATCTCTATGTCAACACACACAACGGCAGGAAGTTCAGAAAGGTACCAGTGGAGATGACATTCTAGGCAGAGGAGGGCAGACCATATGCAAACACCTACAGGTGGGACAACAGTGCCTGACTTGACCTTGAACAAGCCCAATGCCTTACTCATCAGGAACACATTTTCTTGATAAGCCATCAGCACCACCACCTCTCCAGGTTACTTCTGTGGAGATTTCCCCACATGCAGTAGTATTTGAAGGCCATTTTAGTCAAAGACAGTGAGATTGGTACATGACCACAAAAACACCTTGCTGAAACTAAATGTAAAACCTCTGAGACCATCCAGTCAGTTAAGGATTTAGCCCTGTATGACTCCAAACCTGCAATTTCTATTTTCAGACTTGTTGGTTTTCTTTCCTGCCAAAAAACTAAGATGAAGGAGTAAGAGAATGGGGGGCAGAAGGATGGGTGCCCTTTCCTTGAACAATTCTCAAACGAAAATTGTGAATAAAGTTCGGAAAACTTTTATAGGCAACCTGACATCCCATTTCAGACTGCTTCTCATCTTCAATCTCTTTCTCCCAAATATTCAAATTTCATTAGAGGAGAGCAATGCCAAAATCCAAGATTCTCCAATTAATGTGCACTTTAAATTACCAGATAATAAGAAAGTTGAATAGAGACTCTTCTCATTAAATTTTCTCAGCTTTTGTAGTCCCCTTCACAGTGCATAATTTGAATTTAGAATTTCTATGGAAAAGTTAATATTCTACTGAGATAAAAACTCATCTAATTTCTTGCAGCCAAGGACATTAAGGCAAGCACTTATATTCTGTAGAAAAGAAATAAAACTTTTACGATAGTCATTAGAAGGAACACAGTGAAGAACCAGCTGCATGAAACTAATCCCACCTGCCCTAGAAAGGTTAAGGACAACTGGAGTGTAGTGGTAGGAATCGCGAGGAAACAAGGTCAAGCCAAATTTACAACAGCAACAATTTTTAAGGGAATTCTCAAAAGCTGTTGGTTGTATTAGAAGAGTATTGTTTATATGGTCTTCTTTGTCCAGGATGGAAATCCAAAGTTCAGGTGACTATGGGGTCTTTATATTGACACAGCACTCTCCGCTGCACTGGTCCCCACCCCACTCCAATACACAGTCATCTGGGCTTCCAACCCAGCCAGATTTCTTGGTGGGATGGAAGTGTCGTTCCAGCCTCTCAGTTATTTAAGAAAAGGAGAAACTCTAAGTCTCTATTCTCTCATTGCCCCAGACTGTAGCCTACCTTCCTTCTCTCTCCCAGAAAGTGGTCATGCGTGAGCAGTTTGAGGGCAGAGATCTCCTGCATTTGGCATCATTCCCATTTCCTTGGTGGAAGCTCTCAGTCAGAGTTCCCAGGTCAGTCAATAGTGGGCATAACCCCTCATGACTTTCTCCAACTGTCTCTAGAAGCAGTGCCTGCTAGTTCCCTGCTGAGGTTTCTATGGGCAGGCGCTTGCTCCAAGCGCCTGTTCAAAGCCCTGAGAAATTGCATGATATCCTATCCCCCTTCCACCTGCACTTTCTGCTCCCACCTGCTGTTCTTTGAAGTAAACTGCACGTTCATTACTCCACTGTGGAGCTCTCCTACTTCTTAATGAGATCCTCACAGAAAGCTGCAATAAGAGGGTCATCACCAGGATGCACATTACCAAGATGGCAACATAGGCTGTTCCCAGTTCAGTCCCACTCACAAGAAGACAAACACACAACTATCCACAGATAAGACACCAGAGACGGGGGTGAGGTTGAAGCACCGCCTGGACCACAGAGACTGAGAGGAGCACATTATAAGGATAAAAAGAGCAACAACACTTTGCATGCCTCTCGGCCCAGGCCGACAGAGCACTGCACTGGCAGGGACCCTTCCCTGGGCCTGCTGTCTCTCCAGTGGGAAAGAGAGAAGGGAAGGTGGACATCCAACTCCCCCAGGATTGCAGGATGCTACCCAGGAACCCCCCTCAGGTCTAACATCATGGGGATCACTGGGGGAATCTGCAGAGCCCAACCACAAGGGATCAGACAGAGACCAGAAGGGGGTGCAGGGCTTACAGCAACCAGTGCTCAGACCTTGGCAGAGTGCATTCCCCCCAGCAGAAGTACCTGAGCTGTTATTTAATAACTACTAACTTGGGTAGCAAGTGTTCATACCACCCAAAGCCATTTATAGATTCAACAATCCCTATCAAAATACCAAAGGCATTTTTCACATAAAGAGAAAAAAAAAATCCTAAAATTCGTATGGAACAACAAAAGACCTCAGATAGCCAAAGGGACCTTATGAAAGAAGAACAAAGCTGGAGGCAACCCACTTCCTGATTTCAGCTATATTGCGTAGCTCCAGTGAACAAAACAGTATGGTACTGTCATAAAAACATACACATAGACCAATAGAAGAGAATAGACAGCCCAGAAATAAATCTGTGCGTATGTGGTCAATTATTTTATGACTAAGGAGCCAAGAATATACATTGACAAAAGATAGTCTCTTCAATAAATGGTGTTGGGAAAACTGGACAGCCATATACAAGAGAATGAAATTAGATCTTTATCTTACACCACACACAAAAATCAACTCAAAATGAGTTAAGGACTTAAACATAAGACCTGAAACCTTAAGAATCCTAGAAAAAAATGTGAGGTGAGGTCCTAATATTGGTCTTGGCATTGATTTTTTTGGATTTGACAAAATAAGCAAAGGCAACAAAAACAAAAATCCACAAATGGGACTACATCAAACTAAAAAGCTTCTCCACACCAAAGAAACAATCAACAAAATGGAAACACAACCTATGGAATGTGAAAAGATATTTGCAAAACATATATCTGATAAGGGGTTAATACCTAAAATATATATATGGAACTCATACAAGTCAATAGCAAAAACTAAAAATAAGAAAGAATACAATTTAAAAATGGACAAAGGACCCGAATAGACAGATACACAGAAGATACACAATGGTCAAGAGGTACATGAAAAAGTGCTCATCATCACTAACCATCAGGGAAATAAAAATCAAAACCACAATGAGATATCACTTCAAATCTGTTAGACTATCTATTATCAAATGACTGACAAGAGGTAAGAAGTGTTCGTGAGGATGTAGAGAGAGGAAACCCTAGTGCACAGCTGTCAGAATATAAATCAGTGCAGCCACTGTGGAAAACAGTATGGAGGTTTCTCAAAAAATTAAAAATAGAACCACCATATGATCAAGCAATTTCACTTTTGGGTACTTACCTGAAGGAAACGAAAACAGTACTTGACAAGGTATCTGCACCCCCATGTTCATTGCAACATTATGAATAATAGCCACTACATGGAAACAATCTAAGTGACTGCCAATGGATGAATGGATAAAGAAATCATGGCATGTTGGGCGCCTGGGTGGCTCAGTTGGTTAAGCGACTGCCTTCGGCTCAGGTCATGATCCTGGAGTCCCTGGATCGAGTCCTGCATCGGGCTCTCTGCTCGGCAGGGAGCCTGCCTCTCCCTCTGACCCTCCCCCCTCTCATGTGCTCTCTCTCTCTCATTCTCTCTGTCTCAAATAAATAAATAAAATCTTTAAAAAAAAAAAAAGAAAAGAAATCATGGCATGCACATGTGCACACATACACACACACGCACACACATGCACACATATGCACGATGGAATATTATTCAGCCACAAAAAAGAGGGAGAGCCTGCCATTTGCAACAACATGAATGAAGCTGGAGGGCATTATGCTAAGTGAAATAAGTCAGACAGAAGGTCAAATACTGTATGATCTACTTATATGTGCAATCAAAAAATCTGAACTCATAGAAACAGAGCAGATGGGTGGTTACCAGAAGTGGGAGATGGAGGAAATGGGTGATAGTCATCAAAGGGCACAAACTTCCAGTTATATATATATAAGTTCTGGGGACGTAATGTACAGCATGTGACCCTAGTTAGCAATACTCTACTGTATGCTTGAAAGCTGCTAACAGAGTAGATACTAAACGTTTTCATGACAAATACAAAAATGGTAATTATGTGAGGTGATAGTCGTGTTAACTAACCCTACTATGGCGATCATTTCACAATCTAAACACATATCACAGCATCACACTGTAGACCTCAAACTCACCCAATATTACTTGCCAGTTATACAGCAACAAATCTGGGGAAATAAAAGTGTGTCACTTCCACTCTCAGGATGAAGGCTGTGTTCTAGCCCCTTGCTATTCAAAGTGTGCTCAGAGGACCAACCACACTGACATCACCTGGGGGCTAATTCTAAATGCAGAATCTCATTCTCAGCCCCGGGCCTACCGAATCAGAATCTGCATTTTATCAAGATCCCCAGGTGATTCACGTGTGCATTAAAGTTGGAGAAGGACCAGTGGGATGCTTCAGCAAGGGAATTTTTGTTTCTGTATGTCCTGCTCACTCACCCGTGAGACAAAGGTGCACGTATCTCCGTTTGGAAATAGTCCTTGCTTTTATCTAGTTAATTTCCCAAGAGAAATGCACAAGAAAAAGAAATTTAACATCACTGAGTTACACCTAAATGAAGCATTAATAAATGGCTTCCCGAGCAAACACAAAAGCAATGGAGTTTGAGGTCAGCTGATTTAATTTGCAAGTCATGTCATATTTATGCAAATAATAACAAATAGGCTCCCTGTCTTTTCCACTAAAACGAACACCTCATGTCAGACGTGATTTCATGAGAAAAGTTTCATAATGACCCTTTTGTAAAACCGTTCCTTATGAGAGCAAGAAAATCTAAAAATGACTTTTAAAATATTTGTTGGGGGGCTCCTGGGGGGCTCAGTCAGTTAAGCGTCTGCCTTCGGCTCGGGTCATGTTCCCAGGGTCCTGGGATTGAGTCCTGCATCGGGCTTCTTGCTCAGCGGGGAGGCTGCTTCTCCATCTGCCCCCCCCCCATTGTGTGCTCACTCTCTCTCTCAAATAAATAAATAAAATCTTAAAAAAATAAAAATAAAATAAAATATTCTTTGGGAGTCATTTGTAACATTACAGCGGTTGTTCAATAAAAGCCAGAAAATCTGTAAACTTGATCCTACCTCAATATCTGCCACCACAACCATCTATGATAAGAATAATCCAGCCTATACACACCCCAGCTTCACCTCAACCTGGCATCTTTAGGCAATGAGCCTGAAAAGCTGAAAATCTAACCAGCACCGTATGTGAGTCTTAGCAACAAGAAATCTGGAGAAACTTGGCAAGCTGTCTTGACCCTTTAGAGGCTATTGGGATGCACTTTGGTTAAAAAGAGCAGGTTTCGGGGGGCGCCTGGGTGGCTCAGTCATTAAGCGTCTGCCTTCGGCTCAGGTCATGATCCCAGGGTCCTAGGATCAAGCCCCGCATCGGGCTCCCTGCTCAGCGGGAAGCCTGCTTCTCCCTCTCCCACTCCCCCTGCTTCTGTTCCCTCTCTCGCTGTGTCTCTCTCTGTCAAATAAATAAATAAAACTTTAAAAAAAAAAAAAAAAGAGCAGGTTTTTGGATCCTAGCCTGGGATCCCAATTCAGTGAATTGGGGGAGGCGCACAGGACCTCATTTGAAACAAATCGTCTACGTGATGCTAATGAAAGTTTCCAAGGCCCACCCCATGAAGGGCATCACATGGGGACGTGACTCCGCTGAAGATTTGGCCCCGTCCTGGACCCTGGGACCAAAGCTGTTTCCAGGCCATTGTCCTGGATTGTATTTCTGACGGTTATGGTTCAGACCTTTACAGCCCAATTTAACACAAAATGTGTTCTTGTTTCAATGACGTTGCCAACTAGTTCCCTGTAATTTTCCTATCAACAACTGAACTCCCTACCAGTGCTTTAATTCCTCAGCATTTAAGGCTCCTGTCCTCAAAGCCCAAATTACCCTTGACAGGTAATGGAAAAAATTCTTCCTGTTCTATCCCATGCCAGCTTCTGGAGTCGATCTTTGCCGTCTACCTGCCTCCTGTCTTGGGGATCCCTGTCAGTTTCAGCGGTCTCTTCTTTGTCTAAATGATCCATAGTTTTCATCATTAAATTTTAGCCATGAAGCTCTTCCTTTTGAGAAAAATCTTAGATAGAACACCAACAAAATGCTAATAAAAAAAGCTGCTATGACAGATGGTAGGGGAAAAGGCAAGTGTAGGCAGAACTCATCTAGATAGTGTTCCCACTGTCCAATACACACACACACACACACACACACTCACTCATACAACACATTCATCCATTTGAACATGCAAAGCCATTCACTCACACTTACACAACACCCTCCCATGCATATCTCCATTTGCTCACATTTGCACACACTCACATGCATACCCTCATTTATACACACGTACTTCCACACACACATCCCATTTACCACATTTATATACACATACACAGAGACATACACTTGACCCTGAGGCAGCTCTACAAAATGGCTCCATGGAAGACATTATGAAAATCTTTATCCTTGGTCATGGGTTCCCTGTTTGGGCTAAAGCACTGGACTGCCTTCCTAGGCTTCAATGTCTACTCTTAAATCCACCTTCAAGAGTACCAGATTGGGGGCGCCTGGGTGGCTCAGTCAGTTAAGCGTCTGCCTTTGGCTCAGGTTATGATCCCTGGGTCCTGGGATCGAGCCCCAAGTTGGGCTCCTCAGTGAGGAGTCTCTGCTTCTCCCTCTCCCTCTACCTGCCGCTCCCCCTGCTTGTGTGCTCTCTACCGCAAATAAATAAATAAATAAATAAATAAATAAATAAATAAATAAATAAAATCTTAAAAAAAATAAAAGAGTACCAGATTGCCTCTTCATAAAAAATAATTAATGAAAGTAACTCTCATGTTCACATTTCTAACTCTTAACTTCAACTATGGGTTTGGTTAAAATTCCTACCCAAATATTTTTTAGTCAGGGCTGTTCAAGCACTTATCTAGTTTGGGTTGTTACATTCTCTGAAAAAATTAACAAATGAGAGTTAGACATCATTATGTACAACTGAAATACCTAAGTATTTCACATTTTAGTACTATGGTAATTGATACTGGTTTTAAATTTATAAATTTTCAATGCTAGTATATTGAAGTATAACTGTTTTTGCATGTTGGCTTCATATTCTGCAAACTTGCTATGCTTATTACTTTCAGTAACTTTTTGGACATCCCTTGGGGTTTTCTACATAAGCAACCATGTTATCTTCAAATATGAACACTTTGATTTCTTCCTTTCTCATCTACACACTTTTAATCTCTTGGCCTTGCATAATCACACTGGCTGAGGCCTCCAGTATGGTGTAAAATGGGAACAGTGATGGTGGACATCCTAGCCTTGTCCCCAGTCTTAGTGGGAAAGCATTCTATCTTCAGTCAGTATGATGTAGGCTGTAGGTCTTTGCATAGATGCTCATTATCAGGTTCAGGAAGTCCTATTCTATCCTTAATTTATGAGAGTTTTTATCACTGAATAGTTGCTGAATATTACCCAAAAAATCATTCTTTTTGCTTCTTTAGTCTGTCACTATGGTGAATTTCATTGCTTGATCTTTGAATAGCGAGCGTTTCAATCTTAGTTCAGTTCTCAAAGTCGTTGCTGTGTGTCCTTGGGTCTATCTCACAAATGTGTTGCTCACAGGTGAGCTTTGGACTTCCGTGCACTCAGACCATGAATTGGGGGCCCTCTGCTCTAAATGTCTTCTCTCAGGGATGCCCCCACAGTCTCACATACTCACAAGCCTCTTTTCCTGGTGGCTGTGGCCAGAAACACAGGGCTTCTCTCTGAGCTCCAGCTGCCTGCACTGAGATGCTTTTCTATGACTGAGGCTTGCCCCCAGAGCAAGACAAAACAGAAAGAGAAGAAAGAAAATGAGGACTCCCCACATGATTAAGATTACAGGGGCACCATTTTCTAGTCCCTCTGGGTAGACAGAAGGGATCACTCCTAGAATTTTCACCTCCCCTGCCAGGGCTGGGCAGTGTAGAGCCACAACCAAAATGAATAAGAACTAGAAAGCACAGTCCCCTATGGGTCACTTCTCAGGCGATTAACTTTATTCTACAACCGCTTTGTTTTTGTCTCCTTTTAAGTGTCTTCAAGTAGTTGATTGTTATATTAACCCAAATATTTTCAAGTGTCGTCGGCAGGGGAGATGGGTTTGCATTATTCCACTTTGGACAGAGCTAGAAGCCAGAAGAATCTGTATATAAAACTTAATAAACATGGTCACACATGAAATAACCAGGTAATTATCTGTCTTAACCTATTTCTGGAGCTAAATAATGATGACCCTGGACCACAATTTTAGTGAATACTTTTAATGTTATGGGTATTAGATATAGGTTTCGGAAGACAAAATAAGAACTTACTAGAAGACATTCCCAGCATGATTTTGGTAATTCTCAATCATCTCAAACTATTTTTTTGTAAGTTTTTGGGGGTGGGGGACAAACCTAAAATGGGCTATGCCTTGAGTCTTCACCTGTACCCAAATTGCACAATTTCTGTGTGTTTTGAAGGAAACCAAATCCATCTATATCTAATCCCTTAAACTTCTGTCAACCAAATTTTGCTTTTTAGAACCATTTGATATTTCAGACCTTAGCAGAGGGGTTTTTTTTTTTCCCCCTGTAAAAACAGGAAGTGGTCATTTGCCAAATGTAAACTAACTTGAAAATCTTAAGAGGGTCGTGTGGAGTTCATAAATTCAAACGCAAAAGTTCATGGGTGCATTCTAAACTTGGCAATACTTGTTTATTTGCTTTCTTCAGTCCTAAAGATCACTTGGGATTAAGTGTGTTCACAGAAATTAGAATTCTTCCATCCTAAAGGTATTCCTAGATATCATTTTTCATAAAAGAAGGGGATGAGGGGGTGAGCATTGAGCAAAAACATAGGACATTTTGTTAAATGTAAAAATTGGAATAATTTGAGCAAACTAAATCACATAATGCTGGATTATAACCCAACATTTAAAATAAATAACCATGAGCCCATACAAGTTGTTGAATAAGTAACTAATAAATAAATAGGGGATAATAGATGAATATCCCATGCAGAAGAATTACAAATATTTTATGTGGATCTTTCCCCTCAAGGAGATGGAGCATAACTCTCCACCTCATAAGTATGAGCAGCACATAGGGACTTCTTTCTTCCAAAGAGCACAAGATAAAAAGTGGGGGGAAAGGAAGAGTAAGTTTACAGTGGAAAAACATGACACACACCACCTCAGCCAGGTGATCAATGTTAGAAATAGTGATGAGTCATGTTGACAGCTTATACCTGATAACATGTGATGGAAATGACCCTTTCCCTCTGTGGTCTTCCTCTCTGAACCTATGAATCCAGCATACCCTTGAGAAAAATACCAGGGAAAAAAAATGCAATATAGTAGATGCTGCAAATATTCCTGACCAGTACTCATCAAAACTGGTCAAGGTCATCAAAAACAAGAAAAGCCTAAAAACTGTCAAAGAAGAGGTGCCTGGGTGACTCAGTCGGTTAAGTGTCTGCCTTCAGCTCATGTTATGATCTCAGGGCCCTGGGATCAAGCACTGTGTAGGGCTCCCTGCTCCTCGAGGAGTCTGCTTGTCCCCCTCCCTCTGCCCCTCCACACTGCTCATGTTCACTCTCTCTCTCTCTCTCAAATAAATAAATAAAATCTTAAAAAAAAAAAAAAAAAAAAAACCTGTCACAGCCAAGAGGAACACAAGGAGACAGGACAACTAAATGTATTGTGGTGTCCTGGCTGGGATCCTAAAAAGGATTGTCACTTAAAATGAGAGAAATCTGAATAATGTATGGACTTTAGTTAATAATAATGTATTGGTATTGGCTCATTAGTTGTAGCCAATATACCATACTAATGTAAGGTGCTAAGAATAGGGGCAACTGGGTGTGGGGTAGATGGAAACCCTCTGGACTATCTTCACAATTTTTCTGTAAATCCAAACCTATCCTAAAATAAAAAGTTATTTCAAAAAAAAATTCAAGGCTGAGTTCTCTTCTCTAACCACCCACTCCTCATCCGAAGTAAGAAATGTGTCAACGAGTAAAAAGCAAACTGAAAACAACACTTCCAAAATGTCCCTTTTGATCATTCTCAAAATTGGCCTACAGCAAGTTAATTTACTGTGATAAAAACATGTGTTTTGTTTATTGTGTATTTCTCCCTACAAGAAAATAGTCAAACTTTAGGAGCGCCTGGGTGGCTCAGTTGTTAAGCGTCTGCCTTCAGCTCAGGTCATGATCCCAGGGTCCTGGGATTGAGCCCCGCATCGGGCTCCCTGCTCCATGGGAAGCCTGCTTCTCCCTCTCCCACTCCCACTGCTTGTGTTCCCTCTCTCGCTGTGTCTCTCTCTGTCAAATAAATAAAATCTTAAAAAAAAATAAAAAGGAAAGAAAATAGTCAAACTTTAGTGTTCCCTTGTCTGCAGAGTTTGTTGCTGTTTGGGGCGGGGGGGCACTATCTGAAAGTGTCTGAAGGTGATGTCACTTCCTGACTTATGTTTCCAAAATTCTCAGTTCTTTGGGTAAATTATAGTAGATAATCCTCATGAGAGAAGTGAGGAGGTCATTGGAGAAGATGGGGTATAAGAGTAGAGAGAAGTAAAAGTGTGGTTCCCCAAATTCAGGTCTGATACAGAGACTTCAGCATCCTATGAATATTAAGGACCCCAAACCTGTTTCCTCTCAGCTTCCTGGAAAATCGCCAGACCTCAGCAGACAAAATGAATCTGGGACAAAACAAATGGCCGGGCTCAAAACACTAGAGGTCCTGGTCTTGGCAAAGATGTGGATGCCCAAGCTGACCAGAAGCTGCAATATCCCCTCCACCCCACCCCCACCCAGGGCCCATGCCCGGGATTACCCCTGAATAATGTGTACTGCCTAATGCTGGAACCCCAATTTTGATTGAGATTGAGCCAGTGAGTTTGAAACTGGAGAGTCAAATACCTTCCAATTTTGAAAATCACAACTACTTCAGGAACAAAGCCTAATAAAGCTGTTACCTAAAGAACATCAAAGCCCTGCTCTCAGAGTGGAAGAAGAAAAAATTGCTTGTAAATATCATACCAGGCCGAAGAAAGAGAAAGGGTCCTTGAAAGATGCTCTCAGCAGGTACTTTATAATAAAAATAACATTTACTGAATCATTCATTGAGCATGGATTATATGCCAGAAATATGTCCGTATTTTGCATACATGATCGCAATTATTTCTGCTGGATGGAAGAAGAGAGGTATGATTAGTCTCTCTCTGAGTTGTGGGAGATGAGTCTGCAAGAGGAAAAGTAGCCAGGATGACGCTCATAACAACTGACAGAACTGGACCCAACCCACAGCTACAGAGATGGGGCACACTCTAAGCCTGCCCTCCCTTGAATGTCAAGCTTCATAGCTCTCCTTTCTTCACATCTGCCATTTCAACCTGGGCCTGTCTTTCCTTACAAGATTTGCCAAGCCAGGCACGAGGATCTATATCGGATGTATCTTCCTTGGATGCGGGCAAGATTTAGGCCCAAAGAAATTCCCTTCCATTTTAAAATCAGAATCAGTTCATGGAAAACTTAAGTTGTTATGCAAATTACTCCACACACCACCAAGTGGTCACCCATAAGGGATCGCTGAGACCCCCAGACCCCCCTTGCGTGTCTTCAGGCCACACGCCTTTCGTGGGCTGCAGAACATTGGGTTTGGGCTTCAGAACCCATGAAAACCAAGCTGGTATTACAGACATCAGACATTCGGGGTCAGACTAAATAGCACAGAAACTTTCGTGTACCATAGGCCCCTTATCCATCCATCCTTGAGGAAGACAATCACTACCGTCCGCCTTAATCCCTACACAGCCCCTGAGGAGAGACACAAATACCCCCAACACTTTCCTCTACTGCAGTGTAGACTTTACCAATACACCAGCACCCCATAAACTGAAAAGCTTTTTAATGTAAAATATCTTTTAAAAATGATAATATAAATGAAGCTTCTTCGAGATTATGACCTTACATAAGTGACATTAGAACCACTGCAGCTGTTTAGTGAAAGTGGTTTTTTTCTACTTCTTCCTGTTGACTTTTTTTTATCCTTCTCTGCCAAGAAAGTTTACTACATTTTTTTTTCATTATTTTCCTTGTGTCAAGTGGAACTTTTTCATCCAAATTTCACTGCTCAGGCCCATATGTCTCTTCTTTCTTCTTCTTCTATTTTTTTTTTTTTAAGATACCACATAACAAAAATGTTTCTCTTATATTAATTTTGTTACTCAGGCAAAGTAAACCATCACTCCTCCGTATGTCATATAAAAGCCAGAAGAGTAGTGACTCACTCATGCAGAGATTTTATTTAAAACATTTGCTCTGTGGTCAGAGTAGATTAAAGACAGATCAGGTTGCCCTTGCTATACTGGGTTAGTGAGAGTGAGAGATGTTGCCACTTGGTAGATAAACCACATGCAGCTCGTATGACAGGAACTTCCCTTGGTCCCCTGTCTCCCTCCTGTGAGATTGGAACACCTGCATTCAGCGGACTCGGGTTTACTGACCTGAAGAATGGGAAGGTCCAGAAGTTTTCATTTGGTGACCAGAGAACTAAGATGGCTGGTGGAAGAAGGTTTGGGTTTCCCTAAGGGACCCGTGCGACATGCAGAAGGGAAAAGGAACAAACTGGTGGTGATGAAAAGAGAAAATAAAAAGAAAGAAAGAAACCAAGGGAGAGCACTGTGGCAAGTTTCCACTGCTCTTTTTCTGTGCCAGAGTGTCTGGAATTTTAAGTGATTGCAAATTGAGCAGCTCATGGGTAATCGATTTGGTCTCCACCAGTAGGGGTCAGAAACCCATGACATGCAAATAATATTTATACAGTTGAAACAAGGAACAGATGAAGTCCATGGAAGAGAATGAATCTCTGCTTTTTGATTTTTATAGAAAAGCACAAATTCCAACATCTGAGACAGACACTGTGAAAAAAAAAAATGGCACATGGTGGGAGCTCACGTGTGGATGAATATCTGTAACTGTCCGTGCTCACAGTCTATGTGATATTTAGCTCACGTCTACCAACTAGATTAACTCGTAAAGATCAATCAGTTAACTGACTGTGTTTGAGGATACATTTTCCAATGTACACCTCTCTTCCTCCAATCTTTCTCCGTTTTTAATTCTTCCTTCAAGAAACTCAAAGCAAATCACCGATTTCTTTGCACTTAAAACAACTTTTGAGCTGCTGAAGATGGAAATTGTCAATAAGATCATAGAATCCGCAGGTTACAAGACATCCCAGTGGTCATTGGATTAGACCGCTGACTCAGAGCAGGAATCTTTTCTCTAGTATCTGTTGATATATGGTCACCAAAGGAAGCAAGCTTGTATATTCCCACTGATAAGGGAACCAATGTTTTGCGGAGCGCTTAGTTTCAATGTTCATGTATCTGTGCATTAAATACATATTTTTAAACACTTCTGTAAGTGTTTGCAATAAAGTAATGAACAGGAAAATCGTAAAAGAGTGATAATTAATTTAATTTAATTTAATTAGAATAATATGACTGCTTGGCTCCTACATTCTGGATGATCAAGGATGGCCTCTCCAAGGAGGTAACATTGGGGTTCAGAGGGAAGAGTGTTCTAAGCAGAAGGGACAGCTGAGATGAAGGGTCTAAGGAGGGACTCAGCTTATCCTAGCAACAGAAGAGGGGAAATTGATGGGTCAGATCAAGGGTGCTGGAAGACATAGTTGGCATGGTGGGCAGAGGCCATTCCATGTTGGGTTTTGCAGGCTGCACCAAGAATTGTGGGTTCTATTCTAAGTGCAGAGTGAAGCTGGTGTTTAAAATTTTAAATTAAACAATTTTAAGCAGGGGATTTTAACACTGTGCTCATGGATAGAGAAGAGGATCCACAGCATTAGGAGTAACGCAGAGAAACCATTACAATGCTATTGTGGTAAATCAAAAAGAAAGATTTTGATAGCCCGGATTATGGTGGTAATCCTGGAGGAAGAAAGAAGTATATGGATTTGGAGTAGATTTCAGGACTGGGGTTAACAAAACTAGTTAGAAGTTGTGGCTCGGGGTGGGAGGCGGGGGAGTAAGAGAAAGAAGAATTGCGTACAACTCTGAGATAGTTCATTTGAACAACTGAGCACATGGTAGTACAATTTACTGATACATGAAAAAAAAAAAAAAAAAACTATGAGCTGACCAGGTTTGCAGGCTGTGTAGGTAACCCAAGAACTGTGCCTTGACCACATTATGGTTGAAATGCCCGCCCTGTAGAGAGTTGGCTATGCAAATCTGGAGCCAGATTTTTGAGGCATCTGCATTTGGTAAGACAACTGAATTATCAGTAGGCTATCTTTAATACTGAAATGAGATATTCTCCCCTGTCACTACTACCTACTGGCCTTAATTCTATCTGGAGGTTGGGGCAGAGGGAGGGCTAATTAATGCATGATGACCCTCCAAATATTTGAAAGAATGAAAACCACAATTTACTACACATCTGGTCTATGCCAAGTACTTGCATAGAATTTATTATTTGGACATTGTAGGATATATAAGGACATGTATTAGTGCCCTAACCTTATTTTTTTTTTTTTAAGATTTTATTTATTTCTTTGAGAGAGGGTGCACAAGCAAGGAAGAGAGAGAGAGAGCGTGCAAGAGGTAGGGGGAGGGGTAGAGGGAGAAGCAGACTTCCCGCTGAGCAGGGATCCCAATGCGGGCTCAATCCCAGACTCTGGAATCATGACCTGAGCCAGAGGCAGATGCTTAACTGACTGAGCTACCCAGGCGCCCCTAGTGCCCCAACTTTAAAGAGAAGGAAACTGGAGTGCAGAGAGGTTTTCATCCAAGGTCACAGAGCTACAAAGAAGAGCTGAGTTTCAATTCAAGCAAGTCTGTCTGACTCCAAAGCTCATTATTACACCATACCTCCCAGGCCCAGATGAATAAACACTAATGCCCTCAAGTGTTCCTCACATAGCAGGACTTCCAGAACATTTTGCCATTCTGAAAATCCTCTAGTAGCTTCTGACTTCAGCAAGATTTCTCATTAAATTTCGGTCCTTCCAATGAACACATTTGATCCATCCGAAGAGGAGTACACCCATCTTCTGGTCAGATGCCTTCTTAGAATGATGCTGGACATTGCATTAGAACAACCACATCACACTGCTGGCTCATATAAAATCTGTGGTCAACTACTGTCTAGCCAGGGCGCCCACATCCTATACTTGCGCTATAATTTTTTTTTGCCTAAATTAAAAATGTCGAGATATTTGAAACCTGAGTCTTTTAATGAGCATATTCGTTTATTCCTTCCACTTTTTGTTGCACGTACAGGTCTGAGAAGTGAGCCTTTTGTCTATGTCCTATTCGTTGATTGAAGTGATATTTCAATCACAGAACCAAGAATTTTTAATATAATAAAAATAATAGCTAGGACTCATTGTTTCAGAAATCACTCCAAGTCTCAGTTTTCTCATCTGTAAGATGGAGATCACAACAGTAACAAGGAGTAAATGACACATTGCCTGTGAAATTCTTAGCTGTGAGGTCGTAATTATCTATTGCTCAAAATCTTGGAAGAGCATCTTATTTTAAGATGATATCCACCCTTTGATATTAAGCCACTCTCTGATCTAACCACGGGACATTGTGTTGAGAAAGTATACAGAAACCAAAATGAATGTGCCAAAAGCAGTTTTTCCATTAAAAAAAAAAAAAAAAAAAACCAAGAACAAAGGACTTCAATATAACACAGGGAGATATGCTGCTTAATTGCCTACTGGTAGTCTGAAATAAGTCACCACTAATGTACCACCCATTTCATCCCACCAAGAAAAAGAGAGAGTCATCTCAGGAGCCCACAGGGAAAAGATCCTGGGGAAAGACAGTGACTGAAGGAAGACTCTAAAATTCCCCCACTCCATCCAACCCCATATTGGTATTCCAACTTTTTGGTGCCCTGCATATAGCCTATACTTCTGTCTTAGCTCAAATTCACCAGAAGCAGATCATGAGATGAGGATTCAAGCACAAGTTGTTTCTTTGGGAGATGGTAGGAAACACCAGGAAAATGGAGAAGTGAGTCAGAGAAGGAAGTAAAGAGTTATTAAGTTAGTTACCACTGAGTGTAAACAGCCTGGTTTCTGCTGGGGGAGTTTTGGGATCCAGGATAGAATTTATACCTCACAGTCATGCCACCCCAGTTACTTAGTGATACGTTAACTCCCACGAGTCATTGGATAGAGGGTTACTTCCAGAATGCCTTGAGCACCAGAGGAAGCTGCCAGACAAATGTAAGGCAACATAGTACAATACATGGTGACAACAATACAGGTAGGCAGATGTAGATGAAGAACAACTGGGTGAAGATTTCTCAAAGCCCCCAAGCTCTTTAATAATCTAGGTGATCCGATGCATATTTCCCTGACAGGATGCATGGCCAACAAGGAGCAATTAACATGAAAAAAGTAAACTCTGAACAACACAACAACAAAACAAACAAAACAAAAAAAGCTGAAAGATTTGAATAGACATTTCTCCAAAGGAGATAAACAGATGACTAAGAAGCATAGGAAAAGGTGCTCAACACCTTAAATTATTTGGAACATGCAAATCAAAGGTGAGATACCACTTCACTCCCACTAGCATGGCTATTATCCCAAGAAAAGGTGGGGGGAGGGTATGATTACAAGTGTGGGTGAGGATGTGGAGAAACTGGAGCCCTCATGCACTGCTGGTTAGGATGTAAAAAGTCAACCGCTGTTGTAAACAGGAAGTTTCTCAAAAAGGTAACCTCGAGTTACTGTATGATACAGCAATTTCACTCCTAGGTAAAGATAGACCCAAAAGAGCTGAAATCAGGGATTCCAACATACTTGTACACCAATGGTGGGAACAACCCAAGTGTCAATAAATGAATGGATTTTACAAACGTGGTATATACATACAATGGAACATTACTCAGCTACAATAAGGAATGAAATTCTGACACGTGCTACAGCATGGATAAATCTCAAAAGCATTACTCTAAGAGAAAGAAACCAGACACAAAAGGACAAATATTGTATTTGTCTTGCATGAGGTACCTAGAATGAGGTACCTAGAATAGAGAAATTCATAGAGGTACCTAGAATAGGAAAATTGTTCTTGCATGAGGTACCTAGAATAGGAAAATTCATAGAGGCCAAAAGTACAATAGAAGTTACCAGATCTTAGGTGAGGAAGGAATGGGGAGTTATTGTTTAGTGGGTACAGAATTTCTATATGGGATGACAAAAATATCCTGGAAATGGATAGTAGTGATGGTGACCCTATGCTGTGAATGTACTTAATACCACTGAATTGTACACTTAGAAATGATTAAACTGGTAAATTTTGTTATGTATATTTCGCCACAATAAGAGGTTAGGGGTGCCTGGGTGGCTAAGTCAGTTAAGCGCCCAACTCTTGTTTTCAGCTCAGGTAGTGATCTCAGGGTCGTGAAATCGAGCTCCACATTGGGCTCCACATTCACCATGGAGTTGGCTTGAGATTCTCTCTCTCCCTTTCCCTCTGCTCCTCCCCCCCAATCATGCTCTCTCTAAATAAATAAATAAATAAATCTTTTTTTAAAAGGTTAAAATTAAACTAATATTTTTTTAATTAAAAGTTGAAGAATAATTTTTAAAAAGGGACCTTTGGAACCAATAAGCACAGCACATTACAACTAGGACCTATGTCTTCCATGAGAGACCATGCTATCTGAACACCAGAAGCTTCAGTGACTAAGAGCACTGAGTTTGACAAATATCACATTTCCAGCGTGTGAACATGTAAATTTTACTAAACCAACAACTCCTATACCTATAAGCCAGATTCCACTTTCATTAGTGTTATGACCTGATAATAATATGACCGTTTTCTCTCAAAGTTCTGTCACTATTAGATTCTTGGTCAAAATTAGCAGGAAATCAAGTCCAGAGTAGCTTGATCTTTCTTTCTTTTTTTTTTTTTTTTAAGATTTTATTTATTTATTTGACAGAGAGAGACACACAGAGAGAGGGAACACAAGCAGGGGGAGTGGGAGAGGGAGAAGCAGGCTTCCCGACGAACAGGGAGCCTGATGAGGGGCTCCATCCCAGGACCCTGGCAGACGCTTAACGACTGAGCCATCCAGGTGAGCCTCTTGATCTTTATTTCTTGCTAAACTATTTTTACTAGGAATCTATTTCCAAAAGTTTCATAAGGCAATAATTTACCTACTGTTCAACTTTCTATCTGGCCTCCTCCCTCTCTCTTAGCCCTTTATAAAATTGGTAAATACATCTTGTCCATTTTTTCTTCAACTGAATATATTTTACGGTGAGCGTAGATTTTTTCCACAAAGGATGTTCCAGTGGCAAAGTGTCCTCCACTCTTTCTTCCCAGCAGGATAGTCTTCCACTTACCAATCCCTCTGACTCGAGCCTGAGCGTTCCCCTCAGGAGGGGCAGATAGCAAATATCAGCAAATCTATATTTGAAAGACATTATTTAGGAAACAGAGTGGATCTATAAATGCTGATTTGAAAAGATGCAGCTAGTGACAAAGATGAGAAAGCCATCTGGCTTGATCTGCATGCCTTCTTATAAATACATTGTTTTTGCTATAAAGATGATGCATATTTATGCTAAGAATTCAAACAGCAAATAGAGGTGTACAGTGAAAAATAATTTTCCCCTCCATCTCTCAGACTCTCATTTTCAATCCCCAGAGATAATCACAAATTGTATTTCCTATGTATATCATTTCAGACGTTTCATATATAAAGAGAAAAGTAGGTGTAAGCCACATTTATCATGCACCATAAATGCTGATTTGAAAAAGATTCTGAGTGGGTAGGATGTCTGGGTGGCTCAGTGGGTTAAGCGTCTAATGCTTGGTTTTGGCTCAGGTCATGATCTCATGGGTTGTGGGATCAAGCCCCGCATCCAGCCCCACATTGGGCCCCACGCTCAGCAGGGAGTCTGCTTAAAAATTCTCTCCCTCTGCCCCTCCCTCCATTCACACATGCATGCTTTCTCTCTCTTTCTCTAAAATAGTCTTTAAAAAATAAAAGATTCTCAGTGGAGGAAAAAATCAACAAATTATAGGAATATGTATACTGTCATCTCATTTGTGTAACACGTGATGTACATAGGCAAATGCATATTTTCATATTTATATGTAAAATACCTGAAAGGAAATCTATGAAATTCACATGTTGGAATCCTAAAGGCCCACAGTGATGGCATGACAGGAGGTGGGGTCTTTGGGAGGTGATTAGGTCATGAGGTGGAGCCCTTGTGACTAGGATTAGTGCCCTGATAATAAAAGAGAGTCCAGCAAGCTCTCTCAGCCCTTCCACCCGGTGAGGACAGAGCATGAAGTTTGTGACTGGGGAGAGGGCTCTCACCAGACCCAACCACACTGGCATCTCAGACTTCCAGCCTCCAGAATTGGGAGAAACCAGTTTCTGTCGTTTGTAAGCTACTCAATCTGTGGTATTTGTGATAACAGCTCCAATGAACTAAAATACAGGGTTAGGAGTCAAACACACAGGCCAGAAGGAGTTTTCCATGTAAGGGCAAATAAAGCAGAAATAACTAGAATGCACCATAACATGTCTCCTGTGCCTTATGATGTACTGACTTCAAATTAGTTCTCCCCGAATTTTCTCCTTCTTCATTCCAGCAGGGCAGCTTGGCTCATTTGGGTCCCACTTACCAGCAGATACTTCCTGCCTGGTTCCTCTTTTTCTGGAAAATCCTTGATGAGATTATGCTAGAGGTTCTTCATCTGATGGAAACAGAGAGAGGGGGGCTGCATAATGAAGCAGAGAGAAGAGAAATTCACCCAAACCAAGCAAAGGCCCACTTTTCTCACTCTAGTGAGTGGACGGGCTTGGCCACTGCTGGTCAGATGACAGGACCCCAGTGGGGCCAAGTGCAAATGTTTTAGGAATGTTAGACCTGAGGCAGCATCTCCCAGCCTTGGCAAAGATGCCAGTGCTCCCAAAGTAACACAGTAGTAGCAGAGGACAAGCTCTGAAGGGACCAAAAAGGCTGAGGTATCTTGGGGCTAACCAGTATTGACTGATGATGGAAGAAACTGTCCCCTTTGCTTCCCCATGTCCACTGGAAGCTGTGACCTTAGATCTTTGTGCAACATCCGTGAATGTGGGTAATGGAGGCAGAAGGAAGAAGATAACAAGAAAGACCGAGAAGGGCATCTCAATAATTATTGAGATATAATTCTCCTTGGGCAAGGGCCAGAGTCCATTAAGTTGATTTAAGGAAAACGTTTAAATACAAAATCTCATTCACACTTGGATATTTTTTTACTAGATTAATGCAAAGTGATTGGGTATTAAAGATCACAGAGAAAGGAGAATGCACAAATATATGAAAAGCTTTAAAAAGAGAGAATTTTAAAATATATGAAACACTTCTGTCCATATTATCCTTGTCCAGTGATGATATTACTTTTTGGAGTGCCAATCCTATTTCAATACGTATGTTACTAGAGTAAAGCTGATATTTATCATCTATTTGAATTAAAATATTCCCTTGTTTAAATTATAATTTAATAAATAAGCCTAAATTTTATCCAAGGTCTTATCTAAATTATTATAATTTTATCTTTAATTATCTTAATTTTACAATCTAACTTGACCTAACCTTAGAAATTCCCTATTGTCAAATCTTACCCAGTACAAATGTCCCCTCCTCAAATCCCCTTAAACAAACGGTCAGTTTGTAAAACACTCATGGTACAAACCAAGCCATATCTTCAATGGATGTGGTGATACTCATTAACAAGCATCCCCTTCATGTCGTGGGCTGCATAAAAGGTAAACAGTATAGACCCCATGTAGGAAATTTCAAATTAAATTAGGAACACATGATCAGCAGGAATGATTTAAGAAGATAAACAGAAGAAGGAAAGAGAAAGGAAGTAGCTAAGAGAACCAGTTAACAGTATTCTTAAAATACTATCGGCTTGGAAAAAGTAGAGAATGATAAGGCAAATAGCCATCCTGAATCTTTTGGGGCTAAGAAAGATTTTTATGAGAAAGCATTTGGAGTTGAGGTCCAGAGATGTATTACACAGTAGTGCATGGTGATCCTAGCTCAACTTATATCCTCTTTGCTGGGCAATGGCTTCAGCCAGCACTGGGGGCCTAATTCTGAACTTCCCACCTACATATCAGAAATCTTGGATTAGAGGGCACCTGGGTGGCTCAGTCATTAAGCGTCTGCCTTCGGCTCAGGTCATGATCCCAGGGTCCTGGGATGGAGTCCCGCATCGGGCTCCCTGCTCTGCCGGAAGCCTGCTTCTCCTTCTCCCACTCCCCCTGCTTGTGTTCCCTCTCTCGCTGTGTCTCTCTCTGTCAAATAAATAAATAAAATCTTAAAAAAAAAAAAAATCTTGGATTAGAGCTGTATGATGGTCAATGTCCTATGTCAACTTGGCTAAGCTAGAGGACCCAGTTGCTTGGTCAAACACAAACCTAGATATTACTGGGAAGGTGCTTTTTAGATGGGGTGAACATTGAAATCAGAAGACTCTGAGAAAAGCCGTTTACCTTCCATAATGTGGATGGGCCTCATCCAATCAGTGAGAGGCCTTAAGGAAAAGAGGTTCTAGGAGGGGAAGGAATTCTGCTTCCAGACTGCCTTTATACTCAAGACTACAGTATCAACTCTTCCCTGGGTCCAGCTTAGTAACCTACAGATTTCGAACTTGGCAATCCCCACGATTGTATGAGCTAATTTCTTAAGATAAAAGTCTCTTTATACCTATCTATTGATTGATCCTATTAGCTCTGTTCCACTGGAGAACCCTGTCTAATACAAACTGCTTCAGAGTTAAGCAATACTACAGCATCTAAGGGCATTTTCTTCCTTATCAAAGACAGCCACTCCAGGATAGCTTAAATTCCCTTTATGAGACTGTTTTCAGGCCAATGGTAGCTGTGTCTAGTCTGTGTAATTTTAAGTACCTGAATGCTGACTAATTGAAGCTAGATGTAGAGGCAATTTCCCAACGCTAAAATGTGGAGATGAATGTTCCTAGACACTGAGAACTCACAGCAGAATATGGAAAGGCCCCTCCCAAGTAAAAATTTCCAAGTTTAGAATCAAGGTAGCAGAGTGGCCTAACATCTTCTAAAAACTCTTTTTCCTACTGAGTGATGGGAGGTAGCTACAGTATAAAATATTACAGTGGGAAAAGCTTGTCTCTTTCTTGCATTAATCTTGTCCATCTATTTCATTTTTAGAGAGAGTTTTGTGTTCAGCCAACTATCATGCAATCAATTAAATCCCCAAAGATTATATGAGCAGGATTGCACTTTGACTTCTTCATTTCAATTACCCAGGACCCCAAATGTCCATGACTAATGAAAAAGGGGATCCTGTTACCAAAGTTCCTATCTCAAGGAAATGAAAATGATTACTGGCTTGCATGCCTGTGGGTATTGCCCTATAGTAAAGCCAAGAATTTCATTTCCAAGTGGTCAAGTTATTCTGTATGCTTCAAAGTAATGGTTTCTACATGGGATGAAAAAAAAAAAAAGGACAATCCATCCAAGATTACAGTTGCTAATCCCTAAATAAACAGTTCAAATAGATGCTATGGTACAGATTCAAAAGAATGGATGCATGGAAGGGTATGTTGGGCTTTAGGTTGGAATATGGAAGGAGGGTATGACTTATCTCAGTGGATGAATGCAATCAACAAAACACAGAGATAAGACCATAAACAGGTCATGGATGATCAGGAACAAGATATACCCATTTGATTTAAATAAGGATACATGAGAGAAAAGAACAAATGGTAACAATGCAGAGTCTCAAATGCCCAATTTAGGACCATAGGCTTTATTTTGTGGGAGAAGTATAGCAATTGAAGTTTGTGATGAGTTCACTGCCATGTGTATAGTCAATTGGAGTTTTGTTACCAGTTCTTACTTCCTCCTTGAAATAAAATTATGTGTCCACAGACCTTCCCACATAACTGGGCAGTGCCTCCCAGTAGAGAAGGCAGGATATTCATGTCTGTCAGTTTTACCTTGGCCTTGACCATGTAACTTGACTTGACCAATGAAATATTAACTAATGTGACACCTCCAGAGATGTGAAATGTGCCCACAGACATTGGTTTCCTTGTATATCTTTCCATCACCATGAGAAGAACATCTACCAGGTAGCAGCTGATCATCAATAATGAGCTACCTGGAATAAACCTGAAATCAACACATGTATGATGTCAAGCATAGGCAATCCTAGCTGAGCCCAGCAAGGCCACCACTGACCCACAGACACGTGAGTACAAAACGTATGTTTGCAATCAAAAGCCCCTGAGGTTTAGGGCTATTTGTTACATAGCATTATTATAGCAGAAACTGTCTAATAAAAGTAAAAAGTGCGATTTTGGAAAAGTCAGTCCATAATGAGGATAAGAAACAAACTGGAAACAAAAAGATGATTTAGAGAATTAGTACAGACCCTCTAGAGATATTTTTGTTCCTCCAACACAATAATCTATAATGTTTAGTTTGCAGTTGTTCCAAATGGGCGGCTTCTAGGGTAAGGAGAGATGGAGTGAATCCTCTATCTAATCCACACTGTGCAGCCAGTATGAGCAAGAAATAAGTCTTCACTGCTATAAGCCACTAAGATTTAGGGCCTACTTGTTTCCTCAGCATAACTCAGACAACCCCAATACAGGAAAGAAGTTCCGGGATTAATTCAGCAGCTTTCCAACATCACGGACTTTTGTGCTTTCCCTCTTCCCATTTTTCCCCTTTCTGAAGACAGTGATATCTCCTTTTAAAAGCGTCAAGGTGACTATAGCAGGTGCAGGCCAGGATTGAGTCACATGCCCATGTTTGGGCTGTAAGAGAAGGCAGAACAAACAGGAATCTTTGTCTTGTCAATACCTACAGTAGGAGACAGGCTCTGCCAGCCATAAAGAAGGTGGAAGGAAGGGCTTTGAGTCATCAGTCCAGAGGTTCTCCAAACGTAGGATGAGATACTACCTATACTTCAGATGTCATCCTATTGCTTAGTGTGCACTTACTCTATGACAATTTCTTTTCATAGTTTATAGATGTTATTTTCCTCCCATTTTATAGATAACAAGCCAGGACCTGGGGAAGCTAACTGGAGATTACACAGCAAAAGCAGCATGTCTAACTAAGTCACCCAGATCGGAGGGGGGCAGAATACAGCTTTGAATCCACTCAGGCCTGCCTGTCTATATCTGAGCCCGTTTATCCAAAGGCCCTCCATGTGAAGATTTCTGCCCCTCCCCATTCTTCAGCATGCCCAGACAGCCACTGATTGTGTTGCATGATGTCTCTGTACTACAAAAGAGGCGCAGGACACAGACACAGCAACAAAGTCCCTCCCTGGGGGTCTGAACTAGCCAAAAAAAAAAAGGCAGATGAAGGTTTTGTTTTTCAGTGCCAAAGTCCATTCCAGTGAAGCGAGCGCCTGCTGTCCCATGACTTATAACAGTAAGTGATGCTCAGATTCTGTTGGGCTCCCGAGTAAGCATGCCAGGTCTGTTTGTAATTTTGCAGCTCAGAGCATGCTTGTCAGAGGCTTTCCATTCATTTTTACTGACGCTTCTCTGGCCTTCTGAAGGCTTTGCAGCTCTGAAAGCCAAGAGCCCAGGCCCTAGCTTCTCGGAGGCTGGCAGTCCTCTTAACGGCACTGCCCCCCTCCCCGTCTCTCCCCTTGCTTTCTCCAAAGAAAGGCTGTCTTGCTACAACTCGAAAGGCAGCGAGCTGAAACATGCTGTGAAGTTGGGCAGTAAATCTCTGGTGTTGCTCAGCTCCAGAGCATTATTTCCCCCTTAATCACCAGCATCCTGGCCTCTTGCTCTTGGGACGGCGGTCTGTCTTGATCTCTCTGGGAGAGGCAGCAAAGCAGCTGTGGTAGAATCTGATGCTGTGCTCATCGCATTGCACTCTCTCTTCAGAGTCCCACATGGACGTGCTCCCTCCTGGGTGGCCTGCCATGCAGACCAGAGGAGTCCCTCTTCCCAGAAAGGCAGCTGAGCTTCCCAGCTGTGGCATCAGGAGGAAGGGAAGCACATCCCCTCTGCTGCACAACCGTCTTCTATTTTTCCACTTTGGAAGCTGGTTCCCAGAGAAAGTGACCAGGATTTTTTTTTTTTTTCTCGGAATGTTGTTGCTGTTACTGTCAAGTCAATGGACTATTCACCCCTATGCATCCCTCTCTCTCTGCCAATGAAGTTCTTAAAAGGGAGAGTCAGAGATCTTGAACAGAAGGAATCAGCAAGGGCTTTATGCCTATGTGGTGGGCAAGATTATAAGACTGACCCTCAGGGACCCTCGCTCTTGTCTAAACCCCTCCCCTGTTGTGGATAAAACTCATGGACACGCTAGGATATTGCAATTGTGTCAGGCCAGAGGGAGATTCTGCAGGTGGGCCTAGACTGATCACAGGAGCCGTGGAAAAGCAGAAAGGTTTCTCTTGTTGACAGCAGAAGAGAAGTCAGAGAGATTCCAAGCTCAAGGAGGATTCTCTGTGAGAAATCCTACTACCAACCTGGAAGGGGTAAGCTGTGAGGTTTGCTGTGAAGGGTCCAGGAGAAAGCCCTTGGCACAGAGCTGCAAGAGCTCTCTAGGAGCTGAGAAAGGCCCTGGGCCGACAGCTGGCAAGGAAATGGAGACCCCAGGGCTAGAGCAGCAACAGGGTGGATTCTGCCACCAACCTGAATGAGGCTGGATGTGGATTCTCCCCTAGTCTCCAGATAAGAGCCCAGGCCAGCTGTGAATTTGGTCTTCTGAGACTCTGAGCACAGAACCCGGTCAGGCCTGCCCAACCTTCTGACCTACAGAACAGTAAGATGATATAGTTGGGTGTGGATTCACACCATGAAGCTATAGTCAAAGCAAACTCATCCAGTCTCTTCTACCCATTTCCTACAAATTGCACCTTTCAGTGTGCACCAGATCGCAATTTCATGAGTATGGGCTCTAGAACGCGTAGCTTTTGTTCACCATGTTATCTCCAGTATCCATGAGTGTAGTAGGTACAAAGTAAATATTTGTTGACTCAACGCTTAAAAACACAGGGTTTGGAGCAAGAAAGACTCCACCTTTATCACCTAACAGCATCGTGATCTTGAGTGAGTCATTTAAGCTCTCTGATTCTTAACAGATAGCCCATTTACCAAAAGGGGGTAAGAATGATACCTGCCCTACCTTAACTTGACTATTCTTGCGATGTGACGCAGCTGACTACTTGCTCCTTTTTGAAACCCTCCAGCACATTCGACAATACTACATTCTTCTCATCTCCCCCTTACATCTCAAGCCATTTCTTCTCTGTCTCTTGGAGATCTTTCCCCTCTATCAAATATGGGAGTCCTTCAGGCTTTGACTCAAATGCCTTCTTTCTCTTCTTATGAGGTTACTGCATAAATTTCCATGACTTCAAATACACTATCACCTTTATCAGGATTATATCTCTAGATCAGCATTCCCTGCAGTGCCCAAGCCCCAAATCCATATGTCTAACTACAGGAGAGCTCCACTGGTGTCTCTTTGGTTTCTCAAACTAAAAAAGACCCGTATTGAATTCATGACCTTTCCTCCCCAAAATTACTCCTCCTCCAATGTTTTCAATCTTCAAAAACCTCTACCATTCACTTCTACTAGAAATCTGGGAGGTGTCACCAAGAATATCCTCTGTGTTAATCATTCACACTTAATTTGGCACCAAAGTTTGTCAATCGTACCCCTGAAAAATGTTCCTCATCCGTTCCCTTCTCTCCAGCTCCTCTGTTGCTATCATCCAAGTGACCATATTTTGCTTGGACTATAACAATAACATCCAAACTATATCCCACATTCACTCTTGTTTCTCTGAAATCTATTTGCCATGTTGTGTCAATGTGACCTTGATAAAAGCCACATCTAAACATGTCCCCACCACACAAATTAAAATTTCTAAAGCTTCTATTGCCTTTAAGATAAATCATTACTAAAATTAATAATTAAGTTATTAATTATAGGATAAGTTCATTATGTTGTTAATTAAAGAGCAATGGTCAGTGATTTTTCTTTAATTTCAACATAAAAATAAATATTTACAGTACCTGCACAACCCTATTTGGAATCTATTTAGTACCTATTTGGAAGTGCCTCTCTAACCACTGCTGAAGAAACAGCTTCACTTTCCTACCTGGAAACCCTGTAGCCCTGGCCAGAGTGACTAGATGAGAGAGAGAGAGAGAGAGAGAGAAAATGAGAGGGAGGGAGAAAGAGAAATGTCTGACATCTTAATGGTTCCCGTGAGGCCAGTTGGGTTTCATGAATTTCTCTTGGTTCCTTATAATAAATTTCCTTTTGGTTAACATGGGTTTGTTTTTCTTGTAACCAAATAGCCCCTTAACAGAAATAAAAGTAGCCTTTTGCCTTTCTTTCTCTACACAACCCCAAACTTGCACATAAATTTTAATTTGCAAAATCATCATATTTGAAAAACACTAGATTTCCCAAGTCAAGGGATTCATTTACTGAGTTCTTCACAAGCAAGCAATCCTTTGCCAAGGGAAACAAAAATTTCCCAGATCAATGATATATTTTTAACTTTTGATTTGGAAATAACTTCAAAATCTACAGATAAATTGTAAAAAGTAAAAATAATATGAAAAATACCCATATACCCTTTACTCAGATTCATCTATTTTTAACATTTTACCCCATTTGCTCCGTCTTTGGTTCCATTTATTGATATATCTTGCTATCTAGCTATATCTCATTCTTTTTCTGGACCGTCTGATGGTAAATTAAATATATCATGGCCTTGACCCATAAATAATTCAATGTGTACTTCCTAAGAATGAGAATATTCTATTACATAACCATGGTACGTTGTCAACTTTGTCAAATTTAGTATCAGGAAATATTTTCATCTAATCTACAATTTATATTCCAATTTGGGGACTTGACCTAACAGTGTTGTATAGAGCATCGCCTCCCCTGCCCCCTCCAGTACAGGGTCCAGGCTAGGTTCAGGCATTGCATTTACTTGTCATGCCTCTGACTTCTTTTAATCTGAAACACTTCTATGGCATTTCTCTATCTTGCATGATATTGACATTTTGGAAACATACAGTATTCCTCTTTGGTTTAATAGGAAGTTTCTCTTTTGGGATTTGTCTGATCCTTCCTCACGATTGTCCTGAGGTTCTGTGTTCTCAGCTGAATACTGCAGAGGTGATGTGACATCCTTCTGGGAACGTCACACCTGGAGTTACACCAGGTCCATCCACTCACCATGAGTGATGGTGACTTTGAGCACCAGTCAAGGTACAAAGTGTGAGCAGATTCTTCACTGAATAATTACTGGATTTTTGGCCTCCCCTACAAAGAGATAAGTAGTTGATGGAGAGACACTTTAAGTCCATGCAAGTGTTCTGTTCCTCATCAACATTTCTTCCTGTATTTAGATCCAATAAAGTACACAATGGAGGTAAAATGTAAGTTTCCAAGCCCAGTGCCTCACCCTCCTCTGCATTTACCAGTTGGCCCTTGTCACTCAGCTATTGGCAAGAGCCCCCGCTTCTCTCTTATTTGTTTATTTTTGGTATGAACTCATTTCCCATTTCTTCAGTGGTTTATGATTCATTATTGTACTTAATTTTATGATTCATTTTGTACTTAATTATTTTGATGTTCACATTATCCTAGATTTGGCTAATCGTAGCCCTTCAAGCTGAATCTTGTGTTCTTGGGACAGGCCACTATATATACAGTGCTTTCTTACTTTGCTTCTGGCTCATCTTGTACCTATCCTGCCCAGACCTAGAATCAGCCATTTCCCCTGATTATATTTTAAAATTGAACTATTGTACACTGAATGTTCTTAAAATGAGGCACATTTATGTCTGCCCATTCTTTGTGATCAGAAAATTTTAGGCATACCTAAGAGCAAAGCAAAGAAATTTCAATGGAAAATTCTAATGGCTTATTTCTCCTCAGTTCTTTGGTTATAAAGATAGACTGCAATATGGGCTGAATTCTAATTATTGAAAATCAATGGATTATTACCCTAATCTTCCGAGAGCCAATGCTTGGCGGACTTCCTCAGATTTTATTGTGAGTTACAACGCTGGTGATCAACTAATCCAATAAATTGCTCAGTTCTTCCAGTTCACTAAGACCAAACATGATTGCTCTTTAAAAAATGTTGGAATCCATCTCTTCATCTACAAGTATAATGATTTTGACTAATTTTACACAAAAATATTGCCATGTGTGGGCTCCATAAATCTGTCTTATTTTGTTACTTACTACTCTCCCCAGCTGCTTTGAATTTAGCATAAAATTGCCAAATCAAAAAATAAGCTGTCATGTGTGCTAATATCCTCTCTGTGGGCATTTTTAATTTCTATCATTACATAGCTTATACTCAGAAATATATTGTTTTAAAACATATTATACATATCTGATCCTATGCTGAAGAAACCATTATTTCTACTTTTAAAAACAGAATTGAGAATTCAGGGAAAGAGATGTTAAAACTTGAAATTTTCTTGTGAGATTTTATGTGACAAGTGTTAGCATCTCATCTAATTACATTTGTTAGATTACTCATCTTTAGGAACAAAATGTTAATGAAACTCCAAACACTGAAATGATCAAGAATGGATTTTTTTTTTCTGGCCTTTATAGCCATGCTGGATGGAATTCTACAATTATTTGAATGATATGCAGTTAGGTTGTTGGGATAGGTGTTTGTGATATTATCAGATACCTTCAACAGGAGGTAATATAATTTAACTAAGAAACATGTAATGGAATGCCAATGGCTAAAAGTTTAAACTGGTCAAAGTTAAAATAAAAATTAAATACATAAGTAAATAATAGGTCAAAGTTGGCTCATGGGCACCTACAACATAGTCCAGACTATTGCTTGTTTTATTAAATTCCAAGATTCAGAGGAAGTGAAATAGGGGGAGGTTTCTTTTTTATAACCGCTTTTTTGTAATATAATCCACATACCATAAAAGGTCACCCCTTTAATGTGTGTAATTCAGTGTTTTTTGTATATTCACATCACCAGGAATTGCAGAACATTTTCCTCACCCCAAAAAGAAACCCCATAATCATTAACAGTCACTCCCCTTTCCTCCCTCCCCTCAACCCCAAGCCACCACTAATCCACCTTCTGTGTCTGTGGTCCTATTCTGGACAATTCATATAAATGTAATTACAGAATATGTAATGTCTTGTGTCTGGATCCTTTCGCTTACACATGCTTTCAATGTTCATTGATGTCCTAGCATGTATCAATGCTTCAATTTTTGATGGCCAAATAATATTCTCACGTTTATATACACTATAAACGCTTGCTTATCCATTCACCAGTTGATAGATATTTGGATTGTTTTCATATTTGGGCTATTACGAATAATGTTGCTATGAATATTCAGGTACAAGCTTTTGTGTAGATACATGTTTTCAATTCTGCCAGGTATATACCTAGGTGTGGAATTGCCAAATCCTATGCTAACTCTACCTTTAATTTTTTTGTGTGTGATATAGTGTTCCATGATTCATTGTTTGCGTATAACACCCAGTGCTCCATGCAGAATGTGCCCTCCTCAATACCCACCACCAGGCTAACCCATCCCCCCAACCCCCTCCCCTCTAGAACCCTCAGTTTGTTTCTCAGAGTCCATAGTCTCTCATGGTTGGTCTCCCCCTCGGATTTCCCCCCCTTCATTCTTCCCTTCCTGCTATCACAGACCTGTACCTCTACCTTTAATTTTTAAAGGAACTGCCAAACTGTTTACCAAACAGCTGTACCAGTTTAGATTCCCACCATCGAGGTGTAAGAACACAATTTCTCTGTATACTCAACCAACACTTTTTTTTTAATTATTTTATTGTGATGTTAATCACCATACATTACATCATTAGTTTTTGATGTAGTGTTCCATGATTCATTGTTTGTGCATAACACCCAGTGCTCCATGTAGAACGTGCCCTCTTTAATACCCATCACCAGGCTAACCCATCCTCCCACCTGCCTCCCCTCTAGAACCCTCAGTTTGTTTTTCAGAGTCCATCATGTCTCATGGTTCGTCTCCCCCTCCGATGTCCCCCCCTTCATTCTTCCCCTTCTGCTATCTTCTTCTTTTTTTTTTTTAACATATATTGCACTATTTGTTTCAGAGGTACAAATCTGTGATTCAACAGTCTTGCACAATTCACAGCACTCACCATAGCACATACCCTCCCCAATGTCTACCACCCAGCCACCCCATCCCTCCCACCCCCCACCACTCCAGCAACCCTCAGTTTGTTTGCTGAGATTAAGAATTCCTCATATCAGTGAGGTCATGTGATACATGTCTTTCTCTGATTGACTTATTTCGCTCAGCATAACACCCTCCAGTTCCATCCACGTTTTATTGTCTCCCTTTTTCATGGTAGCAAGCCTAGTAAGTGTGAATGGTATCTCACTGTGGTTCTGATTTGCATTTCACTAAGGACTAATGATATTGAGGATCTTTTCATGCGTTTATTGACTTTCCCTATACCTTCTTTATTATCTATTTAAATCCTCTGCCTGCATTTAAATTGGGTTATTTGTCTGTTTTTTTTAATTGAGTTGTTTTAAGAGTTTTTTATGTATTTTTATGCAAGTCCCTTATCAGATATATGAGTTGCAAATATTTTCTCCCCATCTGCGGACTGTCTTTTCACTGACGGTGTCCTTTGCAGCACAAAAGCTTTTAATTTTGATGAAGTCAAATTTATCTTGTTACTTGCGCTTTGGGTGTCATATCTAAGAAACCATGATCTAATCCAAGGTCATAAAGATTTACTCCTTTGTTTTCTTCTAAGAGTTAGTATAGTTTTAGCTCTTATATTTAGGTTTTGATGCACTTTGTGTTAATTTTTGTACTATGAGATAGGGATCCAACTTCATTCGTTTGCATGTGGATATTCAGTTGTCCGAGTCCCATTTATTCAAGAAACTATTCTTTTCTTTTTTAATTTTATTTTATTTATTATGTTATGTTAGTCACCATGCAGTACATCATTAGTTTTTGATATAGTGTTCCATGATTCATTGTTTGCATATAACACCCAGTGCTCCATGCAATACCCATGCCCTCCTTAATACCCATCACTGGGATAACCCATCCCCCCAAAGCCCCATACCCCTCTAAAACCCTCAGTTTGTTTCTCGGAGTCCATAGTCTCTCATGGTTTGTCTCCTCCGATTTCCCCCCCTTCATTTTTCCCTTCCTTCTCCTAATGTCCTCCATGCTATTCCTTATGTTCCATATGAAACCATATGATAATTGACTTTCTCTGCTTGACTTATTTCACTTAGCATAATCTCCTCCAGGCCCATCCATGTTGATGTAAAAGTTGGGTATTCATCCTTTCTGATGGCTGAGGAATATTCCATTGTATATATGGACCACATCTTCTTTATCCATTCATCTGTTGAAGGGAATCTCGGCTCTTTCCACAGTTTGGCTATTGAGGACATTGCTGTTATGAACATTGGGGTGCATATGGCCCTTCTTTTCACTACACCTGTATCTCTGGGGTAAATACCCAGGAGTGCAATTGCTGGGTCATAGGGTACCTCTATTTTTAACATCTTGAGGAAACTCCATATTGTTTTCCAGAGTGGCTGTACCAGCTTGCATTCCCACCAACATGTAAGAGGGTTCCCCTTTCTCCACAACCTCTCCAACATTTGTTGTTTCTTGCTTTGTCAATTTTTGCCATTCTAACTGGTGTAAGGTCGTATCTCAATGTGATTTTGATTTTAATTTCCCTGATGGCTAATGATGATGAACATTTTTTCATGTGTCTGTGAGCCATTTGTATGTCTTCTTTGGAGAAATGTCTGTTCATGTCTTCTGCCCATTTTTTGACTTGATTATTTGTTTTCTGGGTGTTGAGTTTGAGAAGTTCTTTATAGATCTTGGATATCAGCCCTTTGTAGTGTCATTTGCAAATATCTTCTCCCATTCTGTGGGTTGACTCTTTGTTTTATTGACTGTTACCTTTGCTGTGTAGAAGCTTTTTATTTTGATGAAGTCCCAAAAGTTCATTTTTGCTTTTGTTTCACTTGCCTTTGGAGATGTATCTTGAAAGAAGTTGCCATGGCTAATTTCGAAGAGGTTACTGCCTGTGTTCTCCTCTAGGATTTTGATGGATTCCTGTCTGACATTAAGGTCTTTCATCCATTTTGAGTTTATCTTTGTGCATGGTGTTAGAGAATGGTCAAGTTTCATTCTTCTGTATATAGCTGCCCAATTTTCCCAGCACCATTTATTGAAGAGACTGTCTATTTTCCATTGCATATTTTTTCCTGCTTTGTCGAAGATTATTTGACCATAGAGTTGAGGGTCCATATCTGGGTTCTCTATTCTGTTCCATTGGTCTATATGTCTGTTTTTGTGCCAGTACTATGCTGTCTTGGTGATCATTGCTTTGTAATATAGTTTGAAATCGGGCAACGTAATGCCCCAAGCTTTGTTTTTCTTTTTCAACATTTCCTTGGCGATTCAGGGTTTCTTCCGATTCCATACAAATTTTAGGATTGTTTGTTCCAGCACTTTGAAAAATGTCATTGGAATTTTGATTGGGATGGCACTGAAGTTATAGATTGTTCTGGGCAGCATAGACATTTTAACAATGTTTATCCTTCTGATCCATGAGCATGGAATGTTTTTCCATCTTTTTGTGTCTTCTTCAATTTCTTTCATGAGTGTTCTGTAGTTCCTAAAGTATAGATCCTTTATATCTTTGGTTAGGTTTATTCTGAGGATCTCATGATTTGGGGGGCTATTGTAAATGGAATCGATTCTCTAATTTCTCTTTCTACAGTTGCATTGTTAGTGTATAAGAAAGCAACTGATTTCTGTGCATTGATTTTTTATCCTGCCACACTACTGAATTGCTGTATGAGTTCTAGTAATTTGGGGGTGGAGTCTTTTGGATTTTCCACATAAAGTGTCATGTCACCTGCAAAGAGAGAGAGTTTGACTACTTCTTTGCCAATTTGAATACTTCTTTTTTTTTTTAAAGATTTTATTTATTTATTTGACAGAGAGAGACAGAGCGAGAGAGGGAACACAACCAGGGGGAGTGAGAGAGGGAGAAGCAGGCTTCCCGCCGAGCAGGGACCCCGATGTGGGACTCGATCCCAGGACCCCGGGATCATGACCTGAGCTGAAGGCAGACGCTTAACAACTGAACCACCAAGGCGCCTTGCCAATTTGAATACTTCTATTTCTTTTTGTTGTCTGATTGCTATTGCTAGGACTTCTAGTACTATGTTGAACAATAGTGGTGAGAGTGGGCATCCTTGACATGTGTCTGAGCTGAAGGGAAAGGCTCTCATCTTTTCCCCATTGAGGATGATATTCACTGCGGGTTTTTCATAGAGGGATTTTTTGAAATTGAGGAATGTTCCCTCTATCCCTATACTCTGAAGAGTTTTAATCAGGAAAGAATGCTGTATTTCGTCAAATGCTTTTTCTGCATCAATTGAGAGGACCATATGGTTCTTCTCTCTCCCCTTATTGTGTTCTATCACATTGATTGATTTGCGAATGTTGAACCACACTTACATCCCGGGGATAAATCCCACTTGGTCATGGTAGATGATCCTTTTAATGTATTGTTGAATCCTATTAGCTAGGATTTTGTTGAGAATTTTGGAATCCATATTCATCAGGGATATCAGTCTGAAATTCTCCTTTTTGATGGGGTCTTTGCCTGGTTTGGGAATTAAGGTAATGCTGGCCTCATAGAATGAGTCTGGAAGCTTTCCTTCTGTTTCTGTTTTTTGAAACAGCTTCAGTAGAATAGGTATTATTTCTTCTTTGAATGTTTGGTAGAATTCCCCAGGGAATCCATCAGGCCCTGGACTCTTGTTTTTTGGGAGATTTTTGATACTGCTTCCATCTCGTTACTGGTTATTGGCCTACTCAGGTTGTCAATTTCTTCCTGTTTCAGTCTTGGTAGTTTATAGGTTTCCATTTCTTCCAGGTTACTTAATTTATTGGCATATAGTTGTTGATAATAATTTCTAATAATTGTTTCTATTTCCTTGGTGTTAGTCATGATCTCTCCCCTTTCATTCATAATTTTATTAATTTGGGTCCTTTCTCTTTTCTTTTGGATAAGTCTGGCCAGTGGTTTATCAATCTTATTAATTCTTTCAAAGAACCAGCTTCTAGTTTCGTTGATCTGATCTACTCTGTTTCTGGTTTCTAATTCACTGATATCTGCTCTAATCTTAATTATTTCTCTTCTAATGTGCAGCTTAGGCACCATTTGTTGCTTTTTCTCTAGTCCTTTAAGGTGTAAAGTTAGTTGGTGAATTTGGGATTTTTCTATTTTTTTGAGTGAGGCTTGGATGGCTATGTATTTCCCCCTTAGGACCGCCTTTGCAGTATCCCATAGGTTTTGGACCGATGTGTTTTCATTCTCATTGGTTTCCATGAATTGTTTAAGTTCTTCTTTGATTTCCTGGTTGACCCAAACATTCTTGAGCAGAGTGGTCTTTAGCTTCCAAGTGTTTGAATTTCTTCCAAATTTTTTCTTGTGAATGAGTTCCAGTTTTAAAGCATTATCATCTTAGAATATGCAGGGAATAATCTCAATCTTTTGGTATCAGTTGAGACCTGATTTGTGACCCAGTATGTGGTCTATTCTGGAGAAAGATCCATGTGCGCTCGAGAAGAATGAGTATTCTGTTGTTTTAGGGTGGAATGTTCTGTATATATCTATGAGGTCCATCTGGTCCAGTGTGTCATTCAAACCTCTTGTTTCTTTGTTGATTTTCTGCTTAGATGATCTGTCTATTGCTGAGACTGGAGTATTGAGGTCTCCTACAATTAACATACTATTATCAATATGACTCTTTATTTTGGTTAACAGTTGGCTTATGTAGTTGGCTGCTCCCATGTTGGGGGCATAGATATTTACAATTGTTAGATCTTCTTGTTGGATAGACCCTTTAAGAATGATATAGTGCTGGGGCACCTGGGTGGCTCAGTCGGTTAAGCGCCTGTCTTCAGCTCAGGTCATGGTCCCAGGGTCCTGGGATTGAGTCCTGCATCGGGCTCCCTGCTCCATGGGGAGTCTGCTTCTCTCTCTCCCTCTCCCTCTCTGTGTATGCCCTCTCTCACTCTTGAAAGAAAGAAAGAAAGAAAGAAAGAAAGAAAGAAAGAAAGAAAGAA